>NC_141148.1:19477828-20077828 GCF_053477565.2 Lygodium microphyllum | reverse complement strand
CAATGATCTTTTGAATACTCAACTTCTTGTGTTATATTGTTTGTAGTCCATGCCTCCACCATGGACTTATGAAATTTAGCAATTGTCTCTTTAAATGTATTGGCATCACCATCCATAAACCTCAACTTTTGTAAGAGAGATGCTAATCTATCTAGGTGTATCCACACTTCTGCCTTTGCAATCCTCGTTTGTCCCCCATTGCTCCAATCTGGAGTAGCAAGGTGCAACTTTTTCCATGCTTCATACTTCTCTGGTTGTTTTACAAGTATTTTGCCTTCCTCATCTCAAGGCGGAGATATAAACTTCCTAGCCTTGGGTCCACCAAAGCATGGTTTACAAGGGATATTTCCACTCTTTCTCGATTTTTTCTCGTCCTTTTTTATTTCTACTTGGCCCTTGTGCAATCCAACTTTAGAGAGGACTCATTCTACCTTATTGCATGTAGCATCAACTTCTGACACATGCTCCATCTTGTATGCAAAACATATATATTCATATACTAGCTTCTCAATTATTCTAACCAAATAATTCAATGTGCAAAAATGAACCCTTGTTAGTGGTATTTCCAAAATAGGGCACCAATTTGGATCCATTGGAACTAGCATTCTATTTCTCATGAATTTTTTATCACGTATTGGAGCACCTTGTTGTCCTGCCTTGGCAAGCAATTCTTTCTTTCCATCTTTCCCTTTCTTCCTAGTTTGCACGCAGTATATACACAAAAATTTTGCATTCGCTGCATTTGATAAACCAAACATACACTTCAATGTTTTTAAATCACCTACAAGATGCTATTCAACTTGAGAGTCCCCAAACCTCTCGATGTGTAAAATTGCTCCATTATTTTGCTGTTGAATAACACTAGTTATATTAGTGAGGTTTAAAAAAACTTTAAGTACTTCATGGTCCTCCTTTGGTACTTCAAATGGTGTAAGCTACCATATTTCATTCTCTGACTATACACTGAAGTATAAAGGATGGTTTTCATCGATGTTAGGATTCAATGCTCGATTCATAAGTGTTATACTCACATTTCAAGTTTTTGCCCCTTAATAATCTCACTCTCATCAAGTTTGAGAACAAACTTAAGCTTGCCTCTACATTCTTCCATAGACATATTGTAGAATTTGACCATAGCAATCTGAAACCTACATATATCCAATACAAAGTTGTTGGATTCATTCAATACAAATGCAACTTCTTTGGAACCATACTTCAATGTGTGTGTATTTTTTGGATGTGTTGACTCACCAATTAGTTCTAAAAATTTATCATTTAGTTGTTTTCGAGCCTTCTTCACGTGAAATGGTTTTGATAGAGGTATTACTCGCTTAGTTTTGAAGACTTACTTAAATCATGTATCCAATTGTTGATAGAGCATACTATATGACTCAGAACTCATTCCCACCTTGTCACATAATCCCTGAGCATCTAAAGCAGTAAACAAGTTGCTCACATCCCTAAGATATTCACTTGCAACACCATCTACAATGTTCCTAAATTTATGATTTTTCAATGCATTTGTGACCATATCCTTGCTTAGGACTTTGGCAATGGTATCATTCTCTGTACGAGGGAACATATTTCTCATTGTAGCAGATTTTATATTCGTTTATGATATTTCCCACTTCCTTTGATTAATTGGTTTAAGTAATCAGATGCGCCAACATGCTTCTTTGATCTTTAAAGTGGGCCCAATCTCCAAAGTTTTTGTGAGCTTCCTCTTTATGTTTCGATTCTCCTTTTCCAAGTCCAAAACTTTAGACTGTAACTCCATATTTTGCACGTGTGTAGCCTGCATAGCATCTTCAAGGATAGGCATTGTGTAACATGTCCACTTGTATCTTCAGGACACGTCTTAGCAGTCCATCGGAAAGGATGTCTAGAAAGCTCCGCCCGGCACTTCCATGGAATGTTACGAGGTTTGTGATCTAGAACCTTCCGTGCCTGCCATGTAGCGGAAGTATTCCTACCATTCCCACTTAGGACCGACCTGAATTAGGGTTTTGCTTAATGTTCATTTTCTAATGGCAACTAGCGTCGAACCCAAGCGAACTACTTTACGCAAAAACGCCAGGTCCGAAGTAGATTCACGCTACACTTAGTTCAAGGAGAATGGAAAACGAGAGGGATGCGAAGCTCAACCTCTCTGCCATAAGGCATAGTCCCATTCCGTTCCCCTAAAACAGCGTAAATCGAGATCAACTATAACTCTAGGTCAACGCTTTTGTTGTTCTGTTCTTTGATGATCTTTTGGCTGTCCATCTTGATTGAGAAAAGTAACCCGGCCAACCGGGACCACCATTCCATAGGATGGACCTATGGCCACATCCACTGCACTTTTCTCAGGTTGTTTTAGTTGTTTAATTACCTAACACATTTAGTTGGTCATGTATAAATCAGCTTCCTTAATTAACCTGTTAAGCACTGGTTCCTTCACGTAATCATATCACTTGACATAGAAAAACAATGTCAAACAAGTTCCTTGTTAATAGGTTATCATATTTATCTTTGAAATACAAAAAGTCCAGCCTGTAGGCTTATTCACAATCCGCCGGAAGGCTATCCAGCAATCCACATGGATTACTAATCCAAGATTCCACCAGTAGACTAGTATGCGGGTCTTGAGATCCAATCCTGAGTCATGTTAGCCTCTTGTGCAGGGCCCGGAAGGTGAGGGATTTACGGCCAAAGCCCCCCCTGGCACCCAAGCGTCCTCTTGCTCCAAGTAGTACTCAACGGAGAGACCTCTCACGGCGGGTTCGGTCCACCTTCCCGGCACGGTTAATAACCCCCTTGGTTAGGGTCAGGCAGGCAGTCGGGGGTAACTGAAGCTGCCTCTCACTTTAGGCCTTCAACCTGAAGCATTAGATATCCATTTATCCTTTAATTTATTGATCAAACAAAGCAAAACAATGCTCTTAAATCTGTAACAAGCACAATCATTTCCATTGGTCGTTATTATTGGCAAATAGCTAAGGAGTGAATCCTTCTTTTTGAATGCATCTAGCACTCGATCCTGGATGACTTGCGACTTGGCAAGATCCCATATATCCTGGGTTAGGGCCATACCCTATTAACCCGACTTAGTCAATACCTTAAGTTCATTGATTTGTCCTTTGCTCCAAGCAATTATCTTTACCCCAGAAAGATACTATATTAGGACGATTATTCATCCTCTTGCAAGATAACTTGCGTAAGAATCTGCCAACCTCATTTCGAGAATTGGCCATTCCCTTGTGATCCAATCACAAGATCATACGACTCTGCACTTGTTGCACAAGTGTTGCATCGAACTATGGGACTATTCTACCCATCAAATGGAGTCACGAAACAATCTGTTCCTGATTACATTAGGTTGACGTTGTCAGTCCTAGGGTTCCAAGCTCCATCTTTTTAGCAAAAGATTCTTAAGGACAAACCCTAGATCACTTCTCAAGTATGTTCCGTTGTCCCTACATTCGGTGAATGTGGGCAAGTATTTAGGGTTTATGAGTTTCAGTTTTTGGCAATGCGTGCAACTAAGTAAATGTCTCCACCGGGCTAACTCTCGTCAATTCCTTGGGATACGTCGTATTGAATTAACCCTTTTCTAAACGAGTACTCCGCGGTTTTTAGGTGTTTAGGTTTATGCCAATTTTAACCTATCTAATCTTGAAGATAATTATTCTATTGTTTCCATAACCACATGACTTATTGTCTATGCGTAAGTTGAATTTTCAAATCCTAACCTTTCGGTTTAAGATCACGCATAGATTAGATTATAGCCTAATTCCGATCAATCATCCTATAACTTGCGAACAAGGTTCTGGCTAAAACATGCAGCCTTTTCTATTAATCATACAGTTGAAAAAATGATATTTATACAAATTTATGCAACTTAGGAATCATTTCATGCCTTGCAATTTCCTATAGATAATTAGCACTTTCCATAATGACTCATAGGGAAGAAGATATGGCCTAATAATGCGACATGCAATTTTTATACTTTCATGCCTAAACGGGGTGCATTATCTTAATTCTGTTTTGTAAATATGGACAACAATCTAAGTTCAGTTCATTGAAATGCACAAAAACTACTTGCTAGGAACACATATCAATCTTCTGCTCACTTTATTTTGTTCATTTGATTAAAACTACTAATGACTGAATTCCTCCATCATGAGTTAATTTTTCTAAAGCATTTAAGACGAAAAATGCATCTTATTTCCAAAAATCATCTACGTTCAATTGAATTATAACGACGTAAAATAAAAATTAGGAAGAAAAATGTGGACTTGTGGTGAGATGTCCACATGCATGCTAGGAGACGATCCTCCTGCGGCGGCTGCGCCTTGGGCTTTCTTAGGAGCCATCGCGAATGCAGCCTTTCCATCTTGGATGCGGCTTTGCGAACTCCCTTTTGAAATACCACCGTCCTTTAGTCTTCTGTTCCTTCCTTTCGTAGAAGCTCCTTGAAGGGATACTTGTGGAGGAGGGGAGAAACCACAGAAAGGGTTTAAAAACCCGGGAAGGGGGTATTTTAAAATCCTCCATGAGTAAGGCTCATTAAAGCCACGGGAAAGGGCTTAATGGCCTTTTAAAGACTTACAAGAAAGGGGAAAATGAAAAGTGTAAAAGACCCTTACGAGGGCTTTTGTTATGGGGAAAAAATGTGTCAAAAAAAAAACCCTTAACCCCCTCTTTTCTTTTGTGTGGAGGGGGGAAACAAGGTATGAAAGGGCCAAAAAAGGAATTCTTGCATAGGGAGGGGGGAAAAGGGCTTAAGGGCCACTTGAAAGCCCTTTAATGGCAAAACAAGGGGCGAGGAAGGGCCTAAGGGAGCCCTTAGGGGGGAATTTTGAGGGGGTGGGAGGAAGGGCTTAAGGGGCGTGTGAAGGCCCTTTTAAGGTAAAGCTTTCTTTTGGGGGAAAAGGGGTCTTATAGAGCCCCCCCTTAGAAGCTTTGGAAGCTTCTAGAAGCACGTGGGGGGCAGGGGGGGGGGGGGGGGGCTTAACTGTGAGATAGCGGCTAGCAACAGATGGCGAATGGATGGTGGCGGGGCGGCTCCTCCTCGACAGCGGCACAGTGTGGCGCCCTTCTTGCTCTACGGCAGCACAAAATTTCCTCCTTCACGACGGCGATCAGCGCCTCCACTCCTCCTCTCCCTTTCACGGTAGCGGCAGTGCCTTCTTTTGCTCCATGGCAGCCTTCCTTCATGGCACATCGGCCGTCAACAGACTTCTCCTTCTTCTCACCACTTTGGCAGTGACCACCACCCCTCTCATTCCCTCTCGACGGCCACGCAATTAGAGTATCACATGGTAGCCCTTTGCTCATCGTCCCACCATCCCGAGTTAAATAGGGGAGGGGATAAGATCCTCCCTCCCCCACGCGGCAGCGGGCATGGCCACTTCTCTCCTGAAGCTCCATTGAGGAGCTTAGTCACTCCTTCTATTCCCCTCCCCCTCCAGCACGACAGTCGGCTGGGGGGAATAAGGGGAATAAAAAAAATTTGTCATTATCTCAATTCAATTATCCAAACCAAATGTTATTATCCCCATGACCCCTTCCCAAGAGGGGATTCGTGCAGTATATGCGGTTTCGTAGACCCGGATTTGGTCAAAGGAGATAATGCTACACTGCATCTAAGTTCGTACCGTCCGGGATCCAATGCCAGCATTATCTTTTGCCGAGAATTCACATGGCCTCAATATATATTTTCGGTAGAAATATTACACATTGCTTGTTGTAGGCTCTGGTTCTTCCTATCCTTCTTAGCCAATAATCTATCCTTTTCCATCAAAGATTGCATATTCCCTTGCAATCTTGTCTGCATATTTGTCAAGGCTTGATGAAGCCCTGCTAATCCTTGCGTGACAAGTCTGCATGTGTATCCATACAATCCTTCATTTCCTTCACAAAAGAACTTTACAAATGATGTAAGCCCTTCAAATTGTGGTGGCCTTTGAGTGACTGGACCAGGTGGATAAATGCACCCATCAACCCAAAGGTTCATATTTTTTCCCCTACATTTCTTTCTTGTTGCATCCCGTATCTTATTGCATCATCCCTTTCTATATTTCTTTTGAACATTGGTGCATATTCATCCTCCAATTGAAAGTGAATATCTCTCTTTCTCTACGTCCTGCACCTGCATCTTGCAAAGAAAAATATATGCCAATTTTAACATTACACAATTACACCCCTTTGATTAATAGTAAGCTAATGTTTTTTTATCATTAGTAAGAATGCCTAAATATCTAGGAGCTGCAGGTCAACATCAATCCATCAGCATGCAACTAATTCTGGATTGGCTCAAATCACACAATTACACCCCTTTGATTCACTATATTTGTGTTCTTTTTTACCCAGTTGGATCTTGTCTCTTTCTCTTGATTTCAGTCATGATAGACCCTAATCAACACCTAATCTGTCTATAATCTTAGCTTTTAATCTACCTCTAATCAGCATCTAATCTTATTGTAATATTTCTACAACAAAATATTATAAAACCCTAGTTCCCGCGCAAAAACAATATGAAATAATCTCCCACAACAAAAAAACTCTGGCCTAAGTGCTCCATCCTCTTGTGATAACATTATCACCCCTCCCCCCCGTGTTGTGCATAAGAAACTGTGTGCTTTTAAACCTGCAAATCACCACAAGAACTCCCCTTCAAGGAAAAAAGGATAATGAATAATTGCAATTTTTTTAAACTCCGTCTCTTTCTCCCGTTGCATGGTGAGGAGAGAGAGTGTGTGTATGAGTATTATGGAGGAGCATGGGGAGGAAGGCATGTGGCCACCACCTGTGTGCCCCCCCCCCCCCCTCTCCCACTGCTTTAACCATCCCACCTCCACCTTATAGAACCCCCCTCCCAAGCTTCAGGGCCATCCTCCTGGCCTACCGCCATCGCCGTTAGGTTGCCACCAACGCCCTCAGACTGTCACCATCACAATCATCTTCATCATCCTCACCCGATTGATTATCATCATCTTCACCATCATCATCCGATTAGTCATCATCATCAGCACATAATTTTTGAAAATCAGAAGCTTGAGAAGCTTCTATTGAAGCTCCACTATACCAAGTTCACCCGCGGCTTTTGGGTTTCATAGATCGTGTTCCACAAGGCTTATTTCCTGCACAGTCCGAAGGAGATCTCACGTTGTAAGCAATTTCGAAATTCATAAGGGGTCCAAGCGAGAGTTTGTTGAGTTGATATTATTTTCGTCAATGGCTCCTAAACAAAAATCAAGAGGAGTACACGCGGGAGTTTCCACCCAAAGCACGAGAGTGGACAACGCTCCGATATTAGATGCCCAGGTTCCGAAAAATATCTTCGCATGGAAAGGATGCATAAAGCATGTTTTAATTCACATAGAGAAACTTAAATGCATTGGAAAATTTATATACTTTGCTTCGATTTAAAAAGTTCAGTTGCATGACGAGGTACTTATAATGCTTGCACTTCCATGGTCAAGGGTAGTCGCATTTTTGAACATATGATGCATAAGTTAAAAGATGCACTGGTGCAAAGACGTCCTTGTTGCATCACGCATATAGGTTGAATGCATTTTGAGATGTTCTTACATATTAGGAGGTTCACATTGTTGGAAAGGATGGGGTATATAGCACATGATGCACTTATGTAATAAATTCCTTGTTGTGACTCGTATATAGGTTAATTGTAGAAGGTCGTTTAATGATGAATAAATAGTTGCAATGAAAGGAAAAGTTTTATGAACTTTGACAAAAAGCATATAGTATGCAATTCGCATGAAATGATAGTTACATTTTAGGTTAAGTTAAGTGATAAAGAAAGGATTAAATCAATGATGTATTCATTGGTATCTGGTCATGAAAGAATGATGCATCCATGCATAGAGTTCTTTTATCAAAGTTCACAATTGAGAAAGGATGCATTTTCATTAAAATACAAAAGCTTTGAATTCGATGCATAAACATAAGGTTTATAAGAAATAATTCTTAGTGTCAATCAAATCGTATAGGGCATGGAAAGATCATTATAGATCCTATAGTTGCATAAAGGTGAAAGGCCTATGGTCTTGCAATTGCATATTCGCATGGAATGATACATCTCATACATCTTGCAGTTACTTACATCTTTTAAGGAAAGTACTTGAAATTTTTAGAGGAAAGTATTTCCATCTTTAAAGGGAAGATCATCTTTAATCATAAGTTGGTTAGATCAATTAAGTAATTTGCATGTAATTGAGTAGCTTACATGGAATTCATAAAGGCATGATTAGTTAGCATACGACGATCACCTCAATGTGCTAGATTAGGTTAAGTTATGTTAAAATTCTGCTTAGTATCGCGCTTAGGATGTCGATTTAATATTTTCAATCTTAAAGTTTAACCCACATTCACGAAATGTTAGGGTTATCTAAACAACCGTGCAAGGATGATCTACGGTTCTCACCTTAAGGATCGGATGACCAAATGCTAGACTTTCGCAAGGAATTTAGGGACCCTAGGTCCAAATCAATTATCAGCCTAGTGGGATTAGGGTTTTGGATTGGGGTCAATGGGACTCCCAAATCCTATATCTTGATCAAAGGTATTCTTGATCAAGGAATACCGTATGATAAGAGATGTAATCCCTCAAGTTAGGTACTACTACCTATCTCGTGCAACAAGTCTGCAAGGTCATATGCTCTTACGACTAAATCGCAAGATAGTACTGCTACACCTTAGATCAAGAATGGCGAGTTCTAATTACAAGTCAGATTCTTTAAGAATTGAGTAGTTGTCCTACTACAACACTCTTTCTTGGGGACTGATTTGTTAAGCTTAGGGTCATTGTGAATTGCCAAGAAAGCAAATTGACCAACCAAGTTAGGACGGCGGGGTTGTCCAGAATCTATTTGACCATAGTATAAGGAAACCTAAGGTAGTGATTGTTGAGATATCGAGCTCCACTCGTGATATGCCAAGGTGACCGTTGTTCATTTATGTCATCGACTTGTTAGCTGTAGATGCGGTTGGTACACTGCCCATGAATAATAGCTAGATGATAGCTATCCTTATCTACTCTAGTTCGTGGCTCAATTAGTATGCCACCTTAGTTAGTTGAGTTTGGTTTGAGACCCACATATAGGGTTCTTCTATTTCTATGTACTTGAGTTCTTTTTGGCTTACACAACTAAGAAGAGGAAAACTGTTTTCAGCCTCCACCTGTGTGTGTATTCCCCCATTGTGCAAGCAAGAAAGCTACAAGTGAGACTCCTTTCTTCTCTCCCACAATCTTGACATGGTATCAGAGCCTTGTTCGTGGTAAGGAGCTCAAGAAAGCAAACCAAGTTCGCGGTGTTTTGGTAAGAGGACCAGTGTTGCTTTCATTTTTTCTATTTTGGGAGCAAGTCTGTGCAGGTAGCTCAGCCGGAAAGTGCAAGAGTGCATTGTCTTAGATTGAGACGCCCTTCGCGGTGTAGTAAGATGGCAATATATGCTGCGGGAAAGGGCTTTAGCCCTTAGTTGCTCTGTTTTTTTGATTTGAGGCTATTTTGGGGCCTGTTTTGGAGGCGGAAGTTTTCTATATGCACTCAGGAAAAGGCCTTGTTTTATGCTGTGCGACCACTGTTCTACATGTCGGTGAAAAGCTACTGTAGAAATTGCATCGTATGCCTGTGCGCAGAGACATTGGGAATTACAGAATCATCCTGGTTGCCTGTTGATGCAAAATCGTCACTAGGAAGTGACTATGTGGTCAAATACCACTTTCGTCAATTTTGCAGATTTGCCCTTGTGAGGCTGAAGCTGTGTTCTTTGCAGTGACAGAATTTTTTTGCAGTGTTCTATAATGGCGTCTAATTCTCTTTCACAGATTGTCACTGAAAAGCTTGACAAGAACAACTTTCAAGCGTGGAAGTTTAGAATGATGAATTTCCTTATGGGAAAAGGATATTGGGAATTCGTTGCAGGAAATTAAGAAGAACCAGTTCTTCCTTATGTTCCCAATCAACACCAAATGCAGGCATTTAAAGCATGGCATGAGAGAGCCAGGAAAGTTATGTACTGGCTGTCTATCAGCATTTCAGACTCTATGATTGTGCATATTCAAGATGCAAGTACGCCAAAGGAGGCATGGGATACTTTGTCAAAAATATATAGCACAAATACGCAAGCCAGAAAAATGCAGCTCAAGCAAGAGTTGCACAATGTGCAAAGAGAAAGTATGAGCATCAATGACTCCGCATGAAGGTGAAGAAGATTGCAGATGCACTTGCTTCCATTGGGTTGCCAGTGGAAGATGAAGATTTAGTTTCTGTGACCTTGAATGGTCCAGGAAAGGATTATGCACAGTTCCGAACATCCATTTCCGTCCGTGAAAGATTTCTTAATTTTGAGAAGTTGATTGCTCTTCTAATTTCTGAGGAGCAGAGAAATGGTGGTGCATCTTCTTCAGGAGGAACTTCAAAAGAAGCTGTCTTCTACTCAAATGCTGGAAGAGGTAGAGGCAGAGGTAGAGGAGGTGAATCTGGAGGCCGTGGTAAAAATCAGAATATGCAGCAAACTCAAGAAAACCAGTCCTATGGAGCAGGACGTGGTAACTCTAGAGGCAGGGGGAGCCAAAGAGGTCGTGGTGGATGGCAAAGAGGCCAAAATGCAAACAGCAATGTTGAATGCTACTACTGTGGTAAAATGGGTCATATGGCTAAAGACTCCTATAAAAAGCAGAATGACATCATGAATGGAAAATTGCAACAAGGGAATTATGCATCTTCTAGTAGACAGGGTGATGAGACAGAAATGAGCATTTGTTTATGGTGCAGCACATGACCGATTCTGTGACAAGTGCAGAAGAAAGAAACAATGTGTGGTATGTTGACTCAGGTGCATCAAACCACATGACAGGTCATGCAGAATGGATGCAGGATGCAAGGAAAATGGAAAAACCAGGATTTGTGGAGAGTGGTGATGATATTGCATATCCTATTGTGCAAATTGGAAAAATTCATTTGTCTATGCAGGATGGGAAAAAGAAATACCTGTCACATGTATTTCATGTCCCGAATATCACAAAGAACCTAGTTTTTGTTGGTCAAATGGTTGAGCAGGGCTTGCAGGTCAGATTTAATTCTCATGGATGCTTTGTTGAGGATATGAAAAATAAAGGTCGCTTGATAGCAAAAGGAAAGAAGAAGGGCATAATGTTTACGTTGGATGCAGACATGCCTGAATTGAGTGCAGCAATGTTTGCACATGGGACCGGTGTAGTTGCAGAAATTAATATCTGGCATAAACGCATTGGTCATGTTAATGTACAACGACTTAAATCAATGCAAGCCCAAAATATAGTTGCAGGATTGCCTAAATTCAAGGTTGCAGAAATGCATAAGGTATGTGAAGCTTGTCAATTTGGAAAACAGGCAAGGAAACCATTTCCTAGACATGTTCAAGAGAGTAAGAAGCCATTGGAATTAATCCACTCTGATATGTGGACTACTTAAGCTGCATCTCTTGGAGGCTGTCATTATTTTGTCACTTTTATTGATGACTATAGCAGAAAAGTTTGGGTGTATTTAATGAAAAAGAAAAGTGAAGTTTTTGGGCATTTTAAAACTCTTAAAGTTATGGTTGAAAAAGAAACAGGCCTGTAAATAAAATGCCTAAGGTCAGATGGAGGGGGAGAGTACCTCTCAAATGAGTTTGCAAGGTTCTTGTAGGAGCATGGCATAAAGCAGCAATATTCATGTAGTCATACCCCACAGTAAAATGGAATTGCAGAAAGAAAAAAACAGGCATATTGGAGAGGTATCTCGTGCCATGCTCAATGAAAAAGACATGCCAGATTTTTACTGGGCTGAGGTAGTTGCTACAGTAGTCTACATAATGAACACGACTCCCATTGCAGCAATACATGGCATGACTCCAGAGGAGAGGTATACTGGTAGGAAACCAGATATTTCTCATTTGAAAATTTTTGGTTGCATTGCCTATGTTCATGTGCCAAATGAGTTGAGATCCAAGTTGGATCCAAAAGCTGAGAAGTGCATCTTTATTGGTTACTCTCTGCAGAGCAAAAAGGGTATAGATGCTATAACCCTTCTACTCGTAAGTTTACAGTGAGCAGATATGTTGTTTTTGATGAGATGAGTAGCTGGTATAAACCAGTAAATGTGATTGATAATGTAGATGCATAAAATGGTAATGCTGCACAGAATTCACAACAGCAGTCATAAGATATTAGTGGACCTGAAGCGTCCTCTAGCAGTGGTTAACATTCTTCGCCATGGACAGGCAGATTGAGATCAGGAGAATCTTCTCAAAGCAACGCAGATAGTGGTATGTAGGTATCATGAAAAGGAAAAGAGAAGGTAGATCAGCCCATGTTTGATGTGAATGCAGGTCACTCTTATGTGGATGGTGAATCCAGTGGCTCAGAACAGAGCATTGACGATGAGTTGGGTATTCCTTCTATTGTTACACCTGGAGTAAGGAAGACTAGGGATGTTTTGAGAGCACCTGGGAGTGAACCTACTTTGCGCAGGTCTATCAGAGCTAGGTATCCTGTGGATAGGCTGAAATATGATGGATTTACAGCCATTCACTATGCATATATGGTCAAAGTGATACAGGAACCAGAACCCACTTCTTTTGAGCAAGCCATGGGAAAAGAAAAATGGGAGAAAGCCATGGATGAAAAAATGGATGCTTTGGAAGCAAATGCTACATGGGAATTGGTATCTTTACCTAAAGATAAGAATGCAATTGGTTGTAAGTGGGTTTATAAGGTGAAGCACAATGCAGATGGCTCTGTGAACAGATACAAGGCAAGATTAGTAGTCAAGGGGTATGCACAAACATATGGCATTGATTATGAAGAAACATTCAATCTGATTGCAAGGATGGCAACCGTAAGAGCAGTCATTGCTATGGCTGCATCAAAGGGATGGTCTTTACATCAGATGGATGTAAAGAATGCCTTCTTGCATGGTGATTTGCAAGAAGAGGTCTATATGGAGCAGCCACCAGGTTATGTGCATGCTGTTCATCCTGAGTTTGTTTGCAGGTTGAAGAAAGCCTTGTATAGCTTGAAGCAAGCACCTAGAGTATGGTTTGACAAGATAGGACAGTATCTTATCACTATTGGCTTTCAGATTTTCAAGGCAGATTTTTCACTTTATATGAGAAAAACAGAGAAAGGTATTATGCTACTTGTGATTTATGTTGATGATTTGATTATGACAAGTGACAGTGATGAAGATATCCTTCATGTGAAAATGCTATTGAAGCAGAAGTTTGAGATGAAGGATTTGGGAGAGCTGCGTTATTTCTTGGGCATTGAGGTGATTAGATCACCATGTGGGATATGGCTCTTGCAGAGGTAGTATGGATTGGACATGCTGTCCAAATATGGGATGAAAGGCTGTAAGCCTATTTCAGTTCTTTTGGAGCAGAATATGAAGCTGAGCGCAGATGCAGGTGAGCTTGTGGAAGACCCTACTATGTACAGACGCATAGTAGGAAGTTTGATTTATATGACTATTACCAAGCCAGATTTGAGCTATGATGTTGGATTGGTAAGTCAATTTATGCAGGCTCCAAGGAAACCGCATTTGGATGCGTTTAGACGCATACTCAGGTATGTGAAGTCCACATTGCAGTATGGACTACTTTATGAGACTGGGGTTCAGATACAGTTGCATGATACATTGATGCTGATTGGGCTGGTAGTATTTCTGATAGATGATCTACCAGTGGATATGTGTTCTCTTTTGGGAGTGCTGCAGTCACTTGGAGTAGCAAGAAATAGCCTACAGTTGCCTTGTCGAGCACAGAGGCTGAGTACAGGGGCGCATCAATCGCTGAATGTGAGGTAGCTTGGTTGCATAAGCTAATTTATGATATGTATCAGCCTATAGATGGGCCAGTTGTCATTTATTGTGACAACATGAGTAGTATACACTTGGCAAATAACCCAGTCTATCATACTAGAACAAAGCACATTGAGGTGCATTATCACTATGCATGGGAGAGGGTTTTACTAGGTCTTATTAATCTAGTTTATGTCAGCACAGAGGATCAGGTAGCTGACATATTTACGAAGGCATTGGGTGCAGAGAAGCTGCGCAAGTTCAGAGACCTGCTTGGTGTGCAGGAATTGGGATTGAGCTCGAGGGGGAGTGTTGAGATATCGAGCTCCACTCATGATATGCTAAGGTGACCATTGTTCATTTATGTCACCGACTTGTTAGCTGCAGATGCAGTTGGTACACCGCCCATAATAGCTAGATGATAGCTATCCTTATCTACTCTAGTTCGTGGCTCAGTTAGTATACCACCTTAGTTAGTTGAGTTTGGTTTGAGACCCACATATAGGGTTCTTCTATTTCTATGTACTTGAGTTCTTTTTGGCTTACACAACTAAGAAGAGGAAAACTGTTTTTAGCCTCCACCTATGTGTGTATTCCCCCATTGTGCAAGCAAGAAAGCTACAAGTGAGACTCCTTCCTTCTCTCCCACAATCTTGACAGTGATAATTTGGGGTCAACAGGGTATAAACCCTAACCCAAGAAAAAAGGGTAAACAAGCAACCTAGCTCACTAAACCTTTGGGATCTTGCCAAGTCGCGAATGATCCAGGATCAAATGCTGGGAGTATTTGGGGAAAATGAATCACACCTTAGCAGTTGGCCGTACGAACGACCACTAGAATGCTCGTGATTGTACACTTAGGTACACTATTTGTACTTCTTTACCCAAGGAACTAATTCAAGAAAAAACAACTAATGCTTCAGGTTAAAGCGTGGAGGGAGAGGTAGATTCAATTACCTTCGACTGCCTGCTTGACCCTATCCAAGGGGGTTGTTAGCCGCATCGGGTATGTGGATTGAACCCGTTGCGAGAGATGTCTCCGTGGGTGCTGCTTGGAGCAGGAGGATGCATGGGTGCCAGGGGAGGCTTTGACCATAAATTCCTTGCCTCCGGATCCTGCACAAGAGGCCAACGTGACTTGAGATGGGATCTCGAGGCCCGTATACTAGTCAACGGGTGAAACTTGGAGTAGCAATCCTGAGGATTGCTGGGATAGCCTTCGGGCAAGATATTTGATGTATTTCAAAGACTATGATAAATAAATATCAAATGTTTGAAAAAGGAACTTGCTTGACATTGTTTTTCTATGTCAGTGCCTAAGTTATGTGAAGGAACCAGTGTTTAATTGGTTAATTAAGGAAGCTGCTTTTGCATGTTAAACATGATGTGGTAGGTAATTAGATAACTAAGCAACCCGATGGACTCTGGATCTGTCCTACGAAAGGGTGGTCCCGATTAGCTGGGAACTTTTCTCAAAGGAATTGATAGAGAAATGGTAATGACCTAGAATCAATAGAGTTAGAGTCCCGATTTATGCTGTTTTAGGGGAATGGAATGGGACTATTCCCTACGGGTAGAGAGGTTGAGCTTCGCATCCCTCTCATTTCCCATTCTCCTTGAACCAAGTGCACTATAAATCTGCTTCGACCCTAATGTTTTTGTGCAAAGAGATTCATCTGGAGCTCGATGCTAGCTACTTCCTAGAGACTTGACTATTAGGAAAAACCCTAATTTCAGGATGGTCCTAAGTGGGAACGGCCAGATACTTCCACTTCATGGCACACCCGAGAAGACCTAAATCACAAACCCTGTGATATTCCTTGTGAGTACCAGGCAGAGCTTTCTAGACTCTCTTCCCAAGGGGCTGCTAAGACGTGTTCTACAAGAGGACAGGTGGACACGTCACACTTATCTTCTATTCTATCCAAAATATTCTCTCTCTCTCTCTCTCTCTCTCTCTCTCTCTCTCTCTCTCTCTTTCTCTCTCCCTCAAGAAGAATTGATCAAAGATATTTAAACACATTTATACAGAAGCTTGGCTAGTGGAGAACAATAACATCATCTTATCTTCTACCCTAATTTACTCTCTGTCACTCTATCACTTATTTTCTTAGTTTATCTCACACTGTCTTCTCTCTTCCCCCCTCCCTTCTCTCTTCTCCCTCTTTCCCCCCCCTCTCTCTCTCTCTCTCTCTCTCTCTCTCTCTCTCTCTCTCTCTCTATGAATTGATACTTAAGAATTAAACAACAACTATGAAGAATAATAACATCACAGATATTAAAAAAATAAAGATACCTCCATTATCACTTGATTGCTTGTAGTATAGAGTGTTAAAGGGGAATATATCTTATAGCACAGTACTAAAGAGGGAGATTGCTTGTAGCAGGGTAGAGAGTGTTGTAGATAGAGATTATTTGATTTCAGCAAATGCTATCAAAAGCATTCCTAAGATTGCTTGTAGTAGGGTAGAGAGCATTGTAGATAGTACTGAGTATTGCTTTAGAAGAATTCGTATGCAAGAAACCATATTTTGGAGGGAAGGAGAAGAGTACACAAAATTTCGAACAAAACTAGAGCTTTGAGAAGGAATGAAGAAATGCCCAGAAATAGGCATATACTTGTCCAAAAATAATAAAAATTTACAACGAAACTCTTGAGTCAAAAAGGTGTCTCTGGGTAAAAAATAATCTTGAAATATGATGTGTACATCATTTTATATCGTTTTTTAACTTCCACCCTTTTAAGAAGCAAGAATGAGAATAATTCTAATATATTTTCATATTGAAAATTCATGAGGGCATTAAAGAGTTGTATATTAATGGTTGGCTCCATTTTTATAGAAAATAGAATGGTATTTTTTTAGTTATGAGGATTTTGAGAAAAAGTGACATTATCATATAGTTTGAGAATAAAATAATAGGTGAAATCTACTGAAAATACAAATACAAGATTTGCTTGATTGTAGAAGATCTCTTATTTTAATATTATTTTGGAATCTCTTTTTAGAGAGAGAGAGAGAGGTGAGAGAAACCCCTTAAGGGGCAAAAAAGAGAGTCCATATTTCTCCTAATGAAAACCTTGGTTGGAAATTCTGAATTGAAATGCTTTGTTATGAAGGATGCACTGGATGAGGCTATCCATGTAGATGACCTCCACAAGGAATGTAGTAGAGATAAGCAAGCTATAGGTTCTCATCATCACAAACCCCAATTAGGGAAGAATTGTTCAAAGAATAAGGACACCTAGGAACTAATTGCCAACATCAAGACAGAATTGACAACGAGTTTACCACAAAACCCATCAACGAGTAGCCAAGGGAACAACCAATATCTCTCCCCCATGAGGCAAGTCGATCACAATATCTTTATGAACACATTGAGCCATCCCTAATAGCTGTAATAGCATCGACCCAAGTTGAAATCTCACTTGGGACTTTACTCAAAGCTAGCTCGACAATTTGGTAAGGATTGAAAGCTTGGGTAGAATGCTTGAATAATTACCAATCATACTACGCTTCAAACTTTGCTAAGGATATACACCTGACCTTGAGTGCCCTGGGAGTCAACACACATCTAATTGAAGATTGGGGCAATGGTCTAGACTTCCTAGAAAATCGCAAGGAAGTAGTCCACATTGAAATGGAAAGCAACCCCAGTTAATCTCGATACCATTTCAACATTACTAAAAGGATACTTTGTAATCCATTCACCACATAACCCTTGACCGAATATATTCCTTCCCTTGAGGATGAGCAAGATTGGATGCACATTTTTTCCACCTTAGGGCTACCATTCTCAGAGGAATTGGAATATTGATCTTCTTCACATGAACATCTGAGTGAGAAAGATGCACTTGAGACCACCATCCTTACACTTGAACTTTCCATAGGAATTCCCTCATTGCCCATCTACATGATGACCCCTAATTCTACACCTAACTCCTTCCTAGGTTACCTAACACCAAAATATAGGCTTGAGTTGAGGAAGATCTTGAGTCAATGGAGACCTTGTTTTTGTGGATGCTTAGACACAAATCTTACAATCTTTGAGGAGCTTCTAGCTAGCACTAATTGATAGTGGATTAAATTGCACCAAGCCTTGTTTGATCTCCACAAAAAGCTCTTCTTCATGCTCATGTGTGAGCAAGGCATAAACACTGAAGAGATTAGTGACTTGGAAGATGCATATGAGGGCGATTCAGACTTTGATTCAATTGATTATGACAGTGATGATTGTACCATTTAGCAAACTTGCTTAGACCCTAAGCCATTGCAACTTGAGACCTACTCATTGATGCAGGGACTGTAAGGGTTGCAATTGAATTGCAATGGCTAGACTACCTTGAAGTTCTTGACTATAAGCCTCAATCCCTTGATGAAAATCTTGGCTGAGAGATCTTACTAGTTGAACATGATTGGGATCTTGATACTTCAACCAGTTCTGACACCTCTGAGGAACAACGTAACATGGATCCTAACCCTAAAATAGCTCCACCATCCCAATCCAAAAGTGCAAAAAATAAATTTTCAATCCAAATACAAAGGAGACACTTGAAGGTTGTTGGGGGTAAAGGCACATATGCCTATGACACCTATGTATTCACTACATTGATAGTACCCGCACACCTAAACATTGTAGGTAGTGGGTACCCCATCACTATCACTTTATTGTTTATTCTTTCAGTGACTAATAGAATAAAGAAGATAAGTTGCATATTGTGAATGTTGGAGTTTCCACATCTTGAGTCTCTTTCTCTTGCTATCATACTCTATCCACCTTAGCTGATACCTCTGTTGCTTTTGCTTGCTTGTGCTCTCACTCAGGCTTGTCCTTTCAAGGTATGGATACAAGGCATGGACAATCCCCTTTTGTGCCAAACTTTATACATTTCAGTTTAGGATACACAAGTGATCGTGAGAGCAATCTCCCCACTAGTATCCCCAATTCTTATTGTGCACTTCTTTCCTGTCATTTGCCTTTGTGTCTTTTTGCTTTATGTGCGACCATGACCATGTTTTGTGCACTAAATGATTTGGTGCTTTGTTGATCGGTTGTGTTTCTCTCTCTCTCTCTCTCTCTCTCTCTCTCCTCTCTCTCTCTCTCTCTCTCTCTCTCTCTCTCTCTCTCTCTCTCTCTCTCTCTCTCTCTCTCTCTCTCTCTCTCTCTCTCTCTCTCTCTCTCTCTCTCTCTCTGTGAGGGGGGTGTCCCCCCCTTTGTGATTGCATATTGTTGGTGACTATAAGATGCCCATCTCTAGGTTAGGGAGGCAACTCCTCCTCCTCCTCAAACTTATCAAATTGTCACTATCTTTCCTGCAACGATCCAAACACAAGTTAGAGGGGGAGATAAAGCCTAATAGTTTAATTCAAGAGAGGTGCTAGTTACCATTAATTCAATTGACCCACTACACACTTGCATTTTCTTGGAATTCAATCTCATTATTATCTTTATCATAGGTCTTCACATCTCTAGGATGCACAATGGTGATGAGAACTCCCACACTTTTAGGGAGCAAGCATTTTGAGGTCATTGTCTAATGAAACAAGCCTTCTCCTATGCATTGATCACCCTCGAAAAGGGTGACATGATATTGTCTTTTGAAATCCGATCTTAGCATGATGGTGGGGTGTTGATAATTACTAGTTAACGAGATATTGCTTGGTAGATTACCTACCATAAATAACCTGTTATATGAATACCAATTATGAATTAAGTAAACACGATGATTGGGTAAGAACAAAGACAAGTTGAGACACACCTAGAGAGAGAGAGAGAGAGAGAGAGAGAGAGAGAGAGAGAGAGAGAGAGAGAGAGAGAGAGAGAGAGAGAGAGAGAGCCACCTATCGAGGATTGGTAGAGACAAAATGCAATGTGATTTCAGAGAGGGGAGGGGTTTTTTCATAAAGGAGAGAGAAATCGGGAGAGGGAATGGAGATAGGTATTTGGTATAGGGTAGGGGGGAGCATTTGTCTTGTAAATTTTTTCTCTAGTAAGAAAGTTGCTAGCAATCCCTTCTCTATGAATTTTTTTTTGTAGCTCCCCTCCATCATCTTTTTAAGGGGTATTGTGATGATTTTTTGGGCCAAACAAGGGGCTATTGGCAACCCCTTCGCAGTAGAATTTTTTTTTACAACTCCCCATTATCATTCCCCCTCTCTCTCTAGCTACTATAGATAGATAGATAGATAGACAGATAGACAGATAGAGGAAGGGGTTGCTATCCCCTCCATCTCCCCTTGAGATAGATAGATAGAGGAAGGGGTTGCTATCCCCTCCATCTCCCCAAGGGGACTTGTAAAACTTTTTGTCACTAGAAGAAAAAGCTTGTTGGCAATTCCTTTATTAGCATTTTTTTTTTGCAAGTTCCCTCATAGAGGAGGGGACTTGATAAAAAAAATTTGTCAAGGTTTTTTTTTTGCTAAGGAGGAGTTATCAACAACTCATTTCTCGGCAACAATAAAATCAAAGCAAGTCGCATAATCTCTCTCTCTCTCTCTCTCTCTCTCTCTCTCTCTCTCTCTATTATCTCGCTCTCTCCTCTCTCTCTCTATTTCTATTTAATTATTATTATTTAGCTATTAATATGATAAATTATTAGTTCAATATTATGTCATGTTGTCACAATGAATGATAATTGACCATCTCCTTACGCATCTAAATCACCCAATAGCTTTTGTAGCCATACCATCTCAGATGTTGCCATAGCAGTACCTCTATACTTAGCTTCTGTACTTGATAAATCAAATGTAAGTTGCTTTTTACTACTGCATGTGACTGATGTACTACTACTAAGAGAAAACATGTATCCACTAGTAGATATTCTATAAGACCAACCCAATCTCCATATGTGTACCCAAACACCTATATATCTTTACTTGCCTTATAAAAAAGTCTATGATGTAAAGTGGACTATGCATCTAACTCCATCCAAATGAGGTTTTCCAAGCATATGCATAAACTAACTGACAAGACCAATAGCATAACTTAAGTCTGGCATTGTGATAGTTGTATAAATCAAACCCCTACAATCCACTTGAATATAGTAGGGTATTCTATCTCATCGCCAACATTAGTAAACGTCAAATTTTGCTCAAATGGCACTGAAAGAGGCTTACATATTGTCATACCATACTTCAACAACATATCCAAGCCATATTGCCTTTGGAGCAACCATATACCATCATCACATTTGATTAGCGCAATACCAAGAAAGTATATTAGGTCACCCAAATCCTTCATCTCAAACTTCTTCTTGGAAAGGTCCTTGACTTTAGCAATCCCATTATCATTATCACCTATAACAATTAACTCATCCACATAGATGATTATGGTGACTAAAGCTGCATCTCCCTTTCTCACATAAAGTGAGTGATCAACATAAAAAATATGAAAGTCATTGTTAACAATATACTCTTTGATCTTGTTAGACCATGCTCTAGGTGCTTGCTTTAGCCCATAGAGCATCTTCTTTAATATGCACACATATGTGGCATGTTTTAAATCCTCCTAACATGTTGACTGCTCCAGATACATATCATATCTTCTTGCGATGAACCATGGAAGAAGGCATTGTTTACATCCATTTGCTACAAACTCCAACCTTTGGCTACTGCCAAAGCAATCACATATCTAACAGTTGCCATCCTAGCAATTGGACTAAATGTCTCTCCATAATCTATGCCAGCTATTTGAGCATAGCCTTTTATAACTAGCCTAGCTTTATACCTACTAACATAACCATCTACATTATGCATAATTTTATAGACTGACTTAGAGTTAGTAGTTTTTTTACCCTTAGGTAATGGTACTAGATGTCAAGTCTTATTGGCCTCTAATGCAACCATCTCCTCATCCATTGTTGTATCCCAACGAGCATGACCAACATCATCCTCAAAATAAGTGGACTCAACATCCTCAACCATTTTTACCATTTAAGCATAATGATGAGTTGCATAGCATTCCAAACCAAATATTTTAATAGGGTATTTTACCCTATTAGTGATGCCAGGAGGCATATTCCACGGTGGATTTCATGAGGTTTTGCGGTGGATTCTGTAAAATTATATTTATTACTGGGGCTCATACACAAGGTGGATTCCTTGTGCGAAAAGTCGATGGGGATGCCTGTCCTTTTTGGACATCTCGTTAATTTAATGTGCAAGTGGGTGATTCCATAGTGGGTGATTCCTCAAAATACATATTTAAATTTATGGACGTTTATGAGTTTAGAGTGCATACTCATAATAAATTAAGGTTAGGATTGAGTTCTAACCAATTTATTTATTTTGTAGCTGAAGATTGCTAGGTATTCACTTTTGTCAATTTAATTTTATTATTTTCTAATAATTGTGAATGCTTCAGTTGATATGTAGAGCAGGCAGTGGTGGCGTTGGGAAGCACTGGGCGATAGCATGTATTCAAGTTATTTAGAAGAAATTATTATTTTGATGGGCGTGCATCTTAGGCGTAGTGCCAATATTTATTTTGACGCGCTTATTTATTGAAGTGATTGATATTTATTTATTATTTTGTATGCACATGGATGCATGATTTAAATATTTGTTATTGGACATTGTATTTGGGCACAGCCCGACTCTTTGGATGCCCAACCGCTTTATTGTTTAGTTGGACAAAAGCAAACACAAAAGCTAAAGCGTGCTAATTGTAAATTTGGGCAATTTTTTAGCTTGGAGATGAATAATATATTAAATACATGCTTTATGGAGCACTCACACATGGCATGGGGGGAGATTATACCCAATTAGTCTTTTGTTTCATGTTGTGCAAGTCTTCTCTCTTGTTTTTTTGTGCAAAAGTAGAGTTCTTTTGTTCTTTGGGACCTTCTGACGCTCTCTACGTACGCATACATCATCCGATCTGTGCACCAGTGGTATTAGACCGAAGCTGAGATCGAGGGCTTTCAATCATTTACCATCTCGTGCGAAGGCGGAGCTCATGGAACAGTTGAGCTCTACAGTCAGTATCGCGGCAATTCGTCAATACTAGCATGTTCCTGGTGATGAAGAACCCCCTATTATGGTGTTGGATCGCGAAGGACCAGCCTCTACAGGTGGAGGACCAGCAGACAAACTCCCACATCAAGTCACTTATTTACAGATAAGAGGAAGAAGTTTATTATTATTGCTTAAGTAAAAGACAAGCTTTAAAATCTTATAAGAGCTTAAAGCTCTTGTAATTTCGATTTGCTGTGGTGGGAGTACGTTGCCACAGATGACGGCGTAAAAAATGGCTCCCTCTTTTTAGGTCGACAAAAAATGTTGGTTTTTTTTTAAAAAACCAAGAGCTTTTAGGCTTAAAGCTACTAAGGTTACAAACTATAAAGTTTCAACCTCTTTCATAGTGGCTGTTCATAGACAGCTAGTCCTGAATGGGTTTTTGACTTTCATATAAGCCCCCATACGCACACGCGGTCGTTCAGTTCCAGCAAGTAGATTGCTATACGCAGTCTACACGGATGAAGTATCTTCTTGAAAAAAGACTGTGACATCAACTTCAGCATCCACAAAGAAGAAATATTGCAAAAAGCCATTTATAAAAAAAAAGAGAAATAAGCCTTGTAAACCCGACTTTGAGCTACGCTCATCCCGCTAACAAGATTTTGAGTGTGTGAGGTTGTTTGAAATTTTGCAGGATGTTTGATCAAACCATGGAAGATTTTATGACCGAAGGTGATTTACCGAAACTAACAATGGAGCAAAAACTAGACCTAATTATGATGCAGCTTCAAGAGGAACGAAGAGCATGTTAAACTTTGCAAGCTCAATTGGCCAGTTTGCAATGATCTATCACCGACCAAGATAGACCGCAATCTGAAGATTTTATACGACGTACGATCGATGTGACACTTGAAGCGCAATCTATTCGGAAAGAAACAAAGATAAGCAAAAGAAATTTCATATTTTGTACTTTCAATGGGTCACACGATGGAAAGACTGTATTTGCTTTTATCAGTCAATTTGATGATTATTTCCATGAAGAATAGTATGTTGAGAAAGGCAAAATTAAGTGTGTCACTAATCATTTAGTGGACAGAGCATCCCTACTGCAAAAGCATTGATTGTCCTACTACTTGGGGGCCTTCCAAAAGAAATTTTTGCAGAATTTTCTTCCACCCCAATTCCATGAAAAAGCAATTAAACAGTGGGATCTTCTACAAGAGAGGGATTGTGAGCTTATTTCACAATATATCGAGCGTTTTTGGAATGCTATATTGCAACTTCGAATGCTCGAAGATGTACCTAAGGCAACCAACACCATATTGGGGAATATGGGAATTTCCCATAAGTTTAGGACACGTGGTCAAATCTTTGGATTTGTCATAACTTGAACACTATAACTCCAAATTGAGCGCTCTATAGCTCAATAGATTCCATTTTTCAAGTGCTTTCCAGTGATAGGTCACATCATATGGTTTTGAGAAACTTATGGACATGTTATCTAGATGCAACCTTTTTAGTATTCAAAAAATGGAAATTGGGAGATTCCCAAACTCACTAATATTGTGTTAACCCATAAACGCATGTTTATGTCTGGCTTACTTGGTCATTTTTATGCGGAAGTGAACATGTTCAAGCCAAGGACTCTTAAGATGCAATTTCCTTGGTCCATGATATTGAAGACAAAATTCGAGGACGAGAGAAGTGACCACAACAATTTCCAACTAATGGTAACTTTGGTTCAAAACAATTCAATTCAAAATTTTGAAGATTCAATCAAAATCATTTCCTTCCATTTTCATTCCGTAAAACCTGGACGCGACCCTTGCTTTACCATCAAACACAAATCCAAATCCTAAGCCATCTTTCTAGCCAAATCCCAACGTTCCTAAACTTCCCGCTGTTACCAATAATATGTCTAAGGCCAAACCCATAGTCTGTTACAAATGTCATCAACCTATTACCAATAATGTGTCTAAGGCCAAACCCATAGTCTATTACAAATGTCATCAACTTGGACATCTAGCGGGCGAATTGTCAATCCAAAAAGTCGACTGTTCACATCAACTGTTTGGGAGCAATAGAAGATGAAGAACATGAAGAAATGCTAGATTTCACGGAAGACGATGACAATATTGGTATTACTTCAGATGCTTTACCAGGTATGCTAAATCCCCATTCTTTATTAACGATGAAATGTCTTGTGCATGATAGAGAAAAGACTGTTTTACATGATGATGGGAGCACATACGATTTTATTTCTACAAAATTGGTCAAAGAATTAAATTTACATACTATTTCTACTCATTATCACATCAAGGCTGCATTCTTAGGCACTAGATACAATGGAACACAAGAAGTACATAACTTAGAAATAAAAATTGGTGATTATATTGAACATAGAAATTTCTTAGTTGTGCATTTACAATCTAGCGATATTATCTTAGGAATGCCTTTGCGTCATCAGTATAATCCCGATATAGATTATTCCATGCATTCAATGAAGATTCATTCTAATGGGAAACAAATCACATTGCATGGTATACACACTTTCGATAATTTTCCATTGCTTAGTCATACACATGCTAAACGTGCATTACGAAAAGGTAGCAAATCCTACTTAATATGGGTGAATGAAATTGAAGTTAAAGAAAATCAGATGAATCCTAAGTACGCACAATTTCTTTCACAATTTCAAGATTGTTTTGCTGCTGACTTACCACCTGGCTTACCACCTATATGTCTCGAAGATCACAAAATAGACCTAATTCTTGGATCACAACCACCATGTAAAGCACCATATAGACATAACCAAATTGAACAGAAAGAAATTCAAGTCCAAGTTGAAGAATTGTTAACCCGAGGACTCATTAGGCCCAGTAGTTCTCCATTTGTTAGTGCACCTACCCTATTAGTGAAGAAGAAAAACAATACCAATAGGATGTGCATTGATTATCGTACCCTAAATAAGATCACTGTTAAGAATATATATTTGATCCCTAGGGTAGACGATCTTATGGACAAACTACAAGGGTTTGCAATATTTAGCAAGATAGATCTTAAATCTGGATACCATCAAGTACGATTGGACACATCTGATATTTTCAAAATTGCATTTAGAACACAATTTGGATACTATGAATTCCTTGTTATGCCTTTTGGTTTAACTAATGCACTAGCCACATTCAGTCGTATGATGAATCACATATTTTTGAAGCATTAGCATTATGTCATTGTTTTCTTTGATGATATATTGGTTTTCAGTAAGAATGAGAATAAGCATTATGAACATTTATCTTTGGTTTTCAAATTATTGAAAGAGAATCAATTATATGCTAATCCTGAAAATAGTGAATTTTTCCAAACACAAATTGAATACTTAGGACATATTGTTTCATCTGAAGGTATTAAAGTTGACCCTAAAAAGATAGAAGCAATTTTGAATTAGATGATACCTAAAAATGTGCACGAACTACGTTCTTTCTGAAGTCTTGCTAACTTTTACAAAAAAATTGTGAGAAATTTTTCATTGTTTGCATTACCTTTGACAAAATTATTAAAGAAAGGTATTGTGTGTCATTGGTCCGACAATCAACAAAAGTCCTTTGATTTACTAAAACATGCTTTAACTTATACTCTTGTATTGCAATTACCTGACTTTAATAGACCATTTTTCCTAGTAGTCACTGATGCTAGTGGATTTGGAATAGGAGCAGTCCTTATGCAAGATTCCCATCCCATAGCCTACTCTAGCTGCAAACGTAAACCCTCTGAACTTAAGTATTCTACCTATGATAAGGAATTGCTAGCTGTAGTACAAGCTTTATGTCAATGGAAACACTATGTAATGGGATTTGAATTCATGATCAAAACTGACAAACAAAGTATTAAACATCTCCTTAGTCAACCACAAATATCTGACCGACACATTAAATGGGCTGCTTTTATTCAAAGTTTTCATCCACTCATACAATATCAACCCGGAAAAGAAAATGTTGTTGCCGATACTTTAAGTAGAAGACCGACTATTCATAATATCTCTGTGATATCTTTTGATTCTCTTCTCCCTATAAAGATACCTATGACCAAGACCCTAGTTTTCAAACTGATTGGAATAAATTAGTTGCAAATAACTGGATTCCAATTGATTCATTGTCTTACACTGATGGGTTTATGTTTTATGAAAAAAGATTATGTGTAACTGTTCCATTTCGATCATTTGTCTTGCACGAAATTCATTGTCCCCCATATCAAGGCCATATAGGAATTATTTCTACTTTGCATACACTGATTGAAGATTTTTATTGGCCACAGATGGAATCTTATGTATCTAACTTTGTATATAAATGTTTAATTTTCCAAAGAGTTAAATGACACCATGGTAAACAATATGGTTTATTAATGCCTTTACCAATTTCAGAACCACCATGGGAACCAATTTCAATGGATTTTATCATTGGTTTGCCTAACACTAAAGCTAATCATGATATGATTTGGACTATTGTAGATAGGTTTAGCAAACAAGCATATTTCATTCCATGCAAGAAAACGTTAACTGCATCTCAAGCTGCTCAATTGTTTTTTAAAATTATTTTCACTAATCATGGTCTGCCAAAAGTTTTTATTTTTTACCATGATTCTAGATTCTGCAATAATTTTTGGATTACTTTGTTTGCTAATTTAGGAACAAAGATTGATTTTTCATCTGCATTTTATCCTGAAACAAATGGGCAAAAAAAAGCTAACTAATAGTACAATTTTAGATCTTTTGTGTGCATACACAATTTCAAAACCACAAACATGGGATACATATTTACATTTACTTTAGTTTGCATACAATAACACACCACATACAGCTACACACAGAGCACCATTTGAAATTATTTATGCATATAGATTACCTACACCAGTTACATCATTGTCAAACAAAGTTCAAGCTGCTGATGATATTGCTAACATGCATGCTACTATTTTTGATGAAGTTAAATATATGATTGCAAAAACCCAGCAATCATATACAAAATAAGCTAACAAGAAAAGAAAAGCTATGAGTTTCAAAATTGATGATTATGTTTGGTTACGCATTGAAAAGAGAAGATTACAAAGTGTAACAAACACCCTATTGTAATGTTAGCTCCTAGATTTTATGGACCTTTCAAGATCATTCACAAAATTAATGACAATGCATTTAAACTAGAATTACCACAACATTGGAAAATCCACAACACTTTTCATATCAATTTATTACGATATTTTAGAGACCAATTACCTGTATACCGTGTCTATGAAAACCCTCCTTTGTTAGAAGAAGAAACTGAAATCCTTGAACCTGAAACTATTCTAGATACTGACTTTATGACCACTAGAACTGGTCGTAGATATTCTAGATATTTGGTTAAGTTTAAAAATCATCTTGTTGAAGAGGCCCAATGGATGCACACTCGTGACCTAAGTGCTTACACCTCACTGTTGGCTTCACATTGAGCTAATAGCAATTGAGGACAATTGCTATCCCACCCTGGGGGTATGATGCCATGAGGCATATTCCACAATGGATTCCGTGAGGTTTTACGGTGGATTTCGTAAAATTATATTTATTGCCGGGGCTCACACATAAGGTGGATTCCTTCTGCGAAAAGTCGATGGGGACGCCTGTCCTTTTCGAGCATCTCGTTAATTTAATGTGCAAGTGGGTGATTCCATAGCAGGTCATTCCACAAAATACATATTTAAATTAATGGACGTTTATGAGTTTAGAGTGCGCACTCATAATAAATTAAGGTTATGATTGAGTTCTAACCAATTTATTTATTTTGTAATTGAAGGCTACTAGATATTCACTTTTGTCGATTTAATTTTATTATTTTCCAACAATTGTGAATGCTTCAGTTGAGGTGTAGAGCAGGTAGCGGTGGCATTGGGAAGCACTGGGCGATATTGTGTATTCAAGTTATTTAGAAGAAATTATCATTTTGAAGGGTGCGCATCTTAGGCATGGTGCTAATATTTATTTTGACGCACTTATTTATTGAAGCATTTGATATTTATTTATTATTTTTTATGCGCATGGACGCACGATTTAAATATTTGTTATTGGACATTGTATTTGAACACAGCCCTTTGGGCGCCCAACCACTTTATTCTTTAGTTGGAAAAAAGTAAACACAAAAGCTAAAGCATGCTAATTGTAAATTTGGGCTATTTTTTAGCTTGGAGATGAATAATATATTAAATACATACTTTGTGGAGCGCTCACACAAGGCATGGGGGGAGATTGCACCTAATTAGTCTTTTGCTTTATGTTATGCAAGTCTTCTCTCTTGTTTTTTAATGCAAAAGCATAGTTCTTTGTTCTTTGGGACCTTCCGATACTCGCTACGTACGCATACAATATCCAATCTATGCACTAATTGGACCTGTGTACCACTTGATTACTCAATGGATCCTTTACATTACCATGTACTCTCTATACACTCGGTATGCCCGATATCCTGACTAAAGGAATACTAATCTTATCATCCAAACTCTTTGAACCACTAGAATCTCCATCAAATCCCAAACGACTAGGAGATACAACCAAATACTTCTTTTGCAACTCATCTACCATATGGACATGTATAATATAACCAAATACTTTCAAGTGTGGCACATCAAACTTCTTGCCTAAAGCATTCTTCGGGGGCCATCCAATGAACTGTAGTTGTGGGAGTTCTATTTATAATATAGATAGCAATATGAATATATTCAAACAAAAAATGTTTTGATGAATTCTTTTCAGTCACATCAATGTCCATGCAACTTTTGCAATATGTTTATTTTTTCTTTCTACAACCCATTTTTCTATGGGATATACCAACAAAAGCAAACTATCTCTTTATCCCATGAAACCTCAAAAGCGCCTTTCCCCTTTTGTATTTGCCTTGGTCTTTTAAGGTTGCCCTTGCGCTTTTGGCCTTTTCTCCTATTCTTTCTTCAGTCAGGCTACCTTTTTTTCGCCTTTGCCTTGTGTCTTTTTTATTTCCTTTTGCTTTCTTCGTGTTGGGGTTAACATTACCCCCCTCCTAGACGAGTGCTAGTCCCATGGCACTCACCGTCGTAGGTAGCAGGCTGTAGCATGCACCGAAGACGTGGGTGACAAGGACGCCTGTGGTTTCCATGGAGGAGTGTTGGTGGTGGTGTGAAAGCAAGTCCTGGGGGCATGTTGTTGGCCAAGGTGGCTGGTGGAAGGTTGTTTGGAGGTGGTGGTAGGGCTATTCTGTGTGGGGATTGCATTGATGGCCAACACAAGTGTTGGTTTGTTGGGGATTCTGCACATGACGAGTCTTTGCAGGCTTGTCAAATGGTAAGGCATAAGCATTCAGAGCTGGGTGTCGCTAAAGAGAGATTGAAATGTCGTTGGAGGCTTCAATACCTGCAATTTGAAAACCTCTCATGTGGTCTCTCCCTAAGGGATAGTGCGAGTCTTCTTATCGTGCACAAGACGTGTTTGATTAGTTTGGGAGACAGGTCGAACTCTCAGCAAGCTGAGAGTATTGTCCTGCACTTGAGGACCCAAACTGTGTATATACTTTGGTGCAGATATTATGTGAGTGCTTGTGTATACTTAGATATTACTTAGTTAGAAGACTGTCGGCCTGGTTCCTTGTATAGCAATGGGTCAGTGAAGCAAGGGCAAGTGCAACCATCGTATGTTATGTAGAGAGTGAAATTTTCCTCCTTCCTTAGAGAATCAATCTGAATCATCAAAGTCCTTACCAAGACACAAATCAAAGAATCCCAACAGAATACTCTACTATTCCATTAATTATTTTGATTATTTTCTACTTGTTTCATTCCTATTCCACAATCAATCAAATTTTATCAATAAATATTTCAAATAGTCCTTCAACAGGCAATCATTCAACAATAAACCACTTTACTAGTCCAACCATGCATATTTTGAGAGCAACTAAGAGAAGATTGATTCCTTATCAACACTTATGCCCTTTATGTATGGAAAATAAGTGAGCATCTTAGTTGATTGATTTTGCTCATGTCCTCGCAATGGGACCAAAAAAGATGAAGGCCTTTATGCACTCAACATCGAGACATGAGCATAAAGCTTATTCATTCAAGAGGTCAACGACCTTGTGGTCTCACCTAGTTTCTTACCTCTCCTCTCAAAGCCATCAAGCTCATTTTCACAAATATGAAAAATAAAATCAATGATTCCAAGATTTTAGTAGACCCATCTCAATCTGATGTGAGATGGCTCACAATCCTAGTGTTTCTCCTTGCTCCAAGACTCTAACCATGCTCTTGAGCCTCCTACAAGCTTGAACCACCATTGTAACAATATAGAGAAGAAGGAGAAGTAATAGTAGAAGAGGAGGAGGATATGGAAAATGTATTGGAGTGCTTCACCTATTGTCCCTCATACTCTCTCAAGCTCACACTTACTCTCTCCTTCACTTTCTCCCTCTCCCTCTCTCCTTTAGTTTCTCCCTCACTCTCTCCCTCTCCCTTTCGCCTTCAATTTCTCCCACTTAATGTCTCCTTCACTTTCTCCCTCTTCCTCTCTCCTAGTCTCTCAATAGGATGCATGAATAGGATGCAAGTAGTGAAAGGCAAGAGCAAGAGAAGCTTTAGCACAAAGTGGCACACACTCGAATAAGTTTCTAATATTCAAATTTTCTAGCTTTTATACATAAGCACTTTTTTAGTATTTCCCTTTTAGTTGGACACCGTATCCTCCCTTGAGGGTCTTTGTTGGCTCTTTTTCATATATCACTTAATGGTAGGAACCCTTGTAAATTTATCCAGGGATTGAAGTACCTAAATTTCTACTAGAGGGTCCTACAACTAGAATGGGAGTAAGTCCAACTCTCAGAAAAATTAATTGCAGTAAGGATATGTTGATGGAATTTTTACAATATTGGACTAAAGCTAGAACTGGATGCTTTAAAGGTTTCTTTTTCTTTACCATTGATGCTTAACATTTACGTCAACAATAAGCTAGAGATGCAGTAGCAATGAACAAGTCACTAGCTAGCTAGCTGTAGGTTGCTAGGGTGGTTTGGAGTAGATGGGACAATAGTGGGCAAAGTGGTGGTAGCTACAAGATTTAGAGAGTTGATGGTTGGAATGACCAAGATGTTGAATGGCTAAGCCTAATATCTATTTACACATGAGGAACCAACCAAACTAGGACAGTTTGGTTAAGGGACATAGGAACTCTTCTTATCATTAGAGTTTGAGTTTTAAGGTTTTTCGAATGAGCTAATCAAGGTTTAATGAGGAATGATCCTTTTTAAAGTTAAAGTCCCCTTTTAAGCCCAAAACTAGAACTAGAAAGGGACAATAAGCATAGCTCACCTTGAGACATCCCACCCTAAAATAGCTAAAGAATCAATCAATGGATGCATGGTGGCTGCCCAAGTATAGAGACAATGGTTATTTTTGAAAGGAATTGATTTATATGTGCATGGAAAGGGAGATGGCACAAGATATGGAGGCTCAATCCATATTCTTCTTCTTCATTTTTCTCATATACACAATGAGTATCCCCCAAAGTGGATAGAGACTTTGACTGTCGGACACTTTACATGTAGCCTCTCTTTCATTTCATACAAGCATAGGATATGAATTAACTTATGACTTATATCTCAACACTCCCCCTCAAGCTCACAATGAGCTTGCAACCATAATACCCCAAGTGTATTTTTGAAGCACTCAAACTTATCTTTACCTAATGCTTTGGTAAGGATATCTGTGGCTTGGTCATCATGGTTTTGATGTGCACAATGTCTATCTCTCCATCCATGACTTTATTTCTAATGAATTGATAGTGCACTTCAATATATGCTTTGTTCTTGTATGATAGATTGAGTTTTTCACAAGCATAATACTACTAATGTTATCAAAATACACGATAATTCCATCATCTATCTCAATCCCCATGTCACATAGAAATAGTCTCAGTCATGTCTACTCACATGCTACCAATGCTATTCCTCTTTCCTCTACTTTTGTGCTTAACAAAGCTATTGTACGTCACTTCTTGCTGCTTCAACTCACCATGGATGAACCAAATGAAAAAGCATAACCATTGGTGGATCTTGTATCCATAAAACTTCTTACCCAGTCAGCATCTATGTATCCAAAAAAGGTAGGCTTGATTCATTTCTCATAGAAGAAGCCATAACTAATTGGCTTCTTCACATACCTTAGCACTCTCCTTACTACATCTTAGTGTGACTTGCATGGAACTTTCATGGATTGTCTTATCATTACCATTGAATAGCTCAAGTATAGTCTTATTATAGTTAAGTACATCAAACTACCAACCATATTCCTAAAGAAATTCATATCCTCAACATACTATCCATCATGAACTGTCTTTACGTTTTGGTCCAATGTTGTGTCAAAATAGACTTACATACAGTCATTCCATACTTCTCCAACATTTCTAAGGAATATTTCCTTTGCACCAACAAAATTCCATGTGGTGTGTCAATTACTTCAATGCCCAAAAAATACCTCAACAATCCAAGACCTTTGATGTCAAAATCCTTGTGCAGACCATGCTTCACATCAACAATTTCTCTTTCAAGTGCCCCTATTTTGATAATATCATCAATATAAATAACAACCATTGCCATTCCATCATCCATGTGTCTAACATAGAGTGAGTAATCAGCCATGCTTTGCTAAAACCCCATGCTACAAAGAAACTTGCTAATCCTTTTTTACTAAGCTCTAGGTGCTTGCTTTAACCCATACAATGCCTTCCTTAGCTTGCATACATAATGAGGATACTTAGGGTGCTTATATCCTTCAAGATATTCCATATATACTTTATTTTACAAATTTTCACTCAAGAAAGCATTCTTGACATTCATGTGATATAAATTTCAGCCATAAATGGAAGCCAAGGTAATCCCTGATCTAACTATAGTCATCTTTGCAAGAAAACTAAATGTCTCCTCATAGTCTAATCCATTTGCTTGTGCATAACCCTTTTACAACCAATGTTGCTTTGTATCTTTCCAATGAACCATCTGACTTGCATTTTAACTTATACACTCAATTGCCACCAATTGCTTTCTCAGCATAAGGTAAGTTAACTAAGTCCTAAGTCTGTTCTTGGTCAAAGCATCCATTTTCTTATCCATTGCATCTCCCCAATCTTTGCTTTCAATTGCTTCATTAAAGCAAGTAGGCTCTACATGTTGCACACAAGATACCATGTAAAAATGATGCATTTTCATAAAGTCATTATCTGTCAACATATTAACTAGATGCTTCACTCTTTTTTATCTTTTCAATTGGGGTGCAGTAGATGATGTCTTAATTGTTCTTACATGTGGTGGTACATACTTTTCTACACTCTTTATCCTTGGAGTTCTAACATGAGGCATCCCAAAATCATCATCCATAGACTCATATTTTTGAACCAACATGCCTCCTCCATGCGTCACACAAATGGTCATAGTTTACATAGTCAACTCTGCAAGAAGAAAACTGTAGGAAGAACATAAACAACCTGTGTCTAAACTGCATTTCTTTCAACCTTTGCAAGTTAATATACCCAATTTTTCTACACCATAACTTCACATCCTTGTCTTGTCTATGTCAAGTCTCCACATATATAGAACTTTGTATGACAAGAGTACTTGTATTTGATGCAAACAACCTACCTTTCTTTTGGTCATGTGAGATCAACTTGCCAAGTTTACCATTTCTAAACTCCTCAATGAAGTAGTCATATTTCTTAAAACTTATTTGCAATAGAAGCCAAATTCTCCCCATGACCACTTGCATATTAGCCATATTGAGTCCTTGCACAACCTCTAGACATAGCATTGAGTTTATGATAGTAGCATTTTTTCTCAAAATGGCCAAACTATCCACAGTAATGATAAGCACCATCTCTATGAGGACTAGATTGTGCTCTCCCTCTAGAAAAGGATCTCTCCTTGCCTATAGGCATAAAATCTCCAGATAAACTCTCTCATAGAAATAAAGTTTCAAGAGACTTGTATGTAGGGCCAAGTCCTTTCAAGGTAAAAGAAACCAAGTCATCATCATCCACAACTGCATCAATCGAAGCAAGGTCCTCTATGATATGCTTTATCTATATCCAACATAGTCACTAGTGCTTCGATTACCCATGACATGTACCATGAAATCTTTGCTTTAATTATATCTTCCTTACCTCTGTGTAGTGCCATACATTTTCTCAATACTTTCCCATACATCCTTATACGAGCTAGCTTTCTTAATGTGCAAGATCACGTCTTTGAAATGCATATGGACATCCAATATAAAACCTTCTGATTTTTACCTATCCAATCTTTATGAGCCTTATTCTATTCCTCCATGGGCAAGTGAAAGGGAATGGAAAAGGCTATTCATATGTGTGCAAACTTCTTGTTCTTGCTTTTGCCATTGAGAGAGTGTGCATGAGGGAGAGGTTGATATTGAGAATGTGAGTGTGAGGGACCAAGTGGTGAAGCCTCCTTTCATCTCTTGAGTACTCTTTCTTACCTATACCCATGCTTTTCTCTTATGTGCAAATGCTGTAGAGAGTTTGAAAACAAAGGTACTGCATCATGATCATAGAGGTTGCAACATGCATCCTTCATGCTTGAGGGAAGGCCATGCATGTTCACTATAAATGGATCATAGCATTCGTGATGTGTGAAAGGCTAGGTGAGAGATAGTCATCATATGTTGTGGTCAAAACTCCTAAAACAATATGACTGTGTCCAAAGTCCCTAATAATAAGCATGTGTTTCCCAATATTTTGGTTTTGTTTTCCAGGACAAAGGATAAATTAGTCATCACAAAGTTTCTCATGCATTGTGCATTGCAGAATAGGAGAGGTGTGTAAATGTCAACTTCGAAATCTGCACACAATAGTTAGGAATGTGATATGCATTCACAAGAATGCTTTAGATTTACAATAGATAAAATGTCATGATGCTTGTTTTAATTGAGATCGAAAGGAATAGCATGAAGCAAAGAAAACACGCTTTCTCAATAATGCACAAGTCATACAAGTAGATCTTGGAACATTCATACACATAGATCGTAGAGAAAAGAAGAGGCAAATTTATCCATAAGTTAAATTTCTTAAAAGATTGCATTAGATGGAATGTTACTAGCCTTAAATGTGGGGGAGACAGAATGATAGGATGTAAGAAAACATGGAGGGGAAGTGAAAGATTCCTAAGTGCATGAATAAGATATTGTGCTTATTTTTTAATCCTTTAACTTAAAAGGGGGAAAAATAAACAAAATTAGTAGAAAGAAACATGGTGTGCTTCCCCTCCACCTTTCTTTTTAAAATTATCTTCTTCCCTATTATTGTTGTTGCTACCCCAATCACCATCATTAACACCTCTTGAAGCAATATCACACTATTGCCATTAGTATTAGTAACCATCTCTTGGAGTTTGTGCATGCCTAGTGCCATCACAACATCATGTTGCCTACATCACAATCACCTATTGTCTAATGATTTCCTCCATGTGAATCAATAATGTGTCCCACAATTGTAGTAGCATCATGACAACGTGCAAGTGATCATGGCAATAGCAACAACGGCCTCTCATCACATGACTTGCCTGAGTTTGCCACATGCTACTTGTGATCACCACTTTCTATCGCCATCATCATGGTGTGCTTCATCATCACCAAGATCTCCAACCAATACATGTCCTTCTTTAACACAATCTATGGCATTATCATCATCATGATCTCCAACCAATACACAACTTGTATCATCACATCCTACATCACCATCTCGATGGCCTACAATACTATCTTCATGCCTACACAATCAACATAGGCCTACTTGGGATATGTGCTTGCTAGGGTGGATTGCACTACCTTCAACATGACCTATGTGTGATCATCATCATTGGTGTAATCTCCATCATCATCGAGACTACCCCACAAGCATTGTCACAGTCATCTTCACACCTATGAACATTGTCATATCATTTCTCCATCTTCTCTCTCCCTACCCCCTCTTTTGTACTTATGTGTCATAGTCACACACCACTATTGGGTAGAACGAACTCTCATTAAGAGAGGAAGGGTCGAGAACCTCCGGTCAAGGAGGAAGAGCCATCATAGAAGGGGAGGAGCCACCAAAGAACCATGGCAACACAACACAAAGATAAGTAGAAGGTATGTCTTTAAGACGATCATAAGATGCATTAAAATTTGATACAAAAAGAAAGTTGTCAAAGTACAATCTAGCAAGCATGGACCCCGCCTCATTGCCCGACCTCTATCACTCACCTTGAGGAAAGAGAGAACATGCATTCGAGCATGATCACACATAGGTCTTGTACACTAACCACTATAGAGAGCTATATTTAATTCCTTTAGATCATATATTCTTAATTGCATGGCAAGAGTATGTGTTGATTCTTTTTTAAGTAATGCATTAAATGATGTCTATATACACTACACTTACAAGTTGGATGCATGTGCAATACATCTCCCATAATGTGATGCATTAAATGGTACTATGAGCACTACAATTCTTGGAAACATCTATGTGCACTAAAAATTGGAATTGATAATAAATGATTTCTCTTATTATTTAATAAAATATTTTTTTCTATTTATGCCTTGTGTGCATAGTCTATAATTGGCTAAATTCATCACATTCACCTGCATGTGGGATGACCTAAGCCTCCTATGTACTTGATCATCCATCCTACTAGGAAGGGGGGATTGGAAGGAGTAGCAAGGAAGGGATAAGGTGTTTGTTTCACCCCTACTTCCACAGACTAGTGCATATCAACCTCCATCTAGTGCACCCCACCTACAATGTACACCTCATAGTGCACTACACAATGCACTATGCACACACACATACTTATCTCTATGCACACCCACCTTGCACACACCCTTGCATCTTAGGCACACAGTCTTGCATTCGCATCACATTAAGACCACATAGTGCACAACACCTAAGCATAGTAGTGCACACCAGGAGCCCTCCTTTGTCTTTACAGCCCTACATCCACCCTACTAGGAAGGGGGGAATGAAGGTGTAATATTTCTGTAAAATTAAAAGTTAGTTAGTCAATCATAATTTAGTAAGGTTAGTTATGAGCTAGTTAGTTAAGTTAGCATATACATTAGTAAGTTAGTTACTAGCTAAGTCTAAAAACTAACGATTAGAAACTAACCTTAGTAAAACTAACTAAACGTTATAAATTATTAATGTTTATTTAAAAATTTTAAAAAGACAATTGGGCCATCGAAAATCAAGCCAACTATCTCATCCTCAATGTCATTGTCGCCATCATCCTCCCCATCGTCATTATCATCATGATCAACGTTGTCGTCGATCAAAATCCTCTTTACCTTAAATATCTCCTTTAACCTCGAAAATAGGCGTCAATAACCTTGCGAATACCCCCTATTTTTTAAATTTAGAAAAATAGATATAGAAAAATTAAAATAATAAAGAATGAGAGAAAGAAGCTCCCTACTTTGAGTGGAGGAGTTGTCTTTGCCCAAAGAGGGTAGAAAAGAGAGGGAAAGGGAGAGGTAGCCTGTGCTCCCTTCAGCTTATAAAAAGGCATTCCCTCTACTCAGTCTAGGAGGAAAAAGAGACCCCAAGAGGCTATAGAAGGAAGCTGGAGAGAGAGAGAGAGAGAGAGAGAGGGGAGAGAGAGTTACCCCGAAAGGCTATGAGGAAGAGTTAGAGAGGGAGAGAGAGTTAGCTCAAACCCCCCTTCTCTCACGGTCTTTGACGAAGCCATCTTCTCTCACACTCTCCCATCTTGAAATTATTCCGCCTTCCCTATCTCTTGAACATGCTCTAAAGCAACGAGATGGAAAGACCATGAGAACCACCACAATTGGCGGGTATCGCTAGAGTTACAGGAGTGCCTGAGGTTTCCAGAGTTGCCACTACCATCGAGTGTGGTGAATGAAAGTGCAAGAAAAGACGTGATTCCCAATGATGTGCCAAATCAGGTTATTCACTAGTAGGCTATTATTTTGCCACATAAAATAATAAGGTTTATGTCAAATTTTTACAAAAAATGTTAGCCTTTGCATCAAATGGTACAAGAGCTACTTATTAGATTGCACATACAACATCCATATAAGAATTAAGTACATAAAATATTAGCTTCCATATTTTACACTTACATGAATAGATAGTTTCATCTAGAAGGCATACTAATACACGCATAAACAATTACCTCTATGATTTGTAGTTGGATTAATCGAGATTATAAATCATAGAATCATGATGGAAATGTTTGCAGGAATTTATTGCACATATGACTTTATGTGTACTCAATATTAGTAAAATAACTTGATATAATTATTGTCAAACGTGACAATGTTAAGTGTTGATTAACACGTAAAAAGTGAAACTCTATTTAAAGGTCTTGTAAGCCATCTTGTTAAGTTATTGTCGCAATATATTTCTTTAAGGAAGTTGCTTATGTTGGGTAAGATAGCCCTAAATGGGAAATTCATGCCTTGCTTAACAAGTTGAAAGAAATGTACTTAACACTTCTTATTGGGGAGGAGAATCCTCATTAGATTATAAGGCTACCTTAGGCTAAGGTCTACCTCGGCTATGCGAAGCTGTGAGCTACACGATGGTGTGATTATCATTGCATCATTTGATATATGGTTGAAGGATTGTTTGTGTTTGCTAAAATCTAGATCTCTGATTAAAAAATCATTGACAAACAAGATAAAAGGAAAGATTGTGCTAGGCTACCCCCAACCTAGTTGCCAAACCCTACTCGAAGGGGGTCATGGTAATCCCCTTGAGAGGCTTAGACCGACTCCCTAGGCAAAAGGTCTATATATATGGACAACCTCAGGCAGTAAGAGATCTAGGTGCCAAGGGAGCAATAGGAGATGTGGCTTAGTGGAAACCATCACCAAGGCCAATTTCGAGGTCAAGGTAGAGCTGCCCAAGGCCGTGGTCAAAGTAGCTATGGAAAGAGGAATTACATCAAATATTACCCTTAAAGAGATTAATAAGGAGGAAGACTCTACTATGGAAGAAGATATTGGAAAAGTAACTTTTCATGCTGCACTCCACAAGAAGGGTCCAAATTGTCAATATTTTGTAATACAAATACCAGCTAGTTATCATTGAGGAAAATCATTTAAAGTTTTGATTGACTGTGGAAGTACACACTCATTTATTTCATCAAAGTGTGCTAAGAAGTTAGGAATAGATACAATAAATGCATCAAAACTATTTGTGGAATTAGCAAATGGAAAGGAAGAACTTTCTACACAGCAAACTGTCAAGGTAGAATTTAACCTGGGAGAAAACCTTTCAAGTGTGAGGTTTAAAGTAATGAACTTAGGAGCTTATGAATGTTTACTAGGAATGGATTGGCTGATTCCCAATGATACTCGTATCCATTGTGGAAAACATCAAGTCACATTTTTAGGAATTGAATGGTGAAATAGCAACTACACAAGGTGAAATAGGGAAACCTAAAGTTCAATTGGCAAAAGCTTCTCAAATTGTGAAAGGATTGCCTATTTACTTGATCTAGCTTAACAAAGAAAATCAAGATGGTCACAAAGAAAAAGAACCATCCTATTTAAAAGAGTACATCAACATATTTCTTGAAGATCTAACCAAGTTACCTCCTGAAAGAGACTTGTTCTAGGAGCCACTCCAGTAGTGTAAGAAGTTGGAAATAGTTAAAATGTTGATAATATGCCATGTCATACTGACATTGGTATATAAGGAGATAAGTTGTAAATTTCCACATCTTTTTGACATATCAATACATTTACAATCTTTCTCTCCCTTCTTGCTCCAAGCTTCCATGGCTTCTACATCTTTCCTGTCTTTCTCTCTCCAATTCTAGTCTTTCTCTCTCCTCGTCACTCTATTTCTCTCTCTTCCTGCAGTCTTTCTCTCTCCTCTGCAGTCTTTCTCTCTCCTCTTTCTCTCTCCCTAGTTCTCTCTCTGACAAGTGGTATCAGAGCTTCAGTCTTTGATCCATTATTTTCTTCCATTTTCACTCTCATTTTCCTATTTCAAAACCAATTTCAGACAAAAATGGTACAAGACAGTGACTAGTGGAGTGCTGCAGGACAACTACAGTTAGCAATGACTACATCTGGAGATATCCAAGGTCAGAGATGGCGGATAAAGGCTTAAATGGCTGGACGTCATCAAATTTCATGCAAAAATGGAGGTACACAAGTACGGGAGCAGTAGGGGAGTTTCCAAAGCACCTCCAGACCACAAGGACTGCATGCAGAAGCATTAATGACAGCTTTTCTTGGGAGTTTACACCTCCAGACCACAAGGACTGCATGCAGAAGCATTAATGGCAGCTTTCATGAAGACCACATAGACCTTGGCAGCCTTTCTTGGAGTCTTAAATGGAGTTTGGACCAAAAATGGAGGCAAACATACAAAGATGGTAGCTCGTTTTGCAAGCTCATGCCAATTTTAAAGTATTTCTTTCAAGATTTCATGGAGGAGATCAGTCCATTCTCTCCATGTGCCACCATCTGCAACAACAGTTAGAAGAAAGATCATCCTTCATCTTCATCATCTTCAACAAAGGAAGAGGAAGGAGAACACAAGGAGCTGCTGCCAGAAAGTTTTCACAAACGCTACAATCTTGCTGTGAGCACTAGCTCATTTTTGGATTTTATTCAGAAGAAACAAGCACCCTTGCCATATCCCAATGGCAAAAGAGAGGTGAGAGTGAAGGCTCTTGAGGCAACTGAGGCAGCCAGAGGGCAAGAAGAGAAACGAGAGCAGGAGCGGAAGATGAGAAAACTGGAGTGCAATGAAGCTAGAAGTACAGAGTCAGAGTGTTTGTTGAAAGCCAAGGTGCTGTAGCTAAAGCAAGAAGGCTGTGGAGAAGAAAGTTCTCGAGGCTCTCAACTCCTATAGTAGATCTAAGATCTCCCTCTCTTGGTTGTGAAGAGCTGTTTGAAGGTCTTTAAGTACTATCTCTCCCTCTGATACAGTCGAGAGGGGCTCTCGGTCCGCATCATCCTTGTAAAGGTCATTGCCAAAGGAGACATCACTGGCATATCCTACGGCTGTGTTGAGGTCATCATCATCCTTGTCGGCAGCATCAAATCGCTTGTTCAGGGGCATTTTGGAGCCGGATGCACTTCGTTTGATTTCGCCTGCTTCTACGCCTGCATTGTCATCCCAGAAGTCGTCATCGTTGTCGCTGTTGTGCTGGAATCCATAGGCTCATCGTTAGAAGGTCATCGTCATCATCGCCGCAGCTGTGCCCCTTTCTTCCAGAAGGTGTCTAGGATCAGGTCATCAAGATTAGAAGATGGTTTCGACATGGCAGCACAGGGATCTCTACCTATCGACCCTGAAGTGCTCAGTCTCAGTCTTCCACAGACGCAAACACAGCCAGAAAGAAACGCCACTAATGCAGAGGAATGAGCAGAAATAGTAGCATTAAATCTTTCAAATGTGACCGACAACTCTCTCTCATGAGAATGAATCATGTCACTGAGGCCTTATGCAATTTTCTGCTAGCTTGGGGATTCGATCAAGGCAGAGCTGCCTGTTTGAGCTACCTCCCTAAACTCTGAGACCTCCTCCACATCCTTGTCCATGGTCTTGCCGTGAGGGTTTTGATGAAGATCTGTATGCCACCACGAAGCCTCAAGACGAGATGGGGCGTGCTCTCTTTCCCAACATAGCAGCATTGAGATTTTCACTAATATGAGCTACAAGTCGTGACAGGAAAGTTATGCCCACTGATTGGTCGCAATACATCAAGTTAAAGATGCCTATAAGTGCCTTCTTCAGGTTTTGTAAGGAAGCTTTTGATAATCCAGCTCTCTCGCCCCATTTCTGATGAATTACACATGCAGTTGTTGTTGTTCTTATCAATGACCCAGCTATCTTTATGTCTGTTTGATAAGCATCACAATCTGTTGCTATTACTCGCAATATTTTGTAGAGAAGTGATATCACTGTCGTCTTCAGATCTAGCCATTTGGCACTATCGATATTTGAAGCACCTTTGGAGCCCTAAGTTGCTTTGTCCAGTGCTCCCTGCAGATTCTGCTGAATGGAGCCTTAAGAATGCTGCTTCTACTATCAGCGAGCGTGCGGCCATCTCTTTCTGGATGTTGTAGTCAGCGAGCGTGCGGCCATCCTCAAGCTGCTTGCTGACAAAGATGAGGCGCTGCTGGTCGGGAGGGATGCCTGCAAAATCTCTGTCAGGAAATTCAGCATGCACTTGTTTGTTGCTGTGTTCATCACCTACAAATGTATTAACAAGACTTTCTACATTATCCCCCAATGTAGTTTGAACACATACAAATCCTCTGCAACCAGGGATATTTCTCTGTCTTTTTCCCTTGAAGGGTCCTCTGTTAGAAGCTTATCCATGGAGTCAACCTCAATAACCGGTTCTGCTTCTATATTGGAAGGAAAATTTCTGTAGGGAAACTCAAAATACTTCTTACTGGTTTCTGTTTCAACAAGACTGCCATGCTCTTGTTCTGGGTTTGATGCCTCAATCCATGAAGCCTTTCCTGGCAGAAAGCTTGATGTTGCAAACCACCTGCATCAAGTGAATTGTCGGCAGACTCACTTTCTGCAAGAATCTCCAGTTTGTTTGGAGGATGAATGGACAACGCAGCATTGGAGGTTTGTGGAGAAGTTCCAAGGACAACGCAGCATTGGAGGCTATCCATGGATTCCGCATTAGATGATAGCATAGCAAGGCCAGAACATGTTGGATGAATAGCTGTTGAAGTGCCCAATCCTGCAACATCTTCTCAATATCCTCCTTGCTCAGTCTTCCCTTGTCATTCGTGATGGTTATTTTGTTCTTCTGGCCAGTGGTCCTATCCTCTACAGAGACATTGATGATGCCATTGGCATCAATGCCGAAACATACAGTAATTTGAGGGATGCCACGGGGGCAGGGAGTATGCCAAATAGCTCAAATTTGTCAAGCAAATTGTTGTCTCTGGTCCTGGCCCTCTCGCCTTCAAATACCTGGATGAGAACTCCAGGAATTTTGTTCCCTTGTTGAGCAAAGGAATCTTCTGGTGGTCTGACAGTGCAGTAACTGTTGGCATCTTCAACTCCTCCAAAACAGGTTACAGATTGCTAACCACTGCCTGAACCATACGGTACATCATGTGAATGGAGCCTAAATTTAGTGCGCTCATGCATAAGCTTCATGACAGAACCATATGTCACCTCCTCGGATTCGGCACTGGATGATGCTACCGCGGAAGAATCTCTGATGCAGAGAAGAAGCAGCAACAGAAACAGGGAAGGCTCCATGGCCAGTCCAACACCGCAGAAACAGAGATACATGGGCTTTTGGCTATGTGCTCTATGACTTTGGTCCTGAATCTACTGTGTTTGATGTTGACGGAGGAGAACCTCACACAGGCATAATTGCTTCCATCAGTAATGACAAGCCTGCATTGGTATCATGTGTGGATGATGATAGGTTGCCATCCTTGAGTTGCGGGAAGGGCCGAGAAGTTTGATTGTGCCCAATCTGAAATACCACCAAGTTTGATTGTGCCCAATCTAAAATACCACCATAGATGCCAGACTGTTTTACAATGGGTAGTTTTGTAAATTTGGTCTGTAAATACTCGATCTGCTCACTGTAGTCATAGGGCCATGTTGAGAGACTAGAACTCAAGCTTACAGATTGATTACATAGACAGACACAGTGAGACTGATTGACTCCACTTCAGTTACCGACTGACTCTAATCGCTCCTACAATAATTGACATCATTGAAGTCACGATCCCCAGTGGCCACATCATTTCCCTGTGGCTCAGCAGGATTTTGTGTGGCATGCTTAGTAGGATGATTTGGACTAGTCTCTCCAATGACACCTTCTCGTAGTGCATGTTCCATTGCTTTTGCTTCTCCAACCTTCAAGCCTGTGCCACTGATCTACTCAGCTAGTTGATCAACTGCCAGATTGCTAGGAGCACAAACCAGCACCTGGTCCTGATTTTCTTGGCAAGATGATATACAATTGCAGCTGATGTTACAGTCAGTTTTTTTTTCCCAATTCCAGGAGTCTTGGCTGTTGCTACAGCTGTTGTAAGGACAATGGCTCCTGAGATGACAGCCTGCTGCTTAACATGGAGATGATCTCTTTGGGCTATGAGCTGTGCATGAGGGCATAGTTGGGTTACTGCCTACAGCTTTGTTAGATTAACCAATATCAGCAGTGGTTTTGACATCCATTACATTAGGATTGGTGTTTATACTTGGAACTGGCCACTTTCATCATAGCTTTGTGAGCAGGGTTTAAATCTCCAGACTTGTTAAGTGAAGGAAAATTGACAGCCAAATTGAGCTACGAAATTGACTGAAGATTACAGATTTGGAGCCCAACACAGACATGGACAGGAACAACATATCTCTTGTTTGTAAAGTTTGGTACAAGAACCACAAGATACCTCTGCATTCTTGAGGATTTATGATTCATGATATTGCTATAGCTGACTTCTGTTATGCTTTGGAATATTTTGAAAGCAACTTGACTACAATGGCAGTAGCTAAGAACAATAGCTCCAGCTCTAGTGAACAACGTTGGCTTCAAACACAGGCTAAAATGGACAAACTTGTACAAGATCAGCTTCAAATACAAGCTAATATTGACAAACTTATAGCTTCGAATGAACAGTGTATTGCTCTTATAAAGGCATATATGGAAAAAATAGCAAAACCTGAACCAAATGCTTATGCTCATGGCCAGCATCAATATGCTGATGGTACACTTGGATCAAATGTTTATGCTTATGGACAACATGTATATGCTGAAGAGTATCATTCCATTGAACCTTGGCAGCAGAATGGTTATTATGGTCAACATGCTTATGCTTATGAGCATCCATCTCTTCAGCAACATAGTTCTTATGGATGTAACAGAAATGGTTATGCTTATCAGTACACTTCTAGCTTTGATCAACAGCAAGCAAGTGATTATGACCAATACAGTGGGATCAATGATCAAAGGCAACATGCTTACGAATGTGAACAGCAAACTGCAGTGGAAGCAACTGCATATGCTCAACCTAACTGTTCCTTTGATGTGTGGCAGGGCTATGATCACCATATGGAGTATGGATAGCCATGTGTTGTACATGATGAGCATGGACAACTATCTGTTGTACATGATGAGCATGGACAGCCATCTGTTGTACATGTTGAGCATGGACAGCTATCTGTTATGCATGAGCAGCAAGATGACTATGAGCAGCATGTCAAAACTATCATAGAGCTGACCAATGGTGATGAACAAGTGTGTAAATTGCTATCTAAAGCTAAACGTGTTAGACATCTTACTAGTGATACAATACGGGAACTGCATGCAGCGGGCTTATGCTATCGTTGTGCTAAGCCACTATCTTGTAATCACCAAGCCACATGTAGGGCAAAGTCTGCCAAAATAATCTTGCTATTTGAATATTATGATGTAAATGATGAAGAACATCTTGTTGAAGACCATTCTGGTATGAGTCCACAACAAGAAGTTCAGTTCAAGAAGGCAGATTATGGAAAGCATGTGGACTTGGAAGACCATCATGCAATGGAAACTTTATTAGTGAGTACTATCATGATGATCGTGTTTTCAGCAGTATTTGATTTCGATCTTATGAAAGTTGATCCTATGCATGGCAAAGATACAACTTTTCCTTTTGATCCGGGAGGCTACAGGCTGATTTTGACCTCTTGTATAGATTAGTACTACTATTGAGTATTAGGTAATCTTTTCTTTTATCCCTTGTAATGCTGTACAGAGTAGTACTCTGTTCTATCCATCTCCTCTTTAGCTTGTTTCTAGGTTTGTTTTTGAGGACAAAAACTTTTGGGAAGGGATGGATTGTAAGAAGTTGGAAATAGTTAAAATGTTGATAATATGCCATGTCACACTGACATTGGTATATAAGGAGATAAGTTGTAAATTTCCACATCTTTTTGACATATCAATACATTTACAATCTTTCTCTCCCTTCTTGCTCCAAGCTTCCATGGCTTCTACATCTTTCGTGTCTTTCTCTCTCCAATTCTAGTCTTTCTCTCTCCTCGTGACTCTATTTCTCTCTCTTCTTGCAGTCTTTCTCTCTCCTCTGCAATCTTTCTCTCTCCTCTTTCTCTCTCCCTAGTTCTCTCTCTGACTAGTAGCAAAGAGACCTTACAAAATGTATATTCTTGAAGCCATCAAACTAAAAGAGCAACTCAAACAACTAATAGAACAAGGGTATATTCAGCCAAGTAGTTCACCATGGGGAGCCCCAGTATTATTCCAAAAGAAGAAAGATGGAACTCTCCGACTACCGAGGGCTAAACTAGGTAATAGTAATAAAGAATAAGTACTTGATCTCGGGGATAGACAAGCTTCGTGGTCATCTACAAGGAGCGAGGATCTTTTCTAAGATCAAGGATATTACTAGATTAGAATCAAAGAGGAAGATATTCCTAAAATTGCCTTCAACACAAGATACTGTCATTTTGAACTCATCATGATGTCATTTGGGTTGACAAATGCCCTAGCTACCTTCAACAAATTAATGCAAGACATTTTCAGGCCTCATCTTGATGATTTTAGTCTCCTGTTCTTTGATGACGTCCTAACTTATTCTAAGGAGGAAGAAGATCATGAACCACATCTTTGCATTGTCCTGGAGACGATCAGAACACACAAATTATATGCCAAGAAGAAGAAGTGTGCTTTCTTCAAAAGGAAGATTGAGTACTTGGGATTCATAGTGACTGTTGAGATCTTGCCAAGGTCAAAGGTGTTCAAGATTGGCCACCCCCAACCACTATCAAGGAAGTGAGAAAATTTTTAGGTCTAACAGGATGGTATAGAATGTTCATCAGAAACTATGCCCAAATTGCAACACCTCTTATAAACCTACTCAAAAAGCAAGTTGCTATTATCTGGACACCAATTGAACAATCTAGCTTTGAGCAACTAAAGCACCTATTTTAAGGCTACCTGACTTAAGGAATTTGAAGTTGTCACACAGATGCCAACTCTCTTGCATTGGGATGTGTTCTAATGCAGGAAGGTCATCCTATAGCTTACTCTTTGAGAAAATTGAAATCCATGAAAAGAGATATACTACTCATGACTTGGAGTTGTTAGCTATGATTCACGCTCTCAAATTATGGAGACATTACTTGCTTAGAAAAGGTTTTTCTTAGTCACAAATCATAAAAGACTTAAGTGGATTTTTACTTAGCCTGATCTTAATATGAGGCAACGACGGTGGATCAAAATTCTACAGGAGTATGACTTTGAAATTAAGTTTAGACATGGTAAAAAAAATGTAGTAGCAGATGCCCTTCATCATAAAGCCTTCCTTAATGCTCTTATCGCTGAAGAACCATCTAGGGCAGAAACTCTGGCTATAATGGTATCAATGCCAACTAATCCTATCATCGAGTTGAATAAGGATAAAGCAAATAATGACCTAGACTATCAAAGATTGTTTTGGGAAGTTTAGAATAAGGAATGAGATCTCTGACTCAAGACTAAGTATCAAAAATTCTCTACAGATGAAGATGAAGGAATTTTTTATTTCAGAATGAGACTATGCATTCCTTCACGTCAAACTCTCAAGAGGAGGATACTTTGGGAAGCACATGACTCTCCTTTTTCAGGACACCCAAGGTATGCAAAAACTCTTAATGCTATCAGGAAAAGCTATTACTGGAAAAGATTCAAGGGTGATGTACTTAAGTATGTCATTGAATGTCTGAATTGCCGTAGGGTAAAAGTTGAACATGTTAAGTTACCAGGAAAACTCCAGCCACTTGATATTCCCCAAATGAAATGGGAGTTTATTAGCATGGACTTAGTAGTTGGGTTACCTTCTATGTGCAATGAGGATATAACTTAATAATGGTAAAAGTAGACATGCTAACAAAGGTCACTCATCTTTTTCCAACAAAAACCAATTACAAAGCAACAAGAATGTTTGAAAAAGAGACTTTTAGGTTACATGGTTTACCTAAAAGGATCATAAGTGATCGCGATTCTCTTTTCACATCACATTTCTAGAAGAGTTTAGATATTGCAAGAATGTTTGAAAAAGAGACTTTTAGGTTACATGGGTTACCTAAAAGGATCATAAGTGATCGTGATTATCTTTTCACATCACATTTCTAGAAGAGTTTATTTGAAGCCATTGGGACCCAACTTTGTTTTAGTACTACTTATTATCCACAAACTGATGGGCACAAAAAGCAAGTTAACCAGGTGATTGAGGATATTCTACGCGCATATTGTAGCAAGGAGCCTAAAACGTGGATTTAGTATCTACCCTTAGTGGAATTTTCTTATAATGCCTCCTATCATTGAAGTATTTTGATGTCTCCATTTCAAGCACTATATGGTCAATATTTTTGTATGCCACCTAATTTTTTTGATAATCCTACTCTAAGGGTAGAAGCTTCGAGAAAAATGTTAGAAGAAATGGGTGATCAAATCAAGATTATCAAACAAGATATTCAAGCTGCCAAGGACCAACAAAAGACGTATGCTGATCTAAAAAGGCAAGAATGAATCTTCAAAGAAGGAGACATGGTCTTCGTTTGTGTCCATCCAAAGAAGAGTTATTTGTCTTTAGGAGAATTTAAGAAGCTAAGTCCTAGATATTGTAGACCCTACAAGGTTCTCAAGTGCTTAGGACCAAGCGCTTACAAGATACAACTCCCTGAGAATATAAAATTCCAAAATGTATTTCATGTTAGCTTATTGAAAGCATACATAGCTAACCCTAACCATATCCTTGATTATCAACAAGTTGTAATATCTAGCCAAGGAGTCCTTGAGCTACAACCTGACAGAGTAATTGATGTAAGGAGAGAAAATTAAGGAGTAGACTTAGAGAATACCTTGTCTAATGGAAGGATTACCCTAAAGAAGATGCTACATGGATAGATGAGAATGCTCTTTATCAACAATACCCATGGTTTCTCTCGAGATGAGGACATCTCGATTTCTCTAAGGGGAGGAGGATGTAATATTTTCGTAAAATTAAAAGTTAGTTAGTCAATCATAAGTTGGTAAGGCTAGTTATGAGATTAGTTAAGTTAGCCTATACATTAGTAAGTTAAGAGTTAGTTAAGCTAGTAAGTTAGTTACTAACTAAGTCTAAAAACTAACGATTAGAAACTAACCTTAATAAAACTAACTAATTGTTAATTATTAACGTTTATTAAAAGAAAAAATGATGATTGAGCCACCGAAAAGTAGGCCAGCCATCTCGTCCCTCCTCAATGTCATTATCATTATCATCCTCCCCATCATCATCATCATCCTCATCAACGTCATCATCGTCATCCCTATCCCCATCCCCATCATCGTCATCATAATCTTTATCTTCTTCATCGTCATCAAAACACTCTTTATCTTAAATATCTCCTTTAACCTCCAAAACAGGCATTGATAGCCTCACGAATCCCCCCTTTTTTTATTCAAAAAATTAAAGATAGAAAAATTAAAATAATAAAAAAGAAGAGAAACAAGTTCCCCACTCTGAGTGGAGGAGCTATCTTTGCCCAAAGAGGGTAGAAAAGAGAGGGAAAGGGAGAGACAGTCTACACTCCCTTCAGCCTATAAAAAGGCATGCCCTCTACTCAATCTAGGAGGCAGAAGAGACCCCGAGAGATTGCAAAAGGAAGCTAGAGAGAGAGAGACAAAGAGAGAGAGAGAGGGAGTTACCTCGAAAGGCTGCAAGGGAGAGAGTTAGAAAGAGAGTTAGAGAGGGAGAGAGAGTTAGCTCAAACCCCCCCCTCTCGCGGTCTTCAACTTAGCCATCTTCTCTCGTGCTCTCCCATCTCAAAATTATTATGCCTTCCCTATCTCTGGAACATGTCCAAAGCGACGAGGTGGAAAGACCATGAGAGCAACCACAATCGGTCAAAGAATGGGTATTGCCAGAGATACTAGAGTGCCTAAGGTTACGGCAGTTGCCACTACCAATGGAACATCAAGTATGGCAAATGCAAGTGCAAGCAAAAATGTGATTCCCAATGATGCCGTGCCACATAAAATAATAAGTTTTTATGTCAATTTTTTACAAAAAAATGTTAGCCTTTGCATCAAATGGTACAATAGCTACTTGTTAGATTGCACAGACAACATCCATATAAGAATTAAGTACATAAAATATTAGCTTTATTGTCACAATATATTTCTTTAAGAAAATTCGCATATTTTGGTAAGTTAGCCCTAAATGAGAAATTCATGCCTTGCTTAATAAGTTGAAAGAAATGTGCATAACACTTCTCCTTGGAGAGGAAAATCCTCATTAGATTGTAAGGTTACCTTCTTAAGCTAAGGTCTACCTTGGCTATGCAAAGTTGTGAGCTGCACAATTGTGTGATTGTCATTGCATCATTTGATATATGGTTGAAAGGATTGTTTGTATTTGCTAGAATCTCGATCTTTGATTAAAAACATTGACAAACAGGATAAAAGGAAAGATCGCACTAGGCTACCCTTAAGCTAGTTGCAAGACCCTACTCCAAGGGGGTCATGTTTATCGCTTCGAGAGGCTTAGACGAGCTTCGTACTAGCGAAAGGTCTATCTGTAGGGACAACCTCAGGCAGTAGGAGATGTGGATTCCAGGGGGCTCTTGCCATAAATTCCACATTACTTTTAAAATCTGACTAGCTCCTTTGTGACCCAGGATAGGATCGTGGAACCCTAAATACTAGCTACAAGGGTGGAAATCTTGGTGGGTAGAATATCATCGTGGAATTCTGTTTATCTTTTGTAGAGATGCAAAGATGGAATTTTTAATAAACTTTCAATGTAATAAAGAAGTCTGTAAAATAAATTACGTGAAGGAACCTGTGATTTAACAAACTAATTAAGAAAGCTGGTTGTATGTGTTCTAATAATTTTACTATAGGTAATTAAAAAACTAAAGATGATTTCGTCATCAAAGAAAAGCGGGTGGGTATAACCCCCGATAGGTCCATCTAATGGTAGGGTGGTCTAGATTAGCTGTGAGCTTTTCTAAATCAACAATAGAAATAGCAAGACGACTAACTAGTTGTTACATACGATCAACTTGCATTGTTTTAGGGGGAGGGAATGGAATTTTGCCTTGGGTTGATGTACTACAATCCCCTCCGTCTCCCATTCTCTTTGTACCAAGTGCAATGGAAAGTCTACTTCAGTTTTAGTAATCCTGTAGGAAATGGGAACTCAAAATTAATGATGCTAGTTGGCTGTTAGGAGACTCGTTTGATTTTAGGAACATGAAAATTTAGGTCAATTCTATTGGATTTGACATAAACTCTTCCATTGCAATGTGGACTCAGTAAGGCCTAAGTGACAAACCCTGTGATACTCCAAGGTAGCGCCAGGCGGCATCATTTTGGAAAACCTATTAATGGACTACTAGAAGGTGCGCCTTAGATTGAGACTGGCAGACACCTCACAAAAGGGAAGTATAAGAGGAAGGTAGTATTTAATGGTGCACCTATTGGGTGAATGTGTCCACAAACATGCACACATGTGTGCTTCTATATTTCCACATGCCCCAAGCCACACACACTTGTACAATAATCTTCCTTCATAATGCACTCAACACCATGAATCCACATAAGCCATTTTACACAACTCTAGTGTACTAGAGCATGTTGCACCAGTGCACACATGTTCACATGGGCACTAAAGTCTCCTTTTACACCAAAATCTTACTAGAACATAGATGCACTAGGACACACATCTTGCACCATAGTGCACACATGCACTAGTGTACCTAATGTGTCCAATATACTTATCATAGCATATATAGTCATAGCATGACCTCCTATAAGAAATCTCTTTCTCTCAAGCTCCTTGACTCTCATCTTGTTAGGCAAGGAGGGATTTCAAAGAGTGTTGAAGCAGAAGACGCTTCTTATATGAGTGTGCAATGCATCTCTTCTTAGTGCACTACCCTTGAGACTATAGTGCACACACCCTATCCACATCACCTAGTGACCTAGTGCACTTGTATAACACACTAGTGCATGGCTCACCTAGTGATACACATGCATTAGTGGACCAAGTACACACACATGCACACGTGGACTAAGAACTCATTCACACTACAACCTTAGGAAAATGCACCACCCACATCCTACACCAATGTAGACAAATGAAATAGTGTACTCACTACACGCAAGCCACACCTCTACATGGGGGCTCCTTCGTTCATTCTCGCACCAATAGTTGTATATATGATACATTGTGCATAAATATTGCCCGAATGTGTGGTGGTGTTACTCTCTTGATAAATTTTCGTAGAGCTCTAAAATAAAAATGTCTAGTCCCCTATGAAGATGGTCTTACATGCTTGAGGTGGATCAACAATCACACAGGATAGCTATTCATGTACCCTTTTCAATGCACAACAAAGAAGAAAAACGAAACTCTAACTATCCTAAGGTAGCAAAATTCCTTGTCGCATAAGTAGCAACTTGCATGAATGGTGTAACACCTGCCCTACCAACCATGAGGACCCTTGACACAAGCATCACATGAAGCTAACCACACTAGTGCATGGCAACCTAGTGCACACAAACATTATACTACCCTCCTGAACCATTGTAGGCACTCATCTTGACAAGCCCCACACACTGCATATAGGACACACCAATTCACACAAACCCACTATTGCACATGTGCAATGTACACATAGCATGTACCATAGTGCATAGTGCATATGTGCACCAATTCACCTTGTGTCTCTTATGCACTCCGCAATGCACCACCATGCACCTAGGCTAGCATAATCACCATTGAGCATAACCTTGCACTTTAGCATGCCCTCTTGCATTCATAGTCCACCATGCAATAAACCATAACACTACACCATATCATTGCATCCTAGTGCCCTTGTGCACTAGTGATCCTTGTGCACCAATGCATTTACCTTTGCACACATAGCTTAGTATGCACCCATTGCAAGTGTGCCTAGTACTTTTACACACCATAGCACCACTCCGTTGCACCTAAGAACACAAGCAGTGCATTGCCTACACAATGCACATAAGCACTCTAGTGCAATGTTCATGCACATGTGCACCTTGCACTTTACAATTCCACAAACTCAAGGCACTAAAATCCACCATTAAAAAATTTCTATACAACATCCTTCTTGACTCACATCTTCCTATCTTAGTACATAGTACGAAGCCTATAACCAACCACTAGTGCACTGCATTGTTGTACTACCCTTTTGCACTAAATTCATTTACACACACCAACCCTAGTACACTGCAAGCTTAGCCCACCCTCGTGCACTCACATTGCACTTGAATATGACACATATTCCTTAGGATGTTGTATGTACACTACACTAGTGTACAACAACCCCTAGGCACACATCCCATACCCTTGCATACTAACTCTTGCATACCACCCACCACACACATATAGGTGTAGGGCACATATTGAATGATGTTGTTGTGTACATGTACATCCTCATACACCTTACCAGTGCAAGTGTACCCAAGGAGAAAATGATAACAAATATAATTTGAGGATTGAACATAAAGCAAAGGACCGAATCATAATAGAGAATCACGTGAGACCAAGAAAAGACTAGATTGACTACTTGTGTGTTGATTGTCCAATAAATATTGTAAAGTCATTGTTGTGTGAAGTCATAAGTTGTTTGGAAACAAGAAAGCATGTTTGCAAATAATTCACACTCACCAACCAAATTGTAATAAGAGAAACTATGCTTGCTCCAAATTCAAAGACTCAAATAAAGGAAAAAGACTTAGAAATAAAATAACAAAATAACAACCAAAAAGATACATGGGGCTTAAAACAATCCATGATATAGGCACATGTGCTTAGCAATGGACAAGACCTTTCAATGCCCACATCAAGCAAAGATCCATGTCATACCCATAGATGTTGAAAATACTCCCATTCACAATCTAATCAATCAAGTCATCTAGTTAGTCCACCGAGAGGAGAAAGAAACCAAAGGACAAGTCCAAGCATAATGAGAGATCTAGGGCTCTAGAAATGTCCATTGAGAGGTGAAATAAACCACATAGATGTGAGAGAGACCACGTGGACAAATCCAAGCACAATGAAGAGAGCTAAGGGCTCAAGAGATGTCTCGGATGATTTCCAAGCTTCAATCTATGGCTTTCAACAAGCTGTTAATTTTGATGTCTCCATTATGATCCTTGAGACAACACTCTCAACCAACTATTCGGCCTTAACAATGGCACTAGATACTAACTCTCACAACAATGCAAGTGGAGTTGAAAAGTATCCATAGGACACTATTGAGTGTAGAAGCAATAGCCTTGTCATAGGATTCTCTCTCAAATCTCTACAACGATGCATATTTAACTGCTTAGATATGCTACAAATGGGGACCACATTACACATATCATCCTAAAACTAGAATGGGAAACACTCTAGGTGCTAGAGACTAGACAAAAATTTTCCTAGCAGAAGATCTACTTGATAAGTATCACACCCAAGATGAAGCTTAGTCAACTTAGGGTTACAGTTTTAGTGCCTATCTAGTGACCTAGTTGTGTGTTATCATGCTAAGTAGAATGCTGATGTATACATGTTTGGAGTTTAGTAAATTTACCTAGTGCACAAAATTTGTATATTGTCGATTGGACTATTGTGAAAGAGTGTATAAATGCTTGGAATGTTAGTCAAAGAGAGAGAGGGAGAGGGAGAGGGAGAGGGAGAGGGGGAGTGTTGTTTACGAGTAAACAGACGAAGAGAGAGAGTGGGTGAGAGAGACGGGGAGAGAGAGAGAGAGATGCACACATACATGCAAAAATGATTTAGTAGTGCGTGTGAGGGAGATTCTATCTGGATGTAACTAGACCTCAACTTGAGGGGGGGTATCATAGGAGGGGGTGGCCACATATAACCACTTCAAGTTAGTGGAGCATTAAATGCATGTCAAAGATGAGATATATATATATATATATATAAGTGTGTGTGTGTGTGTGTGTGTGTGTGTGTGTGTGGGAGAGAGATGTAAGGGACTGTTTACTCGCGTGCCAAAGAGAAGAGAATCATCACTAACATTCTTCATGAACGAAGACAATGAATGTGACAAAACATGAATTGCAAAGACACCGAAAATTCCGCTTCTTCATCAATCCAAAACAAGGCTACATCATCATGAAGGAAAAACAAAACTGAAACTGAAACTTCATCTACTACAAACTGTCAAAACACATGACAAAATACTGCATCTTTCGCTTCCTACAGAACACGCTGCATGATAACTAATCCGCCAAATACATAGATCGCCAAAAGGCTAAAAGGCCACAACTCTTCGGATCTCAATCCAGCTTTCACACTTGTCGTCCATTGTGCCTTCCAAAATGCCTTCACACTTGTCGTCCATTGTGCCTTCCAAAATGCCTTATTTGCCTTGCCCCTAACACCTGGCACTGTCCGGTGGAGCGCTAGGCGGACTCGTTACCCGCAGTCCCTTGATCCGCATCCGCATCTAGTGCCTTCTCCAAAATCTTCACTGCCTCCTTGTCTGTCTTCTCGTCTTTATCCAGCTCCCCTGTGCTTTTATCAGCATCATCCAAACTTTTCTGCTCCTCCTCCTGGAAATCCTTCTGCGGACTTGTAGCCATACTGTGCAGAATCGATGAAATCTTTAAATGTCCGCTTGGCTTGACATCTGCTCTGCCTTCAATGAATGACACTGCTGGACCTCAACTATGATCCGCCTCCAAGACTCTCCGCAGTTCTTCCACTTCACGGCGCAACTCAGCATTTTCCTTTCTTATTGCAGTGGCCCCCGCCGCTTCAAACCATGCCTTAAATTTTTGCGTTGGCTTAGACAAACGATCCTGCAAAGCGTTGGTCGCTTGCTTCTAGATTTCTGCAGTGAATGCCTGCAATTCTGCCTTCTGAAAATTCAAATTCTGCATTCTGCCATGACTCTGAAATTTGTCATCAACGCAGAATTTTGTCAGCTGCTTCTCCTTCTCAGGTGCCTTCTTGTCAGGCAAAATTTCATGACTACCTGACACACCCCAGTGCTCCATCTCAACATTCACACACTTAACTCCCACATCACTTGCTTTATTTAACATCCATCTCGGGATCTCAGGCACTTTGCCATAAAAGTTCTTCAACCTGAATCCATTTATAGGCTTCTGCACCATTGTTCCAAAAACATCCTGTAATCGGAATGTTCCTTGACCCATCTCTTCGACAATCTGATACGGCCCGAAATACCGCAGCTTCAGCTTACCAGGATGCTGGCCCAATTTCGAATTGTACATCATCACCCAATCTCCTTTCTGAAAAATCTTGAATTTAATCTGCCTGCCAATCCAGGCCTGCCTCCTGTTCTGCATTACTTGATTCATGTAAGCACTCACCAATCTGTCTTCTTCCAGCTTCAGCAACTGCCTCTGTCTATGAAGTACTGATTCCTCTGGACTGAGTCGATGCTTAACCGCAATCCACAAACTAGGAATAATATATTCCATTGGGACAACTGCCTCCAAACCATACACAAGCTGAAAAGGAGTCAATCCTGTTGCCACTTTATAAGCTGTACGGAATGACCACAATGCGGAATCCAACTTGTCATCCCAATCTGACCTATTTTCTGACACAATTTTCTTCAGAATTCTGACAAGAACTTTATTTGTGCTTTCCGCCTGCCCATTCGCCTGTGGATGATATGGTGTAGACTTCTTATGCATAATCATATGCTTGGAAGTCAACTCTTCAATAACTGAATTCAGGAAATGCACTCCCTGGTCAGACACCAATTCAATAGGGCATCCAAACCTAGTCATGATGTGCTTGTATAAAAATCTAGCCACACTTGCAGCTTTATTATCCCTCAGCGGAATTGCTTCTGCCCATTTTGTCGCATAATCTGTCGCCACCAATATGTATCTGGCTCCTGTCCTTCTTCCTTTAGGCTTAATTGGACCAACAAAATCTAGTCCCCATTTCTGAAAAGGCTCCAAAGGCAAAACTGGATGATCTTGCATTCTATCTGACTATGTAGGTTGACCCATTCTCTGACATTGAATGCATGATTGTGCATACTTATATGCATCCCTGAGCAAAAATGGCCACCATAATCCTGCTTGCATGACCTTTCTGCCTGTAATTTCACCCGAGAAATGACCTCCTGCTGCACCCAAATGTGCTTCTTGTAAGACTAACTGTTGCTCCTCATCTGGAACACACCGCCTTATAATCTGATCTGCTCCTCTTCTGTACAGTGATCCAGCAATAATTAAGAATGGTCTGCTTCTCAAAGCAAACTTTTTCTTCTGGTCTGTTGACATCACTGATGGCAAAATTCCATCTGTCAAAAATTGCACCATTTGGTCATACCAGTTGTCATAAACTTCTCCAACAACCTGAAATAACTCTGCATCTGGCAAATCATCTGACACTCCTGGTGATTCCTCCCAGTGTTCTAACTGACTCAAATAATCCGCTACTGCATGCTGATCTCCTGGAGTATGAATTATAATGTAGTCAAACTCCTGAAGCAACAACATCCATCTGGCCAATCTGCCTTCCAGCTTTGGCTTCTTCTCCAAAAAGACTAAGGCTTGGTGATCCACATGAAAAATCACTTTATTGCCCAGCAAATAATGCCTTAGCTTATCCAAAGCAAATATCATTCCCAATGCCTCTCGCTCTGTCACTGTGTAGTTCTTTTCTGCTGGCTTCAACATCCGACTTGCATAGTACACTGGTCGGTACCATCCCTTAACTTTTTCCTGCATTAAAACAGCTCCTACTGCACTATCAGAAGCATCCACAAAAACATGGAATGACAATTCCCAATCCGGCGGTTGCAATATTGGTGCTACCACCAGCATTTTCTTCAACAACTGAAATGACTTCTGCTGTGCTGCTCCCCACGTGAATTCCACATCCTTTTTTGTCAAATGTGTCAAAGGCGCTGTCACATCCGCCAAATATCTCAAGTATCGGCTGTGCCATTTAACCTGGCCAACAACTCTCAAGACTCCTTTCATGTCAGTCGGAGCTGTAGCCTTCTGAATGGCACTGACTTTATCCCTGTCAATCGACATGCCTTCCTTTGAAATAATATGTCCCAATAGTTTGCCTCTTTGAACTGCAATTGCACATTTGTATGGATTAAGTGCCATCCTGAACATTCTGCATCTCTCTAAACATTTCCTCAAATATTCCAGGTGCTTATCCCTCTGACCAAACACCGAGAAGTCATCCATGAAAATCCGCATGAATGTCGTCAAATGAGGCTCAAAAGTTTTGTTTGCTGCTTTGGAAAATGATGGTGGACCATTTCTTAGTCCAAAGCTCATCACTGTGTAAGCATAAGCTCCCCATTCTGTAATGAATGCTGTCTTCATTATGTCCTTCTGTGCGACACTTATCTGATTATAGCCGGAAAAACCATCCAAGAAACTGTACATCTCATGCCCAGCTACATCATCCAATACTGAATCCATGAAAGGTAATGGAAAAGGATCTGCAATTGTCGCTGCATTCAGCTTCCTGTAGTCGACACATACCCGGATCTTACCTGACTTCTTAGGTACGACTACTATTGGTGACAACCATTCTGCCTGATCAACTGGTATAATGAATCCTACTGCCAACAATTTATCCAATTCAGCCTTGACTTGCTGTGCATAATTTGGATTCATTCTGTATCTCTGCTGAATTACTGGTTTTGCATCTTCTTTCAAATTGATCTGATGTTTGTACACATTTGGATCCATTCCCTTCAAATCTGAATAGTCCCATGCAAAACAATCTATGAATTCAATGAGTAATGCCTTCAGTTCCTCCTTGAACTTGTCATCTAAATTGACACTCACTCTGACCATCCTAGGCCGCTCCTTTGTGCCTAGATTCAATTCTTGCAGGTCATCCTCCTGGACCCTTGATATGCTACTTTCTAACTTATCATACAAAGATTTAGCTCTATCTATTGCCTCTTGTGGTGTCAAATCTTCTTCTTGAACATCCTCCTCTGATTTTTTAAACACTTCTGAACTTTGCTGTCCAGTATCCAAATGAGCCTTCTGCTTTGCATTCCGATCAACATATCTGCTGACAATATCTACCACATCAACCTCAAAAATTGGAATGACTGTTGGATTGGCATTAAAGAATTCAATCTCCTCTTCATCTTCCACCTCTGATGCCAAATTGAGAGTCTGAACCAACATTGGTCTTATGGAGTTTGGAACTATCACTTTAGAAATCATTGGCACTTTTGCCACTTTTCCTCCCTTCTTGATCACAATCTCATTCTTCTCCCAATCTTGTTTCAGCCTAGCTGTCTTGAACCAAGGTCTGCCTAATAGCATGACATAAGAACTGTCTTCTTCCTTCATTCTGATGACAACAAAATTTACTTGAAAACTCAAGTCTTGCACTCTAATTACTTGCTTCCTCAACATTCCGATTGGCTGCACACGTCTCTGATCTGCCATCCTAACCTGAAACGGTGTTGGTTCCAACTTAACATGTTTCATTTTGAGGAATTCTGACTCTGCCAATATATTGACTCCTGAACCGCCATCAAGCAGTACATCCTGATATACCTGTTCATTCCAATGAACTTTGACAGTCGGAATTGTGAAGTCAACATCTTCCGGATCCACTTGATATGCATCCACACTATCCTCCAATGTCTTTATGCCTGGCTTGCTTGACAAACCCTTTGTTGCTGAGTAAAACTTGTCTCTGAAAATCGGAACCAAAGAAAGTAGCTGATCCAGTGTGAAATGCATTGGTGTCATCATAAGACGCTCAAACAAATCCTCTGACTTGCCATTCTCAAGAACTTTCTCAGAGTCTTCCTCTTCTGCTTCCTTATGGGTAAGCTTCTTCTGCTCTTTCAAAACTGCTTTGCTTACTTCATTCCGCACATCCTTCTGCTCTTCCCAATCTATGGGAGCTTTCAATCGTGCTTTTGATCTGGTGACAGCCATTGCATCTACCTTTAATTTGTTGCAATCCGAACAATCGCATTCCGGCATGCATTCCAGTACTTCCACTCCCTTTAATGTTTCTTCAGCCATCACAATGTTCACTACATTTGTTGTTGGCACATTCTCAGTGCTTGGCTGAGTTGTCACTGGTGCTGTCAACTGAGGTAATTGTTGTGCTGCATTTTGCTGCATCCACGGTGGTGAATTCCAACTCTACTGATTCCAGCTTTGTGTAGGTTGCTGCCAATTCGGCTGTTGTTGCTGCCATCCCTGTTGATTATTTTGCCAACCTTGTTGCCAATTTGGTTGTGACTGTGTCTGCTGCCAATTTGGTCCCCAAGGTGGTCTACCACCCTGCCATCGAGGACGAAAATTTGGATTAAACCGAGGACGAAACCAGCTTCCCTGAGGTCGCCAATTATTCATGGGATTTGACCAACCTACATTTTGCTGAGGACTTTGCTGCTCAGGAACAACTCCACTAGCTTCTGCCATGACTTGTTGGACTCTTGGTGGAACCGGTCCCCTGTAATTCGGGTTATACCAGCAATCCTTTGTCTTGTGGAATTTCTCACAAATTTCACACTGATCTTTCTTCTTGTTGACTTCCTTTGTGACTCCTAATTCCTTCAATTTCTTAGCCAACAACTTCTCCATTTTGGTTTCAGCCTCCTTTTCATCCGATTTGGATTTCTTTTCTTCCTCCTTCCGCTTCTTCTTGCGGTACTTTTTCTTTGACTCACTGTCTGATTCTTGATCACTGTCATTTTCAGAGTTTTCCTCATCCTCAGATTCATCTGTTTCTGACTCCTCTGAATCATCACCAGAGTCATCATCACTGTCATCACTTTTTGACCTCTTGCTTCTCCTAGACTTCTTCTTTGTATCTCTCCTAGAAGACTTTCTCAAAGAAGCCACTCCAAACCTTTTCTCAGCCCTTGTAGCTGTTTCAATTAAGTCATCCATTCCTCCTGCAATATCTACTCCTGCAACTGCATGTCGCAATTCTTTCCTCAATCCATTCATGAAATATCCAGCCAACATTTCATCTGTCGGTCTTTCTTGAGCAGTTAACCGATTCAGATACCTGTTGAATTTTTGGGCATAATCCTCGACAAACATCTTCTTTTGCTGAATTTCTTTCAGCTTTGTGAGTACCTCAAAAGGAGTCTTCTCCTTCCGGAATCTATTCAGAAATGCCACTTTCAATGCATTGTAGTCAGCAAAATGTGCTGCTCCATAATTATTCAACCACTGCATAGCCTTGCCTTCCAAGGTGGCTTCAAATTGCATTCTTCTGGTCTGGGCATCGTACACTCCGTCAAATTGACTGGCCTGCCATTTCCTCTCAAATTGAGCTATATGGCAATCAGGGTCTTCTTTAGACTTTCCTGAAAAGGTCTTGAATCTGACTCGGAGGTCTTGCCTTGCCTGAGCTGCCGCCATTCTCGGAGACGCTGGACTTGCTGGTGTTGAAACTGAAGATGACGAATTTGATGACACTTGTGGTGTCACCAAAGATGGTGTTGAGAATGCCAATGGAATGCGCACCCGCAACTGTCTTGGTGCTCCTAAAGGATAAAATTGCAGTCTTCTTCTTGACCGCAAAGCTCCATGGATAAATGCTCCTCCAATAAATTGCCTAATTCGACGATCTTCTCCGTCTGAACCATCATATTCTTCCACATCTTCCAAGTCTTCTACATATGCATTCTGGTCTGCCCCTTCTGTGTCATCACTTGCTGCACCTTGAGCCCAAACATTCCAATATTCCTCTCCATATCTTGATGAATTTGACCTCAAATTGTAAATGCGAGTGGGTTGCTGTGACCTCTCCAGGTCTGACTATCTGATTTCACGTTGAATTCTATTGGAGATACGAAACGTCACCCATGCACAGAAGATGATGAATTCGACCATGGTATCACACCACTATCACCGTGATCGCCAGTGTTTACTCGCGTGCCAAAGAGAAGAGAATCATCACTAACATTCTTCATGAACGAAGACAATGAATGTGACAAAACATGAATTGCAAAGACACCGAAAATTCCGCTTCTTCATCAATCCAAAACAAGGCTACATCATCATGAAGGAAAAACAAAACAGAAACTGAAACTTCATCTACTACAAACTGTCAAAACACATGACAAAATACTGCATCTTTCGCTTCCTACAGAACACGCTGCATGATAACTAATCCGCCAAATACATAGATCGCCAAAAGGCTAAAAGGCCACAACTCTTCGGATCTCAATCCGGCTTTCACACTTGTCGTCCATTGTGCCTTCCAAAATGCCTTCACACTTGTCGTCCATTGTGCCTTCCAAAATGCCTTCTTTGCCTTGCCCCTAACAGGGACAGGGAGAGAGCCTCTCTAAATGGAGTCACTGACAACCCCTTTCCTCTCTAAATAATCCCAATATCTCTATGTTGCCTACATTCCTTCTATATCTCTTTCCCCCTCCCGCTAGATTTCTCAATTACCTACCTGTGATATATCTCTCCATCACCAATAACCCACCTTTTGGCAAAAAGTACACTCTAGGCACACACCTCCTCTCTCACCCTCCCTCCCTCCCTCCCTCCCTCCCTCCCTCCCTCCCTCCCTCCCTCCCTCCCTCCCTCCCTCTCTCTCTCTCTCTCTCTCTCTCTCTCTCTCTCTCTCTCTCTCTCTCTCTCTCTCTCTCTCTCTCTCTCTCTCTCTCTCTCTCTCTCTCTCTCTCTCTCTCTCTCTCTCTCTCTCTCTCTCTCTCTCTCTCTCTCTCTCTCCTTCTTCTTAATTAGACAATTATTTATAACTACTATGATACACATTTGGATAATCATTGATAATTACTTATTAATAGGTACTCCTACTTCATCTTCATACACTTGATATTAACAATTATATTATTATTAATAGATATATGTAATTAATAATTAGATAAGTTATTGATAAGTAGATAATATGTAACTTTTTAACCATGAAATTAATTATTAAAATAAGATAATTAAAAATATTATTAATAACTACCAATTAGTGGATAACTAGTTACTCGATTATTTTATTTATAATTATATAACAATTAAATAACTAAATAATAGTTAATAATATTTACTTATTATTTTACTAATAATACTAAGATAACTAAATAATACATAGTATTTCTAATTATGGATGGATATGTGTTATTGACAATTAGATAAGTTACTGATAAGTAGAAAATAGATAATTTTCTAATTACAAGATTAATTTTGAAAAAATAAGATAATTAAAAAATCGATTAATAACTACTAATTAGTAGATAACTAGTTACTCAATTATTTTATTAATAATTATACATCATCAAGATGATTAAATAATACCTAATAGTATTTCTTATTATTTTATAAATAATCCATAGATAACTAAATATAACTAAATAGCACTTGATACTATTAATTATTATTGATCTAGTTAATATTACTTATTATTTGGGTAATATTTAAATTAGTTATTACTTAATATATCAAAGTAATTGATATTATTATTACATAAGTATTAGTCAGTATTATGTAATTATAATTAATTTATAATTTATATTAGAATTATTCATTAATAAAATTATTATTAGTTAATAATTAAGTTGGTATTAATAATTAATATTAAGTAAGTTACAATAGTAATAAAAAAGTAAGCAATTCATGGTAAGTAATTATTAAGTATTAGTAATTAATATTCATGTTTCCACCCACACACACACACACACAAAGAGATTGATGGTGGATGACAAACTTGGTTGATGGACAACATGGAGGATGGAGACATTTGGGATGATGGCATATAGGATAGCACTACATGGCAGGAATTTAGTTTGGGGGGAGAGAGAGAGAGAGAGAGAGAGAGAGAGAGAGAGAGAGAGAATATTCGTTAATAATTAATATTAGTATGAGTAATTAATAATTGTTATTAATAATAGTAGCTAATAGTTTCCTAATTAGTTAGCAGTTAATATATTAGTCATTGATATTAATATTAGATAATAATTAGTAGTAGTAATTAAGTAAGTATTAGTTAAAAATAGCATTACTAATAGTAGCTAATATTAGAAGTAATTAATAATATTAATAATAGCACTTAATTTTTTCCTAGTTAATTAGTAGTTAATATAACAAAATAATCAATATTAGTTTTACTAATTAATAAAGTTTCTATTAGTAATTAATATCAATTAATTAATAATAATACTTGATATGTGTTAATATGAAGTACTTAATAAGTAATCTTAACTATCAACTCATTAAATCTTTTTTATTAACATTTACCTAATTGACAATGCTAATGATTACATAGTAATATGAGTAATTAGATATGACACTATATATATACCATTAGATATTAAATCAATATTTTTAAGATTAATATTAAAAAGTGCATAATATTATTACTAATTACATATTGCCATATAGTTAGCTAGAAACCGAGTGTTCCATGCTAGGACAAAACACATTAAGATACATTACCACTTTGTGAGAGAGAAGGTACTTGCAGGAGAGATTGACTTGGTATATGTTAGCACATAGGACAAGATAATTGACATTTTCACAATGAGACTGGTGTAGAGAAGCTTTGAGAATTTAAAAGCTTACTTGGAGTTGCAAAGGTATAATTGAGCTTGAGGGGGAGTGTTGAGATGGCAAGCTCAACATGTGCAGACATTGATGATGGACTGTCTGATTAAATAGATCTACATGTCTATACTTAGCAAAACTATACTTTATGCACATTCTATTGTGTATAAAAAAGGATAAGAAACTAGCAAGAAAACATTTTGGTCTCCATCTCTCTTCGTGTGTTCTTGAGTGAGCTTTCTTTTGTGTGCATGGTGTGTGTTTGGCGTAACAGCTCAAGCAAGTCCTCCCACCATGCAATTCATGACAGTAGATAAGTAAACATGCACCATTGGTCGAGTATGCTACTCCATCCATTGAACATGGCTCAAGACCACCTCACTTGAGTGTAAACCACACACATCCATTTAACCACACTTGAGTACAGAGTGCACTTGACTACACACTTGGAATGATAAACCGCTCAAGATTTGTACATTTGAGTCAAAGATTCGATATCATCTTTTGCTTGGGTGATCACTTGAGCATTGGGTGCATGCAACTAACTCAACCACCTCCTTGTGTGTTGACACTTGATGATTGCACTCTTAGGAATAAAATTTCCACTTAGGTACTAAATTTTCCTTACAAACATTTGAGCAAGAATGCTCCAATGCCCATTGACCTAACTTGATCCACCCACCAATTACCACATGCTTGAGTGAGCACATCCCTTGAGATTGCACTAAAGGAAGCCCACATCGGTAGTGCACCATCGCTTAATTACTTAGCCACTCAACGAGCGTTATGTGCTTGATGCCACACCATTACCTAGCCTTAATGAACCATCTATACACACCCCGTTTGAGTGCTACAAACTCAAGTGCTCACTAACACCCTCAACTAAAAATATGTTGATTGGATTTTAGAAGACACTTGAATTCTCGAAATTTTTTTGAAAATATTGGAAGGTTAAGAAGCTCTTGGAAGATTTTGGGAATTGTAATAATTTATTTTGGTTTTGTGACACTACCCTGAGAGCCGGGGCTCCCTCCTATGGAAGTTGTAGCACATGAATGTGGTTCATGAATATGGTTTAAGGTGTATAAGATTAAGAAGACTGGTCTTTTGGCCAGAAGACAGGCAAGGTGCCCAAGGGAAAAACCCTAACCCTAAATATTTGTCAGAATGAAGATAAATAGAAGTGAGAGCTAGCCTATTACATCACGTGCTCAACCTCTTGAAATAATAAGGGGGATGCTAAAGTGTAGCATGAGCTCTCACTCGATCGCCAAGACCCACAGACCGCTTATTCTTCAACCATTTCAAGCGAGCTCTAATGGCCCTATCTCTCTCCTAGCCGATGCGCCTCCAATCCTACAAGTATAGCGAGCTTACCTTGATGCCCGAATGAGTAGCCTCCTCCCTCAAGCACTCTGGTAGCTCCATGATCCGTGATGCGAGCTCAACCCTCTACCGTCAAGCTCCATCCACTATAGCCATGCATGCGAGACAAGAGAAGACAAGAGAAGAGAAGAGAAGAAAAGAGAAGAAGAGAGGAGAAGATGGAGAGCTCCTCCACCACAGTCCCTCACCCTAACACTCTCACTCCCTCATACTCTCACACTCCCTCTCTCAACACAAGCATACACAAGCAAGAAGGAGAGAAGACGAGAGGAAGAAGAAGCCACTTTAGCCACACACCAAAGAATGAGGTTCTCATTCACTTTTTGAGTTTATACAAGCCCTAAATCCCTTGGGCACCTATCCCTTTTTTTTTACATGAATAGGCATCTTGCCAAGGTCCTCTTTCCCTATTCCCTTCTAGTTGCCTTATCCCTTCACCTATGCTTGTCTAGATTTTACAATTTTCACAAGAGGGAGCTTAATGCTCTTTTACAAAATTTTGGTGACACCTTTGCATTTTAAGATGCGCCTTTACATTCGACTTGACCTTTTAGGCTTTTGGCCTTTCCTCTCTTATTCCTCTGTCAAGATGCCATTTTTCACATTATTCCATATTCTTGAATTTTCTTTTTCTCTATTGCATCGGGGTTAACATGAAGGTTCCCATCATTGGGTGTGAAAGCTCAACATTTGGTTCTGTTGTGTCGGGACTAAACACACATTGAGCTCATGGTCATTCGTGTGTTCCACAAAGTGGAATAGGAGGGGCACATTTTGCCAACTCCGAAACAATTATTTGGTTGAAGTGAGATGCATGCTTGAGTGCAATTAGGATTTGTTCCTTTAGTACTGCCTTTAGCATGGTTTTAGCTTGAGATAGGGGGAAGGGATTTTTGTTGCGATATCATTGGGAATATTATTTGTAAGACAGGTATGTTAGTCTTGATAAGGTAATGGTTTTTCTTTTTCTTCTCTTTTTTCATTAAACTTGTTATAGGATGTGGTTAATAGATTGATGAATTAGTAGAAGAGTTAGTAACATAAAGTTTGGTGTTAGTGTTAATTTATATTTTTTATTTTTTGAAAAAAAATGCATTTGTTGTCCGAAGTTTTTTTTAAAAGAAGCTTAAAGCTTTTAAATTCATCGACATCATCTCCATCTCCATCTCCATCAGCCCCCTCCAAAGTGCTGGCCCCCTGCATCATTCGTGCAATCGCAGGCAAGGTGGCCTGTCTCGCCACAGCTATAGCACGTACCACTATCGCCGCCATAGTTGTCACCGCCATAGCCGTCATTGCTGCCTCCAGGACTAGCCCTATCCCCCCTGCCTCCCCTAGCAGGCCCTCCATAGCCACAGCCGCCAGCATGACCTCCTCCACGATCGTAGCTGTCTCCTCCACCCCTGTTGTTACCTTGCACCGGGTCGCCATTCGGGCTAGTGACATCCAGGGCCTTGGTCCTACCGTTCTCCCCTTTCTTCACGCTGAACTCCATCGACCTCCGTTTTCTCCTCCTACAGTGCCATCATGTGTCTAGGGCTGGGACCAGCCCTGCATGCTATCATCACCATCATGGTCGTCGTCTCTTACAGCTCGCCATCATAGCCGCATCCACATGCACCACTGTCTTCACCATCATGGATGCATCCACCGGTACGGGCTTCCTTCACCTTCATGATCGCCTTCATACCCGCCACCATAGCCAGATCTTGTAACCACCGCGTCTCCTCCATCATCACCACCTACACCCACATTGACCCCCATACCCTCACCGCCAATATCACAATCACCATAATGACACTCGGTTAGGGACTCGTGTCGAGGCTAAGAAAAGAGAGAAGGAGAAAGAAGCTAGACAAGAGAAGAAGGGATGTGTCGTAGAGGAGGGGCTGTCATTGACCAAGAGTTGTGATCGACTCCCGCTTTAGGGAAACCATCACAGCAACTGCCATGGCTACGCATCAACAATTGTTGTAGGTAAGCGACCTAACTTGGTATACATAAGTATGGTACGTGCTTGATTAAGAGTGTCAGGTTGTGCCCTACCTCCTCTCTGTGACTCTCATGCCATGTAGTGGGTGGATACTCACCAAAGTGACAGGGTGTTGGTTAATATCTTGGCGGCATGTGGTCAATTAAATGTGGTAGGCACACATAGGCTTGAAAAAAAAATTCTTGTCATGTGCATTCTAATGATTGACATATGCATGGAAAAGTGAGAGAGATTGCATGCACAGATTGAATGTCCTATGTTCAATGAGTGTTTAATGTTCTGAGGGGAGGCGGCTCATACCTGCACATCGTAAAGAGTAGGATTTGATTTTGAGGTGTAATCTTGTTAAAGTAGATACACAGTATGTGACACACATGCACCTTGTTGACACATGAGACTCGTGATCTGAAAAGTTTGACACATGAGACTTGTGATTTGAAAAGTACTATTTTTCCTTGTTACAAAATGGTTAAATAAGGAAGCAAACAAAACAAACACTGATAAGGATAGGGAACTAAGAGTGCATGCATTTAAGTAGTGGCTATGAACTTCGTACTTTGACCACCAGTACAAACCCAAGCCTTGATGAAACCTTTGACCTTGTGATCACACCTGTACAAGACCTCATAAAACAAATTGTTGACCTAGTCAACCAAGAGACCGTACAAACCACATCGGACCCAATGGATAGAGCAGGCAGAAGTTCGGATGACTTCTAGGCCATAGTAGATAGCTTCAAGGAGGCTGCACGCTTTGATGCCCCCAAGATGACCCCCAAAGCTATGCTGCAACAACTAGTTGCATTGAGAGAGGAAGGGCAGATTGCTCTCAACCACTTGATAGACATTAACAAAGACACCAAGTTGCAACTCGTTACCATGCATGCGAAGATGGATGACATCTGTAGAATGCTATCAATGTAAGAGCCATAAGCACATCACAAGACTCACTCTTTGATCTTGTGCAATATCGTCTTTTTGACCAAACCGATATCTTGCAAGTCGCAACACACATTGCACAAACCATCTTGACAGGCATGGGCAACACACTAGCCCATAGAGACCAATCAAAAATTCTCTTGGTGGAAAAACAATTGGACAAGTATAGGATAGGTGATGACTCATATAGCTTCCTAGAATAATTTGAGCAAGTTTGTGAGGCAAATAACCTCACAGGTGATACACGAAGGGCACAAGCCTTTGGACTTTGCCTAGGAGAAAAAGGATGCACATGGATCACTAGCTTAGAATCTGCTGAAAAAAACTCGTATGTGATAATGAAAGACTTGTTCATCAATCTTCGTTGAAGTAGGCTATGGGGACAACCTTATCATCCGCCTAATGAACATCGAGCAACAAGAAGGAGAGACCATGAGGGACTACATGTCTAAGGTAATCGAGTACCAGTAAGGGAACAACCCATGCCCAAGGCAGTCACAAAGGCCTTCATCAAGGTTATCCATGATGAAAGGATATACAAAACCTTGGTTGGGAATTCTGAATTGAAACGCTTTGTCATGAAGGATGTACTGTATGAGGCTATCCACGTAGACGACCTCCACAAGGAATGTAGTAGAGATAAGTGAGCTATAGGCTCTCATCACGAACCCCAATTAGGGAAGAATCCTTCAAAGAATAAGGACACACTGGAACTAATTGCCGACATCAAGAAAGAACACTAAATAATTTCTTAGATTGATGGAATCCCTTAAGAACACGTGACTCTATCGCCAAAACATACAATGCGTACACTATGGCAGAGACCACTCCCCTCAAAATGCTCAAGGCCACCTTGGGTATGCAATAATTGTGGACATTTTGGTCATGAAGCTGCCTATTTGCAAAGTTCCTCATAGGTTCCCCGCTCCTAACTATGCTTATCCACAATATGATAGAATCTTCAATTATCCTAGGACACTGTGCAATGAAAAACTTTGGCACTACCAGCACCTCCTAATCCTAGAACCACAGCTCAAGGAGTAGAAATCAACCCTTCAAGAATACCTAGGCCTCCAATTGTCACACACCCACCTAGCGATGCCTAGTCCATTTCATAAAGGAACCCACTGGGGAAGAAGGTTACACTAACCCCCTCATTTGCTATGACGAAGAGGGTCAAACAATCTGTCACTAAATTGATTGCTTATTACACATTCTCTATTTAATAATTCATATCAATAAATTAATAACTCACTTTTCTTTAAGTGTTGATGATGATCTAGCATGGCCATGAGACCATTTAGAGACTAGTATTCCTAGTGCATCACTTAATGGGGTGATCAAAGCACAGTGACGGGGATATCTAGTACATGCAGTACAAGTTATGAAGGGGGAAAGAAGTGTCTACCAAGTGTAAGAGTGTACACAAGAACCAAGGAGTTACACATAAATGAAGATGGATTGAGCTCTAAGAAGAGGAAGTGCATATTATTTATGTGTGCATCCAGGGACGCCTGAGAATGTTTACTTGTGTGTAATGAGCATTGCATTCATTTGGGGCCATCCTCTCTTCTACAAGTCAAGATTTAAGGTCTTTTCTTTCATTAAGAAAGACGAGAGAGGGAATTCTCTCACTAAGAAAGACGAGAGACATGATCCTCTAGAAGTGAGAAGAGAAGTGATTTTCTCTTTCTAAGGTCCAAAATGACAAGCTTTTGTGTGGAATTCAATCTTAAGGTTAAGGCCCAAGGCAATCTAATGAGCTCTCCTTTTCTATGACTTAAGGTAGTTGCATGGACCACAAGTTAAGAGTACAGTTTAAAAAATATTTTTTGGAAAATCCATTTTTAAAATATCTCACAATAGAAAAATGATATCTAAAAACGGGCCACGTGGGTTATCGAAAACAGCGAGATCTATAACTTTTGTATTGGACATTTTTTCATCCAAACAACGCACAAAGAGATATGTCGAAATTAGTGCTGCAGAGTGGAACAACCACATCTTGCATGAAGATCAACTCAACTCTCTCTCCAAGAAGAGAAGCTCTTGAAAGCCTATAAAAGAGGAGGCTCTCCTTGGGTGTAAGGGAGAGGTGAAGGAAGCATCACTTGCATGTATCCAAGAGGAAAAGAGAAGGTGCAAGTGCTACACGAGCCCTACTGAAATCAAGTGCTACGGAAGCTCTGCTGAAATCAAGTTCCAAGAGGAGAAGAGAAGGTGCAAGTACTGCGGAAGCTCTGCTGAAATCAAGTTCCAAGAGGAGAAGAGAATGTGCAAGTGCTGTGAAAGCTCTGCTGAAATCAAGCGCCAAGAGGAGAGCCCTACACATATTGTGTAGGAGAGAAGGAGACTCAAGAAGGATCAAAAGGTGCCAACTTCCAAGCTGTGCAAGTGTTAGCCGGTTGTATACCATGCAAGGAACCATGATCTTGTTTCCAAGATCTACAAGTAAGAATTGGCTTATGTGTAATGGAGCAGCTTACTCCTTGTCAATAATATAACTCCACAAAGAGGGGGACTGGCCCATCTTCCATTCCCTAGTGTGTTGCCAATTTCTCTACCTCTCTCTCTACATCTTTCTTTTCTCTCATCTATTCTCCCTTTGTGCCAACATAATATTCGCCATATATATTTTAAGTATATAAGAAAGTCAAGTGTGTATCTCGGATTCTATAACAGTGGTATCATAGTAGGTCTCTTTTCTTTTCTCAAAGTAAAGGCGATCCTTGCAAGAAGAAGGTAAAGATGGCAACTGATGAAGCACCTACAAGTGAGCAATTACAAGCTCAATTGACAGAGTATCATAGCTTGTTGGAGATTCCCGAAGTACGTCAATTGATTGTCAGCTTAAGGGCAAGGGAAGAAGCTACTTATGAAGGACCAAATCCTCTAAAAGATGGTGATACTAGAGGAAACACCATTGCACCAATTGATGGTGAAGATGCAAAGCATCCAATTACTGAGAAGCTTCCTAGAAGGAAGAAGGATTCTCGGGTCAAGAAGAGTAAAAAGACCTCACCTCAAGTGAGGCGGATAAGGAGGGAATCATCTCCCTCAACAACTAGCTACTCCCATGATTACTCAAGTTCCTCCTCCTCATCATCATCTTCTAGTTTCTACTCTCTTGGTTCTAAGTCTCGTGCAATCTGCAAATGGACAAAGAGGGACCATAAGAGGAGCAAGCTTAAGAAGACTAAGACTTTCAAGTTTGGGGATAAGGACATAAAGTTTGACTCTTACTCCGATAAGAGAGATCCTGCTAAGGCATTAGCCTTTGTCAGGCAATTTGAAGCTGCTTTCTTTGATGGTAATTTCTCAAAAAAGTCCAAGCTCAGGCATGTAGACATGCACTTAAAAGACACCGCTAGCAATTGCCTCCTGATTTTGAAAATCGTGTCAAGAAGGAGTGGGATTGGCTAGGCCAGAAAGAGCATGAAAAGGTCACTAGTTATGTGGACAAGTTTTAGTCTACTCTTCTCAAGGTTACTCCTTTCATAGAGATCAACGATGAAGAGAAGAAAAGAAAGTTTGAAGCTAGCCTACTCCCTCATTTACGCAAAACCATGAAGGTGTATCCATATGAAACCTTATCTCGCATGGTGGAGTCTGCCATCATAGCTGAAAGTTTGCATACACTTGGTACATCTTGAAAGTTGGAGATAAGTTCTTATAGAGCTAGACAAGAGCAGCTCTATGATCAACCAAGAGACAGGACTAATCGAAGAAGACCTACCTTTACCCAAGATCAATATTCAAAGCTAGAGGGTAACAAGAAGAAGCGCAAGTATCTCTCACCCTTTGAGATACAAAAGTACAAAGAGGAAGGAAGGTGCTTTCTTTGTGGTGAGTTAGCCTGGCATATGAAACCTGATTGTCCTCACAAAAGGAAGGAAGCAAATGTGATTAAAGATCCTCTGCCATCCTCAAATTCTTTTCCGAATGTGCAAGCTAACAAGAATTCAAATGAGAAGAAAAGACAACTCTTAAAGGGTTGGGGGACACTCAACAATCAACGAGTTTTGATACTCTTTGATCCAGGGTCCACAGATAATTTTATGTCAGCAGATATTGCTAAAAGGCTACAAATTCCACCAGATCGATTGGGAACACCGATTGGATCAGGTTCGGCATTTGAAGGACTTACAACCAATTCTACTCCTATTCAAGGGAAGTTGAATCTTAGAATTGGGGATTACCGCGACCAAGAATATTTTCTACTTGCACCCATAGGCAACTATGATGTTATCTTAGGCATGCCTTGGCATTACAAGATTAGACCTCTTTCCGATTTTGTTAAGAAGACCCTTGCATTTCAATTCAAGGGTCGAAACATAGTATGCATTGCTGATACTGGAGATTGGCCTGTGTCAATGGTTAGTCATGTTAGCATTTCTAAAGAAATGAAGAAAGCTATTTCTACGTACATGATTTTTGTGAGAGAATCAAAAGAAACTAATGATTCAAGGAAACTTGGTGTCTCTAATGAACACACAATACCAACTAATGCTTCTAAGTCTCAGACTTTAAAAGAACCCCTCTCTTTAATTCATCAAGCTAGACATGATTTTGTTAAACAATATGAAGATTTTTTTAGTGATTCACTCCTAGGAGAGTTACCTCCTAAGCACCCGGAAGATCACACAATTGATCTTATCCCACACAGTTCACCACCTAACCACTACCTTACCGAGTAAGTGCAAGTCAGCAAGAGGAGATCTTAATACAAGTAAACGAATTGTTGGAAAAAGGGTTAGTTCAACCTAGCTCTTCTCCATACTACTCTCCAATCTTACTTGTTCAAAATAAAGACGGTTCTTTTCGTATGTGCATAGACTATAGATCTTTGAACAAGATCACAATCAAGAATCATTTTCCTATCCCAAGGATAGATGATATCTTGGATAAGTTGCAAGAGGCTAGTATCTTTAGTCGCATTGATCTCAAGAGTGGCTATCACCAGATACAGATAGCTCCTGAAGATGTTCATAAGACAGCTTTTCTTACGACATTTGGAATATATGAGTTCTTAGTCATGCCATTTGGTTTGACTAATGCACCTGTCACATTCAATCGAATGATGGAGAGATTTTTCAGACCTCACTCAAAGTTCACATGTGTCTTCTTTGATGACATTCTAATATTTTCACGATCTGAAGAAGAGCATAGAAAACATATATCTATTGTTTTTCAATAGCTATGCAAGCATAGACTACATATCAATGCTAAGAAGAGTGAATTTTTCATTTCAAAAATTCATTACTTAGGCCATATTATTTCTCACAATTTGGTGAGAATGGATCCTGAGAAGATTCGAGCCATTGTTGAATGGCCTACACCTACTTCTTTACATGAAGTTAAAAGTTTCTTGGGCCTATGTTCATACTATAGGAGGTTCATACGAGGTTTTTCATATGTTGCATCTCCTCTACATGACCTTACTAAGAAAAAAATGCATTTTTACTGGGGATCAAGGCAACTACAAGCCTTTGAAAGAGTTAAGTTTCTTGTGACTCAAGAACCAGTTCTCATAGTTCCGGATCTTCAGAAACCTTTTGAAGTTCACTACAATGCTTCTGGGGATTGCATTGGAGTTGTTCTTAACCAAGAGCATCATGCAGTAGCATTTGAGAGCCGACGCCTCAAGGATCATGAGCTACATGCTCCAATATATGAGAAAGAGCTTATGGTGGTGCTACATGCTCTTCAAGTATGGAAACACTATTTAATTGGTGCAGATTTTGTTATTAAAACTTCCTCACTTAGAAGAAGCTCTCAGAGAAACAAATGCGTTGGGAAAATTTCTTATCTATGTTTCATTTTCAAATCCTTCACACATCTGGAACTAAGAATGTGATAGTAGATGCTCTTTCATCGCAACCTCGAGTGAATACAATCACAAATGTTTACCATAACGAGTTCATGAATTTACCCAAAATGTATGCAACTGATTCTGACTTCTCAACCATATGGGATCAGCTTAACTCAATTCAGTCAATTACACCTTACTCGATTCGAGATGGTTATTTGTATCATCATCAAGCAATTTGTGTAGCATTACCATTGCGACACAACGTAATGGATGAAGCACATGCATCTCCATACGCTGGACATAGGGGTATTCTACCCATTACTCAAGCATTGGAAAGATATTTCTTTTGGTCCACTCTTAGAGCTGACATTGAAAGATATGTCCGTGAGTGCAAGATATGCCAAAAAGTAAAGTATGACAGGCATAAACCACCTAGTCTACTAAAGACATTACCTATATCTCAATGAGCCTTGGGAAAGTATAGCCATGGACTTTATCATGGAGCTTCCTCGCACACAAGTAGGCAATGATGCAATCTGGACTATCATTGATAGATTCAGTAAGCAAGCTCACTTTATACCTGTGTGAAAGACAATCAAAGCCGATAAGCTATTCATTGCTCATATTTTCAAGCATCATGGCATGCCTAAGTCCAGTATAAGTGATTGAGATCCCCGGATGACCAGCCTCTTTTGGCAAGCTCTCTTTGAGAACCTTGGGACAAAGTTAAAGTTTTCATCCTCTTATCATCCTCAAATGGATGGGCAGAGTGAAAGTGCTAATTCTACTGTTTTGGAACTTTTGAAATCCTATGTCTCTAATAATCAAAGAGAATGGGAAAAGTATTTGCCTTTAGTAGAGTTTGCATACAATAATACAGTGCACTCTAGTACTAGTAAGGCACCCTTTGAGATCATCTATGGTAAGCCTCATTTACCACCGATTCTTCTTACGAAGGATAAGATCTTTGCAGCAGATGAATTTGTTAGAGACATTGATACAACTTTCACTCAAGTAAAAGCTACTATCCAAAGGACACAAGAGAAGCATAAACGCAAAGCAGATAAGCATCGTCGTAAGTTAGATCTCAAGTTGGGACAATATGTTCTTCTTAAGTTTGAGAAGACTCACTTAAAGAAGCAGAAAGGTCAAAAGGGTAAAGTGGTTAAGCTTTCTAATGGCTATTATGGCCCTTTCAAGATCACAGATAAGATAAACAATGTGACTTTTTGTTTGGATCTACCAAGTCATTGGAACATTCATAATGCTTTCCTTGTAAGTTTGCTACATCCCTATATTGGAGAACCTCCAATGGAACCAATCAAGGAAGATTTACATGACATAGAAGAAATAGAAGAGTTCCTTGTGCCTGAAAGAATTTTACACCATTAGGACAATACTCTAAGGTCAGGTAAGGTATTACGAAAGTATCTGGTTAAGTTTAAGAATTATCCCCCATTGGACGCTCAGTTTATTACTAAGAGAGAACTACAAGACTTTCCAAATCTTCTTAAGGACTATGTATCCCCTCTACAGTTGAGGTCAATTGTTTAGAAGCCGAAGGGATGCCACTAAATTGATTGCTTATTACACATTCTCTATTTAATAAATTCATGTCAATAAATTAATGACTCGCTTTTCTTTAAGTGTTGATGATTATCTAGCATGGCCATGAGACCATTTAGAGACCAATATTCCTAGTGCATCACTTAATGGGTGAACAGAGCACTATGACAGGGATATCTGGTACATGCAGTACAAGTTATAAAGGGGGAAAGAAGTGTCTGCCAAGTGTAAGAGTGTACACAAGAACCAAGGAGTTACACATAAATGAAGATGGATTGAGCTCTAAGAAGAGGAAGTGCATATGTATTTATGTGTGCATCCAGGGATGCTTGGGAATGTTTACTTGTGTGTAATGAGTATTGCATTTATTTGGGGTCATTCTCTCCCCTACAAGTCAAGGTTTAAGGTCTTTTCTTTCATTAAGAAAGACGAGAGAGGGAATTCTCTCACTAAGAAAGACGAGAGATGTGATCCTCTAGAAGTGAGGAGAGAAGTGATTTTCTCTTTCCAAGGTCTAAAATGACACAAGCTTTTGTGTGAAATTCAATCTTAAGGTTGAGGCCCAAGGAAATCTAATGAGCTCTCCTTATCTATGACTCATGGTGGTTGCATGGACCACAAGTTAAGAGTACAGTCTAAAAAAATATTTTTTTTGGAAAATCTATTTTTAAAATATCTCACAATAGAAAAACGATCTCTAAAAACGAGCCAGGTGGGTTATCGAAAACAGCAAGATCTACAAATTTCGTGTTGGACGTTTTTTCATCCAAACAACCTAGAAAGAGATATCTTGAAATTAGTGATGTAGAGTGGAACAACTACATCTTGCATGAAGATCAACTCAACTCTCTCTCCAAGAAGAGAAGCTCTTGAAAGCCTATAAAAGAGGAGGCTCTCCTTGGGTGTAAGGGAGAGGTGAAGGAAGCATCACTTTGCATGTATCCAAGAGGAGAAGAGAAGGTGCAAGTGATGTGGAAGCCCTACTGAAATCAAGTACTGCAGAAGCTCTGCTGAAATCAAGTTCCAAGAGGAGAAGAGAAGGTGCAAGTGCTACGGAAGCTCTGTTGAAATCAAGCGCTAAGAGGAGAGCCCTACACATATTGTATAGGAGAGAAGGAGACTCAAGAAGGATCAAAAGGTGGCAACTTCCAAGTTGTGCAAGTGTTAGCCGGTTATATACCGTGCAAAGAAATGTGATCTTGTTTCCAAGATCTACAAGTAAGAATTGGCTTATGTGTAACGGAGGATCTTGCTCCTTGTCAATAATATAACTCCACAAGGGGGGGGACTGGCCCATCTTCCAGTCCCTAGTGTGTGCCAATTTCTCTACCTCTCTCTCTACATCTTTATTTTCTCTCATCTATTCTCCCTTTGTGCCCACATAATATTCACCATATATATTTTAAGTATATAAGAAAGTCGAGCGTGTATCTTGGATTCTATAACACAATCATCATGCACTATAGGCCAATTCCAATCATGATGTTAGGATGAGGCCGTAAAAGGGGGACACTCCCTGCTAGAGATCCAATTGCATGTTGGGCTTGTGGTCAACATGGGCACGTCTCATCTAGCTGCCCACAGAGGCAAGACCCGTCTAAGCCCAACAAAGCTGACCAACGCTTCCTAGAATGTGGAATCACACATATGTAATCCAATTAACCACAAGGCAAGACAATTGTACCATCAGCTCCCTTGAGCCAATTCATTGTGGAAATGATCAAGGACAAAGAAGCAATCCCCATTCCTATGCATGTAATAACTCGCATCCAAAGAAAGGCAAAGAAATTAGTCTCAAAGGGCCCACAACCCTGAATCAGTCTCAAGGACCCACAACCATGAATAGCTCGGTTGTGCTAGCAAGAAAAGTGCTAAGAAACCACAAAAAAGGGCCGAGTTTAAGCTAAAAAGTGAGAAGACCTCTCCTCAACATAGCTAGTAGTTCCTGTTTCAAGTATTGAAAGTGCCACCACTACACTATCCATAGAAAAAGAGGCGCTCACAAAAGACTGCACTTATCCAGACCCTGTCCACCAACTCGTCGCAATAGACAAGGTCAAAGAGTGGGTCCAAACCACCCAAAACGAATTGAAAGATGTACCAAGTGATGAGATCATGAGCTTACCTAGTTTGTCACGTTTTTCCACTAACACAGCAACACGTATATTACCACAAAACCCATCAACGAGCAGCCAAGGGAACAACCAATATCTCTTCCCCCTGAGGCAAGCCAATCACAATATCTTTATGAACACATTGAGCCATCCCTAATAGCTGCAATAGCATCAACCCAAGTTAAAATCTCACTTGGGACTTTACTCAAAGCTAGCTCGACAATTTGGCAAGGATTGAAAGCTTGGGTAGGATGCTTAAATAATTACCAATCATACCACGCTTCAAACTTTGCCAAGGATATACACTTGACCTTGAGTGCCCTGGAAGTCAACACACATCTAATCAAAGATTGGGGCAATGGTCTAGTCTTCCTAGAAAATTGCAAGGAAGTAGTCCACATTGAAATGAAAATTAACCCCAGTTAATCTCGATACCATTTCAACATTACTGAAAGGAGACTTTGTAAGTCCTTTCACCACATAACCCTTGACCGAATATATTCTTTCCCTTGAGGATGAGCAGGATTGGATGCACATTTTTTCCACCTTAGGGCTACCATTCTTAGAGGAATCAGAATATTGATCTTCTGCACATGAACGTCTAAGCCAGAAAGATGCACTCGAGGCCACCATCCTTACACTTGGACTTTCCATAGGAATTCCCTCAATGCCCATCTACATGATAACCCCTAATTCTACACCTAACTCCTTCCTAGGTTACCTAACTCCAAAAGATAGGCTTGAGTTGAGGAAGATCTTGAGTCAATGGAGACCTTGTTTTCGTGGATGCCTAGACAAAAATCTTACGATCTTTGAGGAACTTCTAGCTAGCACTAATTGATAGTAGATTAAATTGCACCAAGCCTTATTTGATTTGCAAAACAAACTCTTCATCATGCTCATGTGTGAGCAAGGCATAGACATTGAAGAGATTAGTGACTTAGAAGATGCATATGCGTGCAATTCAGACTCTAATTCAATTGATTATGACACTGATGGTTGTACCATTAAGCAAACTTTGTTAGGCCCTAAGCCATCGCAACTTGAGACCCTACTCATTGATGTAGGGACCGTAAGGGTTGCAACTAAATTGGGATGGCTAGACTACCTTGAAGTTCTTGACTATGAGCCTCAATCCCTTGATGAAAATCTTGACTGAGAGATCTTGCTAGTTGAACACGATCGGGAACTTGATACTACAACCAGTTCCGACTCCTCTGAGGAACAAGGTGACATGGATCCTAACCCTGAAATAGCTCCATCATCTCAATCCAAAAGTGCCAAAAATAAATTTTCAATCCATCTACAAAGGAGACACTTGAAGAGAGATGCGCAGAAGGATACATCAAAAGTCAGAGAAGAAACCAAATGATCTTCCACCTTGCTTCATTAAGTTTAAGAGAAGTGATAGAGTAGTGGTCTAGCTTGGAGCCAAGTGCAAGGGCACATCTAATGAGCCTATTGAGGGACAATGAAGAGTAAAAGAGGTAAATATTTTAGAGGCATATGAAACATCTAAGCTTATGTATATTGTTGAGGACCTTAGTAAGGAGGATGAGGCATGACTTATAGAGCTGATTAAGGAATATCAGGATGTGTTTACATGGAACTATGTTGACCTAAAAGGACTTCCATCACAAGTCCTTACTCATACCATTCCACTCAAATCCGATGCCAAACTAGTGAAGCAAAGGCCTTATCCTATGAATCCTCGCTACACACATCATGTGAAGGAGGAAATCGAGAAACTCCAGAAAGCAAGATCCATTTGCAAAATTGCATACTGACTAGGTATCTCCAATTGTTGTTGTACGCAAGAAAAATGGCAAGATTCTAGTATGCATTAACTATAAAAAGTTGAATGTAGCAACAATGAAAGATGATTATCCCCTGCCATACACTGATCACATGATTGAGAGGATAGTAGGGCAAGAAGCTTATATCTTCCTAGATGGCTTTTTAGGGTACAATCAAGTTCAGGTTCATCCTGATGAGTGGCAAACCTAAAATTTCTTTCATACCAAAATGGGGAGTCTTTGCCTATATAGGCATGCCATTCGGGCTGACTAATGCACCAACTACATTCCAAAGACTCATGTGTACCATCTTGAAATACATGCTTCAAAAGTGGGCTGAGGTGTTCGTTGGCGACTTATGGATTCATTCTAGTTGGGAAGCACACCTCGAGAAACTTTGACTTGTCTTTGAAAGATGTCGACAATACCAATTGACCCTGAATCCACTAAAATGCCAATTTTGGGTTAAGCATGGCATCCTTTTTGGGCCACGTTGTATCCAAAAATGGTATTGCAATAGATAATGCCAAGATAAAGGTTATTGTAAACTTACCACCACCTACAGTCACCAAGGGAGTACAATGTTTCCTTGGACACACTGGCTACTATCGCCACTTTGTGCTTAACTACATCACTATCGCTCAACCCTTGTATAAGCTATTAGCAGTCTAGGAGTGGACTGACAAGTGCTTGTGGCTTTCCATGAGACCTTAAAATAGGCTTTGATCACTACGCCTATCCTACAAGCCCTAGACTGGTCAATCACTTTCCATATGCACATAGATGCCTCCAAAATTATGGTTGGAATAGTTATGTGCCAACATGGAGAGCATAATATGGATTTTCCCGTGAGTCACTAGCCATGCCAACTTAGAGATTGAAATGTATTACTCCACTACCAAAAGGGAAGGCTTGGGTATGGTTTATGTTGTTAAGAAATTTTTCCATTATCTATTGGTGGCTACACCCTTCACATTCTTTGTGGACCATCAAGTCTTGTTAAATCTTGTGAACAAGCCCTATATAATCGGGTGCATAGCTAGATGGCTCCTTCTGTTATTAAAAATTGGCTTTTCAGTGGTCGTAAGGAAAGGCAACCAACACTTCATTGCTGATCATCTATCTCAGGTGCCCACTAGCCCATAAGAGTTGACGATTAACTCCCTGATGCATATCTATTCTAATTAGAACAAGAAGCTCGGTTTTTTAAGGTTGACCTCACACCCCATTGGGCTGACGACATTGTGAACATATTAGAGAAAGGTCTACCATAGTGGCCCATTGAGAAAGCTCGGTTTACCCTCCTCTTGATTAAAACTAGGCCATGCCAGTTGATTGCTAGTTAATTGTATCGATTAGGACATGATGGTCTTCTTAGGAGATGTGTGTGTGTGAACATGAAGTTGAAAAATTCCTACAAGAGACACACTGTGGTATTGTCGGAGGACACTTTGATGCTACTGCCATAGCTAGGAAAGTTCTTCGAGCCCAACTCTGGTGGCCAACGCTATTCAAGGAAATGTTTATACATGAAGAAGGCTCGTAATGTCAGCCTTATGATTTTGATTCTCTATGTGGATGAAATGTTAATTGTTGGGAGTGCTCATGGTGAGTTCGATACCTTGAAAGGTCAGCTCAAGAACATCTTTGAGATGAAGGACATGGGACATGCCTCATATATTCTTAGGATGCACATTACATGCAAGCACTCTAAGGGGCTCATTTACTGTCACAAAAGGAGTACATTTAGAATGTCCTTGAGTGGTTTCATCTTCAGGATGTTAAACCTATATTGGCTGTCCTCTACCTCTTCACATGTGAAGGTTAGTTAGGTTGATTGTCCATAATTTGATGAGCAAAATGCTAAGATGGCCAAGATCCCTTATGCATCCGTGGTGGGCAGTTTGATGCATGCCATGATAGCCATTCATCCTCATATAGCATTTGTAGTGGGAGTTGTGGTATGCTATATGGCTATACTTGGCTGCTGGCATTGGGATGCCATTAAGGGTATCATGAGGTACCTGAAGGGCACAATAATTATGTTTATATGTTATGGTGGCCAAGATACAAGAGTCGTGGGATACAATGACTCTAATTATGTAGGACATGCAAACAATAGAAAGTCTACCACTGGCTATGTCTTCATCTTTACTGGAGGTGTTGCTTCTTGGATGTTCAAGGTGTAGAAATGCATTTTGTAATAGGATGGTGAAAAATGGATAATTCATGAGGTTTAATTATGCAACAAATCCATGTGTACAAGTTACAAATTAAAACATCTGGTTATTGTAAGAAAAGCATAAGGAAAAAATAACTCATGTGTACTGTCGTTATCTTTTTTGTTGAGATGACAAGCTCAACACATGCGGATATTAATGATGGACCGCCTGGTTAGATGGGTCGACACATCTACACTTAGCACGTCGGTGGTCATTATGACTCTCACATGGCCACTAACTCATTACTTATTATATTCAGGTTGTTACACCTATTTACAGCTGGCATAGTTATAGCACCAGTCGACTAGTATAGTCGATTATGCATTGTTTGACTTAGTAGGCCACTTTTCTTTATGTTGTATCTTATCTATACTTTATGTATATTGTAAAGTGTGTGGAAGAAGAAGAAGAAACCGGCAAAAAAACGTTTTGGCCTCCATCTCTCTTCTTATCTCTTGAGTGAGCTTCTTTTTGGCCTCCATCTCTCTTCTTATCTCTTGAGTGAGCTTCTCCTTGTGTATTCTGTGTGTGTTCGGCGCAGCATCTTGAGCAAGTCCCCCCACCACGCAATTCTTGACATGGTATCAGAGCTTCACCACTGATTGAGGCTGGTTTTGAAGGCTAAAGCGAAGGAGAGGAACCAAGGATTCGAGCAAGCAAGCCATGGGTAAGAAGCTCTTCCATTCTTCCACTGTTTCTCTTAGATAGTGCCTGTGGAGGCACCAGAAGCAGGGCAGAGCAAAAATCTCAGATTGCAGTGAGATTTGGTGTGCGCGAAGAGCGTTGTGTATTCTACAGATGAGCCCTTTAGGGTCGTCCCGCTGCTATTTTGGCCATCCGAGATCATTTCAGGCCCTATTTTAGAGCCACAAGGTTGCGAATAGCAGTTTGAGATACCCTGCAATTTTAGCTGTGTCTGTCGTATACAGATGCACAGGTTACAGATTTCAGATTTGTAAGTTCAAAGGTGTTTACCAATGAATAAACACAAGGTTTATCTGCAAACTGGTTGCAGATTACATGTACTATTGAGCAATCAATGAAAAAGATTGCTTGGTGTATTATTGTGCACATGTTGTGGAAGATTGCAGAAGACTAGCTTGCTATGCTATATCCTTGTTTGTGATAATGGCAGAGAATAGTGGAAATCCCATTATTGAGAAGCTTGACAAGAACAACTACCCTTCATGGAAGTTCCGTGTGACAAACTTCCTCATTAGAAAGGGCCTTTATGAGTTTGTCTCAAGTGAAGAAAATGAGCCAGAGCTGGGTATCCCTCCGACAGCTGCAGATGAGTTAAAAGCATGGAAAGAGTGGAATGCAAAAGACAAAAAGGTGATGTACTGGCTATCTGCAGTAATTGATAATACTATGCTGGGACATATCAGGAATGCAGAAACTTCACATGCAGCTTGGACGATTTTTGAGAGTATGTTTTCAGTAAACACAAAGGCACAAAAGATTCAACTCAAGCAAGAGTTGAATGCCTTAAAGAAAGAGAAAATGTCTGTCAATGAGTATGTGTTGAAGGTGAGGAGCATTGCAGATGCTTTAGCAGTGATTGATGCAATGCCGGATGATGATGATTTGGTTTCATCCACTTTGAGTGGCCTTAACAATGAGAAAGTATGGAAATCATTTGTTACTTTAGTATATGTACAGAAGCCATTTCCAGATTTTGATGAGCTGATCTCTCTCATGATTACTGAAGATATCAATATGCAGGGTGATTCGTCTGAAAGAAATGGTGAACAGGTCCAAGCATTTTACTCGAGTTCAGGAAGGGGACGTGGTAGATCCTCTTCAAGAGGCCGTGGTACAGGACGTGGTAGTGACAACCAGCAAAACAAATTGAATGGTGATATGCAGGTTTGAGGAGGTTGTGGTAACTTTAGAGACAGGGGGAGCTTTAGAGGAAGAGGTGGATGGCAGAATAGAGGTTCTAACAACTATGATATTGTCTGTCATCACTACTGTGGCAAAATAGGTCATATTGCAGCCCAATGTTATGCTAAGAAAGATGATATTCGCAGTGGTAAGTTGCAGCAAGGAAACTATGCATCGTCTTCACGACAGAATGAAGACAAAAATAAACATATGTTTATTATGCAGCATATGCTGAATGCTGTTACAGGAAAGGGAACACATGATGATGTTTGGTATGTTGATTCAGGTGCATCCAATCATATGACCAACCATGCAGAATGGTTTGGAGAGATGCAAGATTTGCAAAATACAGGTTATGTGCAAAGGGGTGATGATTCATGCCACCCAATTTCACACATTAGAAAAGTTCCATTGTCCTTGCATGATGGTAAGACAAAGAGTCTTTCAGATGTATTACATGTGCCATCTATTACAAAGAACTTGGTGTCAGTCGGTTAGATGGTAGAGCAAGGGCTACAAGTCAGATTTAATGCAAAGGGCTACTTTGTAGAAGAGTTCAATGGCAAGTGTAGGTTAGTTGCAAAGGGAAGTAGAGTTGGACGTATGTTTACTCTGGATGCTGGAATTTCTACTATGAATGCTGCTATGTATGCTAAAGGAAAAGGTGTTGTTGTAGATATTGAAATTTGGCACAAACGCATTAGACATGCAAATATACAAAGACTGAAATTAATACAGTCCAAAGGGTCAGTTATAGGTTTGCCTGCATTTAGAGTTGCAGAATTTCATAAGGTATGCGAAGCATGTCAGTTTGGTAAGCAGGCAAGACAACCCTTTTCACATGACAGAGATGTAAGTAGAAATATCCTTGATGTTGTGCATACAGATATTTATGGGCCTATACAAAATGTATCTCTTGGAGGCAGTTCATAATTTGTCACATTCATTGATGATTGTTCTAGAAAGCTGTGGGTATATTTTATGAAGGAAAAGAGTGAACCGTTTGAGCACTTTAGAACTTTCAAGGCTGTAGTTGAAAGAGAAACCAGCTTGAAAGTAAAGTGCTTGAGATCAGATAGAGGGGGAGAGTACCTCTCGAATGAGTTCAGTGATTTTTTGAGGTCTCATGGGATAAAGAGACAGTTCACATGCAGGTATACCCCACAGCAAAATGGGGTTGTAGAAAGGAAAAACAGGCATATTGCAGAAGTTGCACGCGCCTTGATGGAATATGCCTAAGAATTTTTTGTCTGAGGCTATTCATATTGCTGTTTATATTATGAACAAAACTCCCACAGCTGCAGTTCATGGGATGACTCCTGAAGAATGCTTTACTGGCAAGAAGCTTGATGTATCGCATTTGAAGGTATTTGGTTGTGTTGCATACGTTATGTGCCAGATGAGTTGCGGAAGAAATTGGATCCAAAGGCTGAAAAGTGTGTCTTTATTGGATACTCTTTAGAGCAGAAAAGGTATCGCTATTATAACCCTGTCACATGTAAGTTCAGAGTGAGCAGGGATGTCATCTTTGATGAAATGAGCAGTTGGTATGCATCTAGTGGTGATGCATTGGATGATGATGATGATCATGACACTCATGTGCAGGCTGAAAAGCAAGAATCACACTCTTAGTAGACGAGAGACATCATCTGGTAGTCCTTGGTATGGGAGACTAAGGAGTAGCTCTACATCTTCAGGTGCATCTAGTAGCACTACAGGTAAAGACAAAGGAAAGAATAAAGTGTCAGATGGCATTGATGCAGTTCTTGATGGAGACTCTAGTGGCTCAGAGAGCTTGGATGATGAGCTTGGTATTCTTTCTGTCAAGATACCAGGTGTATAGAGAGCTCATAATAATGTAAAGGCTCCATTGAGTGATCCGATGGTACGCAGATCTAGCAGGGTCAGATACCCTATTAAGCTTTGTAAAAGGAAAGAAAGTAGCCTTTAAGTTGGGAACTCCTCTCCACAAACAATACTCTCTTCTCCAATATCATTCTCCTAAAAGGATTGTGTGTTTTCAACACAATCTTAGCCAATATCAGGGTCCTGTGAAACTTCTATATCAACAATTGTCTTCTCCCCAATGCTTATGGGATGGAGAGTCTAGTATGATTTTGTAGTCTTCTAGAAGTTGTTGCAACCTTTTCATCACAGTCCTCCTTTTGTTGTAGACTATTTCCTCAAATGGATAATGCATAAATATCCTATACTCTATAAACATTTTTTCATCCTCAACCCTCTTTTGAAGCTTTGAAATTCCTTTTAGAAGTGAATCACTATTGAAAAAAACTATCAAACTTATATTAGAAGATGCATTGAATTTTTTTGTTGTATTGTCGAAGCAATGAGTTTGTCCAGCTTTGTAAAAGGAAAGAAAGTAGCCTTTAAGTTGGGAACTCCTCTCCACAAACAATACTTTCTTCTCCAATATCATTCTCCTAAAAGGATTCAACACAATCTTAGCCAATATCAGGGTCCTGTGAAACTTCTATATCAACAATTGTCTTCTCCCCAATGTCTAGATCCTTTCCGAACTCTCAATGACTAGATATCATGTTTCCTATCTTTTTTTCATCTAGGACCTCCATTCCAAATTAAATGAATAAAATGTATGAAGAATTAGATAACTTAAGCAAATTCAATGTTCAAATAGCAACACCATATGGTGCACAAGCATTCCAACATGGTTGGAAAGCCTCTATACACACTATAGGATACTAGTGCTCTTCAACAAATTTTATTCATGTTTAGCATGCTTTAGGTATGCAATTATAGCATCAATATACTTGTAAGAAATTGTGATATCAATTACTATAGGTAATTGTGTGAGCTAACATATCAACTTTTTAATATATATGGCAATAATATTCACCTAGAGAAACAGGTAAAATTTGAGGCATAAGACAAATACTAGCACGATGTAAATATTATCGATGCAAAAAAAAAAAAATGTGAGGATTTTGATCATTTGAAGGCTTTCAAGATACCCCTTTCAACCTTTTTGAGTAAAGCACAATCCCATTCTATAGTCTGGAGTGAAATTATGGCCTCCTTTGAGGTGTAGTCTTGTTAAACCCTACGATGCACCATATTGGTCCTTAGCATATTGTAGGTCCAATCAAATTGCACCTTAAAGAAGGCCATTAACTTTTACTCCAAAGCTCAGAATGGGATCATGTGTGTAATCCAAAGGATTGAAATAGGATTTTGAGCTTACTTATGGCCTTAAAAATATCAAACTCATCACACAAATTTTTACATTAAAATTTTTCAAATTCCAACTAGTATTTGTCTTGTGTCTCAAGTTTGGCTTTAAAAACTACCTTTCTCTCTAGGCGATTATCATTATCATACTATTAAACTTGTTATGTCAACTCAAATGACTACCTTTTTCATCAAGTAATTGATGTCAAACATGTCTACAACTATATTACTATTACAGATCACACCTCAAAAATGCTAAATGTGGTAGAGTATAGCTTAAACGATCCCTATGAATCTCCATCTTGAAGACTATTCCATTATTCTAGTAACATAATTGGGATCTTAAACTATAATATTTAAATTCTTTTTTGGAAGAGTAAGGTTCTCCAATACATTGTGGGTCCTACTAATTTTCTAAATACATTTTCAAAAGTATACACTATACTAGAGGAGACGTATTCTCCGCCCAAAAGGGATAAAGAAATAACTTTGTACACTGTTCAAGTTCCTCACAAGCCACAACACTACTTGTGCATGGGGAGTGATAGCAAATGCTTGGAAGTTTCTAGAAGAAAGTTTTATATTTATAAAGAAGAGTATGATTATAAATGATCTACCTAGTTGGATCTATTAAATTATTTCTAACATCCATAGCCTCATCTATGTAGTTTATATTGGATTGTTGCAAAGGTGTCTACGTTTGGCTTGTAAGAGATAAAGCAATCAAGGTTCATATTGGTACGCACATAGATAATGCTAAAGGTTTAGATTCTCCACCACCTAGGCTTGATAAGGGCAATGGAACTTCAAAGACAAGAGAGAATCTAGAAGAGCCAAGGAGAGTGCATATGGCACACAAAAAACACCACATATCCCCAAGAAGGACCCCAAGAGGACACCATGCAAAGAATACACCATCAAAGGAGCTATATGGTGGTACATCCCTTAAAAGAACACTAGTAGGACCCCAACAAAGGATCTCTGATTAAAATGTTAGAAAATTATTTATACACACCAAGGATACTAAGGAAAAGAGGACTAAAGAAGCTTAGGAGAGTGCAAAGGCACACCAAACAATAATCAAACATCCCTAAGAAGGACCCCCATGAGGATATCAAGCAAGGAAGCATAGGGTGCAACATCATGTAGAAGGATCCTGAAAAAGGATATTTGATCAAATATTCTATTTCTCTGTACTAGTGTTCTTTTTGGCTTACACAACTAAGAAGAGGAAAACTGTTTTCAGCCTCCACCTTTGTGTGTATTCCCCCATTGTGCAAGTGAGAAAGCTACAAGTGAGACTCCTTCCTTCTCTCCCACAATCTTGACATGGTATCAGAGCCTGGTTCGTGGTAAGGAGCTCAAGAAAGAAAACCAAGTTCGCGGTGTTCTGGTAAGAGGACCAGTGTTGCTTTCATTTTTCGAGTTTGGGAGCAAGTCTCTGCAGGTAGCACAACCAGAAAGTGCAAGAGTGCATTGTCTCAGATTGAGACGCCCTTCACTGTGTAGCAAGAGGGCACTATATGCTGCGGGATAGGGCTTTAGCCCTAGGTTGCCCTGTTTTTTTGATTTGAGGCCATTTCGGGGCCTGTTTTGGAGGCGAAAGTTTTCCACACGCACTCAGGAAAAGGCCCTGTTTTTTGCTATGCGACCACTGTTCTACAGGTCGGTGAAAAGTTACCATAGAAATTGCATCGTATGCTTGTGCGCAGAGACATTGGGAGTTACAGAATCATCCTTGTTGCCTGTTGATGCAAAATCGTCACTAGGAAGTGACTATGTAGTCAAATACCAATTTCTTCAGTTTTGCAGATTTGCCCTTGTGAGGCTGAAGCTGTGTTTTTTGCAGTGACAGAATTTTTTGCAGTGTTTTGTAATGGCATCTGATTCTCTTTCAAAGATTGTCACTGAAAAGCTTGACAAGAACAACTTCCAAGCATGGAAGTTAAGAATGACGAATTTCCTTATGGGAAAAGGATATTGGGAATTCGTTGCAGGAAATGAAGAAGAACCAATTCTTCCTTATGTTCCCAATCAACAGCAAATGTAGGTATTTAAAGGATGGCATGAGAGAGCCAGAAAAGTTATGTACTGGCTGTCTATTAGTATTTTAGACTCTATGATTGTGCATATTCAGGATGCAAGTACGCCAAAGGAGGCATGGGATACTTTGTCAAAAATGTATAGCACAAATACGAAAGACAGAAAAATGCAGCTCAAGCAAGAGTTGCACAATGTGCAAAGAGAAAGTATGAGCATCAATGACTACCACATGAAGGTGAAGAAGATTGCAAATGCACTTACTTCCATTGGGTCACCAGTGGAAGATGATGATTTAGTTTCTGTGACCTTGAATGGTCTAGGAAAGGATTATGCACAGTTCCGAACATCTATTTCCGTCCGTGAAAGATTTTCTGATTTTGAGGAAGGAGCAGAGAAATAGTGGTGCATCTTCTTCAGGAGGAACTTCAAAAGAAATTGTCTTCTACTCAAATGCTGGAAGAGGTAGAGGCAGAGGTAGAGGAGGCCGATCTAAAGGCCGTGGTAGAAATCAGAATATGCAGCAAACTCAAGAAAACCAGTCCTATGGAGGAGGGCGTGGTAAGTCTAGAGGCAGGGGGAGCTAAAGAGGCCGCGGTGGATGGCAAAGAGGCCAAAATGCAAACAGCAATGTTGAATGCTACTACTGTGGTAAAATGGATCATATGGCTAAAGACTGCTATAAAAAGCAGAATGATATCATGAATGGAAAATTGCAACAAGGGAATTATGCATCTTCTAGTAGACAGGGTGATGACAGAAATGAGCATTTGTTTATGGTGTATCACATGAACAATTCCGTGACAAGTGCAGAAGAAAGAACGAACTGTGGTATGTTGACTCGGGTGCGTCAAACCACATGACAGGTCATGCAGAATGGATGCAGGATGTAAGGAAAATGAAAAATTTAGGATTTGTGGAGACTGGTGATGATACTACACATCCTATTGTGCAGATTGGAAAAATTCCTTTGTCTATGCAGGATGGGAAAAAGAAATACCTGTCATATGTATTTAATGTCCCGAATATCACCAAGAATCTAGTTTCTGTTGGTCAAATGGTTGAGCAGGGCTTGCAGGTCAGATTTAATCCTCATGGATGCTTTGTTGAGGATATGAAAAATAAAGGTCTCTTGATAGCGAAAGGAAAGAAGAAGGGCAGAATGTTTACGTTGGATGCAGACATGCCTGAATTGAGTGCAGCAATGTTTGCACATGGGACCGTTGTAGTTGCAGATATTGATATCTGGCATAAACGCATTGGTCATGTTAATGTACAGCGACTTAAATCAATGCAGGCCCAAAATATTGTTGCAGGATTGCCTAAATTCAAGGTTGTAGAAATGCATAAGGTATGTGAAGCCTGTCAATTTGGAAAACAGGCAAGGAAACCATTTCCTAGACATGTTCAAGAGAGTAAGAAGCCATTGGAATTAATCCACTCTAATGTGTGGACTACTAAAGTTGCATCTATTGGAGGCTGTCATTATTTTGTCACTTTTATTGATGACTATAGCAGAAAAGTTTGGGTGTATTTTATGAAAAAGAAAAGTGAAGTGTTTGGGCATTTCAAAACTCTTAAAGCTATGGTTGAAAAAGAAACAGGCCTGCAAATAAAATGCCTAAGATCAAATGGAGGGGGAGAGTACCTCTCAAATGAGTTTGCAAGGTTCTTGCAGGAGCATGGTATAAATAAGCAATATTCATGCAGTCATACCCCACAACAAAATGGAATTGTAGAAAGGAAAAACAGGCATATTGAAGAGGTATCTTGTGTCATGCGATGAAAAAGACTTGTCAGATTTTTACTAGGCTGAAGCAGTTGCTACAACAGTCTACATAATGAACAGGACTCCCACTGTAGCAATACATGGGATGACTCCAGAGGAGAGGTATACTGGTAGAAAAATAGATATTTCTCATTTGAACATTTTTTGTTGCATTGCCTATGTTCATGTGCCAGATGAGTTGAGATCCAAGTTGGATCCAAAAGCTGAGAAGTGCATCTTTATTGGTTACTCTCTGCAGAGCAGAAAGAGTATAAATGCTATAACCCTTCTACTCATAAGTTTACAGTGAGCAGAGATATTGTTTTTGATGAGATGAGTAGCTGGTATAAACCAGTAAATGTGATTGATGATGTAGATGCACAAAATGGTAATGCTGCACAGAATTCACAGCAGCAATCACAAAATATTAGTGGACCTGGAGTGTCCTCTAGCAGTGGTTCACATTCTTCGCCATGGACAGACAGATTGAGTGATGCTAGGAGGCATATTTCACGGTGGATTCCGTGCCACAGTGGATTCCGTGAGGTTTTGCAGTGGATTCCGTAAACTTTGATGACCGGGGCTCATACACAAAGTGGATTCTTTGTGCGAGAAGTTGATGGGGACGCCTATTCTTTTTGGGCGTTTCATTAATTTAGTGTGTACATGGGTGATTCCATAGCGGGTGATTCCGCAAAATGCATATTAAATTAATAAACGTTTATGAGTTTAGAGTGCGCACTCGTAATAAATTAAGGTTAGGATTGATTTCTAACCAGTTGATTTATTTATATAGCTGAAGACTGCTAGGTAATTACTTTTGTCGGTTTAATTATATTATTTTACTAACGATTTTGAATGCTTCAGTTGATGTGTAGAGATAGCAGCAGTGGCGGAGGAAAGCATTGGAGGATAGCGAGTATTCGATTTATCACTTATGTTTTGATGAGCGCATACCTTAGGCATGGCGCCTATATTTTGTCGAGCCTATTTATTGAGGCGTTGGATATTTATTATTTTGTATGCGCATGGGCGCACGTTTATGTTATTTGTACTTGGACATTGTATTGGGTATGCCAAACTCTTTGGGCACCACCCATTAGTTTTATTTCTATTTGTGCTAAAGCAAACTCAAAAGCTAAAAGCTTGCTATTTTGTAATTTGGGCTATTATTTGAGCTTGAAGATGATTAATACATAAAATACATGCTTTGTGGAGCGCTCACACAAGGCATGGGGGGAGATTGCACCCAATTGGTCTCTTGTTCATGTCATGCATGCTTTTTACCTTAAGTTTTGTGCAAAAAGTAGATTTTTTTTGTTCTTGGGGACTTTCCGACATTCACTACGCAAGCGTACAACATCCGATCTGCGCACTAGTGGTATCAAAGCGAAGATGAGATCAAGAGCTTCTAATCGCTACCCATCTTGTGCAAAGGCGGAGCTCCTGGAATGATCAAGCTCTACGGTCAATCTCGTCGCGAACGCTCGATACGGGTGGATTCCTAGAGATCAAGAACCTCTGTTTCCATCATCAGATCGCGAAGGACGAGCCTGCAGCAGCGGAGGACCACGTGGATATCTCCTACATCAAGTCATCTTCAAAGAGAGATAAGACTCCATAGCTTAAAAGCTTAAAAGCTTTCATTAGTATTAAGCTTAATAGTAAAGCTTAAAGAAGCTTTAACCCACACGAATTTCAATTCGGCATGTCAGAATGTGGCCGCGAAATTTTTGCCGGGTTGAAAAACGGCCCCCCCTAAAAATTCGCCGTTTCTGATTCTACAAGCCTAAAGCTTAATCACTTAAGCTCCAATCACATAAGTCCTATCAATTCTGGAAGTCACACACAAGCAACCAAGTTCTGCAAGTCTTTCAAGTAAAAATCCTGCAATTCAGATAAATCAACCAAGTTCTGCAAGTCCTGGAACTCTGCAAGTCACATAAGTTTGCAACTCTGCAAGTCAGACAAGTCATCTGAAGTCAAAACTGACTTCTGTTCAAAACTCATAGAAGGGTTGTTCCTGCGCAGAAACTCCGAACTGCAAAGTTGTTCATTGGAAGGTACTCTTCGCATACACAGGTTTGCTGAACCATTTTCAGCACACGCAGAAGATTAAAACACAGATTTTTCAAAGATTACAAATCCTGCAATAGCCAAAGACGAAGATTGTGAAACCCACACTATATATATATATATATATATATATATATATAAGCCTTGTATACCCGAACTTGAGCTACGCTCATTCCGCTAATTTGATTTTGAGAATGTGAGGTCTTTTGAGTTTTGCAGGATGACGAAACCACATATGGATGATTTAATGGCTGAAGGCGATCTTCCTGAACCTACGATGGAGCAAAAGCTGGATTTAATTATAATGCAATTGGATGAAGAACGACGAGCTAGGCAAGCATTGCAAGTTCAATTGGCTAATTTACAAAGATCGACTACCGACAAAGAGGAACCTCAATCTGAAGACCTTATCCGACGTACCATTGACGCGACTCTCGAAGCTCAATCCATCCGCAAGGAAACAAAGATAAGTAAAAGAAATTTCAAATTCCGTACTTTCAATGGCACTTGAGAGGGAAAAACTGTTCTTGCATTCATTAGTCAGTTTGATGACTACTTTCATGAGGAAACATATGCAGAAAAAAATAAAATCAAGTGTGTCACTAATCATTTAGTGGATAGAGAATCTCTTTGGTGGACCATGGTTCGTAAAAGTATAGATTGTCCCACTACCTGGGAGAATTTCAGGAAGAAGTTTATGCAGAATTTCCTTCCTCCACAATTTCATGAAAAAGCCATAAAACAATGGGACCTTCTTCAGCAACGAGATCGTGAGCCTATTCCTCAGTACACCGAACGCTTTTGGAATGCATTACTCCAATTACGCATGCTTGAAGACGTACCTGAAGTGACACACAAGCGCAAGTATATGTCTGGACTACTTGGGCATTACTACGCTGAAGTTAATATGTTCAAGCCTGCAACTCTTGAAGATGCAATTTCATTAGCTCATGACACTGAAGACAAGCTGCGAGGAAGAGACAAGCGTCCACAACAATTTCAAGCCAATGGTAACTATGGTTCTAAGCAATTCAACTCAAATTTTAGAAGATTTAATCAAGGTCGTTTTCCTTCATCATCTTTCCGTAAGAATTGGGCAAAACCACCTGCTTTACCATCCAATATCAATCAAAACCCTAAGCCAATTTCACAGCCAAATCCTAATATCCCTAGACTTCCCGCCATTGCAAACAATGTAACCAAAGCCAAACCTATAGTATGTTATAAATGCCACCAACCTAGACATCTAGCAGCAAATTGCCATTCGAAGAAGCCACCTATCCATATCAACTACATTGGAGCAATGGAAGATGAAGAACATGAAGAAATGCCTAATTTCATGGAAGATGAAGACGACATTACCACTCTTTCGGATACTTTACCAGGTATGCCAACTCCACATTCTTTATTGACAATGAAATGTTTAGTACATGGAAAGGAAAAGATTATTTTGCATGATGATGGTAGTACTCATGATTTTATTTCTGCAAAGCTAGTAAAAGAATTAAAATTACAGATTGTACCTACGCATTATCGCATTAAAGTAGCATTCTTAGGCACTAGGTATAATGGTACATAGGAAGTGCATGACTTAGAAATTCAAATTGGTCAATACACTGAAAGAAGAAATTTTCTAGTTGTACCATTACAGTCCAGTGACATTATTTTAGGTATGCCTTGGCGTCATCACTATAATCCTAATATAGATTATTCCACACATTCGATTAATATTCAATTTCAAGGAAAACATATTACATTGTATGGTATGCATGCATCTAATGCTTTTCCACTGCTTTCGCATACTCAAGCTAAACGTGCATTATGCAAAAGTAGTAAATCTTATCTCATTTGGGTGAATGAACTACAAGTTAAAGAAAATCATATGCACCCTAGGCATAAAGAATTTCTTGCACATTGTAAAGACTGTTTTGCAGAAGATCTACCAGCTGGTTTACCTCCTTCACGTCCAGAAGACCATAAAATAGATTTGATTCCTGGCACACAACCACCTTGTAAAGCACCATATAGGCATAACCAGATAGAGCAAAAAGAAATTCAAAGTCAAGTTGAGGAATTACTAAATAGAGGATTGATTAGACCTAGTAGTTCTCCATTTGGTGCACTGTTCTGTTAGTAAAGAAGAAAAATAATACCTATCGTATGTGCATTGACTATCGTGCTTTAAATAAGATCACTGTAAAGAATAGGTATCCAATTTCTAGAGTCGATGACCTTATGGATAAACTGCAAGGTTCTACCATATTTAGTAAAATAGATCTTAAATCTGGTTATCATCAGGTGAGATTAGACAAGTCTGACATATTCAAGACTGCATTTAGGACACAATTTGGTCATTATGAATTTTTAGTGATGCCTTTCGGATTGACTAATGCACCTGCTACATTTAGTAGAATGATGAATCGTATATTTCTAAAATATCAGCATTGTGTTATTGTCTTCTTTGATGATATTTTGGTGTTTAGTCAAAATGAGAAAGAACATTATGAGCATTTGTCATTGGTTTTCCAGTTATTAAAAGATAATCAACTGTATGCAAATCCGGAAAAGAGTGAGTTCTTTAAAACAGAAATTGAGTATTTAAAATAGAAGCAATATTGAACTGGCCTATACCTAAAAATGTGCATGAGTTACGATCATTCCTAGGTCTTGCTAGTTTCTACAGGAAGTTTGTGCGTAATTTTTCATTACTTGCTTTACCATTGACTAAACTTTTGAAGAAAGGTATTGTTTATCATTGGTCCGATAATCAACAGAAATCCTTTGACTTATTGAAACATGTATTAACCCATGCTCCTGTACTACACTTGCCTGATTTTAATAGACCATTCTTTTTAGTAGTGACCGATGCTAGCGGATCTGGAATAGGAGCCGTACTTATGCAGGACAATCATCCCATAGCCTATTCTAGTTGTAAACTGAAACCCTCTGAATTTAAATATTCCACATATGACAAAGAATTATTAGCTATAGTACAAGCCTTAAGACAGTGGAAACACTACTTAATGGGTTCTGAATTTATAATTAAGACCGATCAACAAAGTATTAGACATTTACTTAGCAAACCCCAAATATCTAACCGACATATCAAATGGGCAGCCTTTATTCAGAGTTTTCATCCTATCATTCAATATCAACCCGGTAAAGAAAATGTAGTGGCTGATGCATTAAGTAGAAGACCTGCCATTCATAATATTTCTGTTATATCATTTGATTCTTTAACTCCTATGAAAGATACTTATCATCAAGGCATTACTTTTCATGCTGATTGGAATAAATTAGTTCAAAATAACTTGATTCCTATTGATTCACTGTCTTATAATGATGGATTCATGTTTTATGAAAAGAGATTATGTGTTACAGTTCCATTCAGATCTTTTGTTTTGAATGAGATTCATTGTCCTCCATACCAAGGTCATAGAGGTATCATATCTACTTTACGTACATTAACTGAAGATTTTTATTGGCCGCATATGGACACTGATGTATCTAACTTTGTTTCTGAATGTTTGATTTGTCAAAGAGTTAAGAGACATCATGGTAAACAGTATGGATTACTTATGCCTTTGTCTATTCCGTCAAGACCATGGGAACAAATTTCTATGGATTTTATTACTAGTTTACCTAATACTAAATCTAACCATGATATGATTTGGACAGTAGTAGATAGGTTTAGTAAACAAGCATATTTTATTCCATGTAAGAAAACTTTAACAGCATCACAAGCAGCACAATTGTTTTTGAATACTGTTTTCACTAACCATGGATTACCAAAAGTTATTATTTTTTATCGTGATTCTAGATTTTCTAACAACTTTTGGATTACTTTGTTTGCTAACCTCGGCACAAAAATTGATTTCTCATCTGCATTTCATCCTGAAACTAATGGACAAACAGAAGCCACTAACATTACTATTCTAGATCTTTTACGTGCTTACACTATTTCTAAACCACAGACATGGGACACACACTTGCATTTATTACAGTTTACATATAACAATACACCATACACATCTACAAAGAAAGCACCATTTGAACTGATTTATGGTTATAGATTGTCTATACCTGTCGCATCTTTATCAAATAGAATTCAGAGTGCTGATGATATTGCTACTATGCACACTACTATTTTTGATGAGGTTAAAGACATGATTGCCAAAGCCCAGCAATCATATACCAAACAAGCCAATAAGAAAAGACAAGCAATGAATTTTAAAGTTGATGACTATGTTTGGTTGAGAATAAAAAAACGTAGATTACAAAGTGTAGATAGACACCCAGTTGTGAAATTAGCCCCTAGATTCTATGGACCATTTAGGATCATTCACAAAATTAATGACAATGCATTCAAGTTAGAATTACCACCTCACTGGAAAATTCACAACACATTTCACATTAGTTTATTAAGACCCTTTAGAGGCCAATTACCTGTACACCCTGTTTATGAAAACCCACCTTTGTTAGAGGAAGAGACTGAAATACTTGAACCTGAAGCTGTCATAGATACTAACTTTATGACCACTAGAACTGGCCGAAGATATTCTAGATATCTAGTCAAATTTAAGAACCATCCTGTAGAAGAAGCCCAATGGATGCACGCTAGAGACTTAAATGCTTTCCCCACTCTGTTAGCTCCACATTGAGCTAATAGCAAATGAGGTCAATTGCTATCCCACCCCGGGGGTATGATGCCAGGAGGCATATTTCACGGTGGATTCCGTAAACTTTGATGACTGGGGCTCATATACAAAGTGGATTCTTTGTGCGAGAAGTTGATGGGGACGCCTATCCTTTTCGGGCGTTTCATTAATTTAGTGTGTACATGGGTGATTCCATAGCGGGTGATTCCGCAAAATGCATATTAAGTTAATAAACGTTTATGAGTTTAGAGTGCGCACTCGTAATAAATTAAGGTTAGGATTGATTTCTAACCAGTTGATTTATTTATATAGCTGAAGACTGCTAGGTATTCACTTTTGTCGGTTTAATTGTATTGTTTTACTAACGATTGTGAATGCTTCAGTTGATGTGTAAAGATAGCAGCAGTGTGGCGGAGGAAAGCATTGGAGGATAGTGAGTATTCAATTTATCACTTATGTTTTGATGGGCGCATACCTTAGGCATGGCGCCTGTATTTTGTCGCACCTATTTATTGAGGCGTTGGATATTTATTATTTTGTATGCGTATGGGCGCACGATTATGTTATTTGTACTTGGACATTGTATTGGGTATGCCAGACTCTTTGGGCACTGCCCATTAGCTTTATTTCTATTTGTGCTAAAGCAAACTCAAAAGCTAAAAGCTTGCTATTTTGTAATTTGGGCTATTATTTGAGCTTGAAGATGATTAATACATAAAATACATGCTTTGTGGAGCGCTCACACAAGTCATGGGGGGAGATTGCACCCAATTGGTTTTTTTTTCATGTCGTGCATGCTTTTTACCTTGAGTTTTGTGCAAAAAGTAGAGTTCTTTTGTTCTTGGGGACCTTCCGGCATTCACTGCGCGAGCGTACAGCATCCGATCTGCGCACCATTGAGATCAGGAGAATCTCCTCAAAACAATGCAGATAGTGGTATGTAGGTTTCACGAAAAGGAAAAGAGAAGGTAGATCAGTCCATGTTTGATGTGAATGCAGGTCACTCTTATGTGGATGGTGAATCCAGTGGCTCAGAACAGAGCATTGATGATGAGTTGGGTATTCCTTCTATTGTTACACCTGGAGTAAGGAAGACCAGGGATGTTTTGAGAGCACCTGGGAGTGAACCTACTTTGCGTAGGTCTACCAGAGCTAGGTATCCTGTGGATAGGCTGAAATATGATGGATTTACAGCCATTCACTATGCCTATATGGTCAAAATGATATAGGAACCAGAACCCACTTCTTTTGAGCAAGCCATGGGAAAAGAAAAACGGGAGAAAACCATGGATGAAGAAATGGATGCCTTGGAAGCAAATGCTACATGGGAATTGGTACCTTTGCCTAAAGATAAGAATACAATTGGTTGTAAGTGGGTTTATAAGGTGAATCACAATGCAGATGGTTCTGTGAACAGATACAAGGCAAGATTAGTAGTCAACGGATATGCACAAACATATGGCATTGATTATGAAGAAACATTCAATCCGGTTACAAGGATGGCAACCGTAAGAGCAGTCATTGCTATGGCTACATCAAAGGGATGGTCTTTACATCAGATGGATGTAAAGAATACCTTCTTGCATGTGATTTGCAAGAAGAGGTCTATATGGAGTAGCCACCAGGTTATGTGTATGCTATTCATCCTGAGTTTGTTTGCAAGTTGAAGAAAGGCTTGTATGGCTTGAAGCAAGCACCTAGAGCATAGTCTGACAAAATAGGACAGTATCTTGTTATTATTGGCTTTCAGATTTCCAAGGCAGATTTCTCACTTTATGTGAGAAAAACAGAGAAAAGTATTATGCTACTTGTCATTTATGTTGATGATTTGATTATGACAAGTGATAGTGATGAAGATATCCTTCATGTGAAAATGCTATTAAAGCAGAAGTTTGAGATGAAGGATTTGGGAGAGTTGCGTTATTTCTTGGGCATTGAGGTGATTAGATCACCAAGTGGGATACGGCTCTTGCAGAGGCAGTATGGATTGGACATGCTATCCAAATATGGGATGACAGGCTATAAGCCTATTTCAGTTCCTTTGGAGCAGAATGTGAAGCTGAGCGCAGATGCAGGTGAGCTTCTGGAAGACCCTACTATGTACAGACACATAGTAGGAAGTTTGATTTATATGACTATTACCAGGCCATATTTGAGCTATGCTGTTGGATTGATAAGTCAATTTATGCAGGCTCCAAGGAAACCGCATTTGGATGCGGCTAGACGCATACTCAGGTATGTGAAGTCCACATTGCAGTATAAACAGTTTTATGAGATTAGGGTTCAGATACAGTTGCATGGATACACTGATGCTGATTGGGCTGGTAGTATTTCTGATAGACGATCTACCATTGGATATGTGTTCTCTTTTGGGAGTGTTGCAGTCACTTGGAGCAGCAAGAAACAGCCTACAGTTGCCTTGTCGAGCACAGAGACTGAGTACAGGGGTGCAGCAATGGCTGCATGTGAGGTAGCTTGGTTGCATAAGCTACTTTATGATATGCATTAACCTACAGATGGGCTAGTTGTCATTTATTGTGACAACATGAGCAGTATACACTTGGCAAATAACCCAGTCTATCATGCTAGAACAAAGCACATTGAGGTGCATTATCACTATGTGCGGGAGAGGGTTTTACTAGGTCTTATCGATCTAGTTTATGTCAGCATAGAGGATCAGCTAGCTGACATATTCACGAAGGCATTGGGCGCAGAGAAGCTGCGCAAGTTCAGAGACCTACTTGGTATGCAAGGATTGGGATTGAGCTCGAGGGGGAGTGTTGAGATATCGAGCTCCACTCGTGATATGCCAGGGTGACTGTTGTGCATTTATGTCACCAACTTGTTAGCTGCAGATGCGGTTGGTACACCGCCCATTATTAATAGCTAGATGACAGCTATCCTTATCTACTCTAGTTCGTGGCTCAGTTAATATGCCACCTTAGTTAGTTGAGTTTGGTTTGAGACCCATCTTCTATTTCTCTGTACTAGTGTTCTTTTTGGCTTACACAACTAAGAAGAGGAAAACTGTTTTCAGCCTCCACCTTTGTGTGTATTCCCCCATTGTGCAAGTGAGAAAGCTACAAGTGAGACTCCTTCCTTCTCTCCCACAATCTTGACAGTGCATTCACTGGAACAATGTGTGTTTCAAAGGAATTTTTTTTCTTTTTGATAAAGAAGGAGAAAGAATGCTTATGGTAAATAAGGTTTCCAAATTCCATTTGTGTGATACTAAATGTACTTGTCAATGACTTCAAAGGTTGCCATTCCACACTTGCTGATTTAGACAAAGTTCTCAAAATTAGTCCTAAACTTCATTTCTCTCCTATAATTTCAAGTTGACATTTTGACCTCCTTATGAATGTCGAGATTTTCCTTTTTTCATTTGTTGATTTTGTGAGAACCTTTGTAAGAAGGGGAGTAGTGTTATCCAATCATGGAGCTTGTGGGTTGTTGGATATGTTTCTCTCTTATATTGCAACATGTGCATGTCTACATAGTGTTAGATGGTCACCTAGAAGAAGCCATGGAAGAGCCTGAGATATTGAAAAGAAACAAAGTCAATATACATTGGATGTGTTTTATAACTGGGACCAAAACAATATACCTATGAGATGAATACACAAAATTTGACATGCATAATTAATTATTCAAATGTCTCTTATATTGAGGCAAAGTTTCCTATTTCTAAAATTTGAAGGTGAAAAATAAAGCAATTTGTTAAAAGTCACATAAATGGTGTTGAAAAAAGAAAGGCAAAAAACATCATCAACTATGAAACTTTTGGTCAGAGTGCTTTGAGAGGATACATTTAGAGGCTATTTATCACCTTTTGCTAGAAATAGATGAAGATTGGTTGAATTAGTAGAGAGTCAAATGTTGCATTGGATCACATTGGCATCATCATATTTGTATATTCATTGATCTTATCATTAGTGAAAGTTAATTAAATGACCCATTTGGCGTCAAAGTTGGACCTAATGTAAGTAAAGCTTGTAGGCATGCATCTAATGACCTTTTCTCATATGTGTCCAATTGTAGAGAAGTACAATGGTTTTGCTAAAGAATATGTCGATTACTTGGTTAGAGGACTGTCATCCTTTTAGATAGAGATATGGTTTGGCTTCTCAAAAGAAGATTCACAAGCTACATGACTTTTGCAAGATAATGTTTGAGATTTGGTTGGTTGGAAGTTCATTCAAACTAGTGCATTGAAATTTGAAAGTTGTGCACTTGATTAAAATTTCCTAATTAGAATTCTATCTTCTCAAAACATCTCTCAATGATGGACAAGCATTAAAACATAATGATTGCAAACCTTCTCTCAATGATGAGCAAGCATCAAAGATTTAGAATGAACATTAAAAAGAATATATTGTCACATAATTTGGGGTTTTCAAGATTTGGAAACAAAAATCATCACACTTGCTAAATACCTTTGCAATAGAGATGAACAACTACCCTCTATGGATAGCAGAATACCATTTTGCCTTAAGTTTTGTAATGTGTGGAAACCTATGTCATGAAATCATGATATATAAGCTAATGAATTACTCCACATATACCAAGAGATTACATGTGCAGAGAAACTCACAATGAGATATATCCTAAATTCTAAAAATGACTCTAAGATCTTTAGCTCATTATTTATGGGATAACTTCATCACTCATAATTATGATTGTATTCATTTGTGATATGGACATCTAACTAAGCTTGCCTCTTGAAGGGGGAGATGGCCAAGGTTTTAGCAAGTGGATAAGAAGATAGAAGGGTTTGTGTGAGACACCATGCTTGCTTTTGAAAGGTGAGAGATACTTTGCTTGATTGACATGAAAATTAAAACACAATCGAGGATCTAGCCAAATAATGAAAATGCAATGGCCTTGATGTGTCCAAGCATGCCTGAAGGGACATAACTATGCAACATAAAGAACATAAAACTCACATATGAAACACCTGAACCTCAATAGGAAAGTTATTTTTGCTATGCATCTAATGTGTGTGTGACTCTTACTCTATGATGATGGGCTTGCAAGTGGATAGGAAGATATAGAATGGGTTGTGTGATGCACCATGCCTACTTTTGAAAGGTGAGAGATACTCTAATTGATTGATAGGAAAATTAGATTATGGGAGAGGTTCTAGCCAAGAACGATGCCTTCATGTTTCCAAGTATGCTTGTTGCTACATAACTATGTAGCACATTGAGCAAAAAAAAAAAAAAAAGCTTTGACAAAGAGATGAAATCAACTCCAAACCACATTTCTCCTTGGAACAATAGTGTCAAGCATCCTCTTCTGAGCTTCCAACATTCCTAAGGATAGTCGACATAGAACTCCATCACAATGATTATCTGCATGTAGTCCTCCTTGCATACTCCACTACCACTCCATCAGGACTCCATTGCCAGTCCATTGGCACTCCATTGATAAGGCATGTGCAACATGGCCACTCCACATGGGTTCCATGATTATGCAATTGGGGATCTAAAAGTACACAAATGTTGAATAAAGTCTCATATTTAATGTTTTTAAATTCTGGTAAGCCCTAGACTTTTTTCCACCCTTCTCAAGTGTCCACCCTACCCTATCATCTCTATGGGGATAGAATGGTTAATGGAAGAGTTTCCAAATTTTCAAGTTTGAGTCCAAGCCAAGTCCAAGTCTTGGATTTGTGGGATATACCCTTAAGGCACCATGAGACTGTTCCTACATGCTAAAGCTACTGTCTTCTCTCTCTCTCTCTCTCTCCACACACACACACACGCACGCACGCATGCACGCACACACGCACGCATATATACCAAAGATTTTAACATGCAAGTGATATTGATCCATGTCTTGTCCCAAGGACATATGTTTTACTTTATTTATCCTCCTTCAATAAAAGTATTATTTTTCTTCACTTGTTATCCAAATATTTTAGGCAAGCACGCTGTGATTATGCCACATTTTTCGATCTTGTTATGCATGTGCATTTCTTATTTGTATAAAGCCCAACAAGTTAGTGATTGGGGGGATCCCCACAAGGGATATGCTTTGACTTTTGGACCAAAGTTAACTCCCTATAAAAATGCACATCCAAAGTTAACTTTTGGACAAAAGTTAACTTCGTATAGAAATGCACAAACCAATGGTCACAATCTTTACACCGATTCACTTTGTCCCATGCAAGTCATGATCTTGGGCCATATGATAATGAAATCTCTAAGAAGCTTGCATGTTTTAAAAGCTTTTGGCATGGAAGGAAAGTGGTGTGGACCACTTTGATGCATTCTAATTTTGTTCAGAATTGACAAAGAGTCAATGCAAATCCCATTCACAACACTTTTACATCATGTGCCAGAAGTGTGCTAGCTAGTGAGACATTGACTATTTAGTTCTTACAATTTGTTTCCTCATATTGCTACAAAAAGAGTTACTACCTACAATATACATTGCTACCTAGTGAGCATTGACCATTGAGAGTTCTTACGAGTTGTTTCTTCACATGCTAGGGAAGCTATGGTACATTTGGACAGTGTTTTCTAATGTTTATGGATGCTATGGGAAACACTCCTGTTCATAGAAAATTGGGATACAGGTTTTAGTTGCTCAAATCGAGGTCCTTAAAACATGTGTTAACATCATGTGTGTGGAGCTATGGTGCCCTGGGCTTAGAACCAAAAAAAAATCATGTGTGTGATGGGACAATGGAGCTAATGCGGTAACGTGCAAGGAAGTAGCCAAAGTGATGCTTTTTTGTTGGCTTGTTGCTCACCAAAGGACCTTTGAAAGTTTTCAAGGTTTGAACTGGTCTCTCTCTCTCTCTCTCTCTCCCTCATGGAGGCAGGCGACCCAACTCTCTCTCTCTCTCTCTCTCTCTCTCGGATAGTCTTACTCGTGAGTCGTATTCCTATTTTCTTCACTCCTTGTTGGACGTTCTTGGTCGGCCTCCTTCCATTTTAATTTTAATGTTCCCATACCTATTTCCTCTCTCTCTTCCATTTTAATTTCTATGTTCCCACACCTATTTTCTCTCTCTCTCTCTCTCTCTCTCTCTCCATTCTTCTTTCTGAGGTTATTAAGACAGTAACGAACACGAACACACATGCGCGCTTGTGGCACACAAAATCGGCTTTCGCCAACAACCCAATTCGCAGAAGATCCTCCTAACCCCTGCCTCGCCTGAACTGGAAGTGGGTTCTCTGTCCCTCTTTCCAGAGGAGTTCCCCTGTTTCGCTTCTCCCCTACCCACACACCTACACACCCCAATCGGAGCAACCCAGAAGCCAACTAACCTTCAACTGCCTCCAGCTCGTATTGGATCTTTCTCCTTAGGAGGAGAAAGGCCCCCCTCCCTCTGCCCACCATGGCTGCAGAGAAGAAAGGCTCGATTTCTGATGTGGGAGCATGGGCCATGAATGTCTTTAGCTCCGTCGGCATCATCATGGCCAACAAGCAAGTCATGTCTGCGCAAGGATACGATTTCCGCTTCGGTATGGGGCTTCCTGGATCATTCTTAGTGATTGTGGAGTACTCATCTTTTATGTAAATCAATCTGATTGCTGAGTACATGTGATGCAAATCAGTCAGCTTTTGTGTAAATCAATCTGATTACCGAATATATTCTTTAATGGAGCCGATCAATCCTATGATTGCTGAGCGGTTAATTTTATGAGGTTGAAGTTTGTCAGGTTGTATTTTTATATTGAAAACATAAATTGTCCTTTACCATAGCTGAGGCACCATTTAGTTTCCCAGTTTTTTTACGTGCTTAGTCAGATTATTGAAGGTCGATGAGGATCTTGAGAGATCCAGGTAGACCTTTATTAAGTTGACAGTTATTGAAGGATGCATCTATTGAGGGCAGGTGATTGCACAATCCAATGCAAGAGAAAGTCTCAACCTTACACAGAGGGTGTATGCCTTATCTTTGAGCTCCAGCTGAGCCAGCCTTTTCCTCTTCGTGCTTTAATCAATCATATTCACAGCAGCTCACAGTTTCATACTCACTGAAATGGCACATTGATGGCCAATCTTGATACAACAGCATTTGGGCCCATGCGCACACACAGATGATTGATCAAGCATGGAAGTAGGCAGATGTATGTGCACTGTCAGGAGCATGCACATAGTATGCGGTAGCTCTTATGGACAGACCTTCATTTGGAAGTGTTATGCAATGATTGCCATTGATTGCAATTACCAGATTAGTGATGCTAAATATAAGTCTCATCAACAGCTTTTCTGCCTCTCTTTCAATGCTGAGACAGTTGTTGGCTTGATTGCAGCAACGACCTTGACGGCCTTCCACTTCACAGTAACTGCATTGGTTGGCTATTTGTCATCGTTGTCAGGGCATGTTTCAGCTAAAACAGTGCCATTGTGGGATCTGTTTTGGTTCTCTCTTGTTGCCAACTCTTCTATTGTCTGCATGAATCTCAGCCTCATGCTGAATTCTGTCGGGTTTTATCAGGTTTGGATCCCTTTTTCCTTGTGAGTAGTAATGAAGAAATCAAACCTCTAGTAAAACAGAGTCACAGGTTCACATGTGTGTGTGGTCAGTGGAGTGTGAGCATGTTCACTTACTCAATCTTCTTTACACCCCGTTTCCTACAGATCTCTAAGCTGAGCATGATACCAGTGGTGTGTGTTCTGGAGTGGCTGCTTCATAGCAAAACATATACAAAGGAAGTCAAAGTTGCTGTTATAGTGGTGGTCATTGGAGTTGGGGTCTGCACTGTGACAGATGTAAATGTCAATCTGAAAGGTTTTGTTTCTGCAGTATTTGCCGTGCTGTGTACATCTCTGCAGCAAATTGTAAGGTCTCACCTTTCAAATACCACATTAAGGGCCATGCATGATAACAGTGCTGTTGGAATCTAATGTTGCTTGCCTTTCATCTGGATTTGCAGTATATCGGTTCATTCCAAAAGAAATACTCCATTGGTTCATTTGAATTGCTCAGCAAGACTGCACCTATTCAAGCTGGTTCTTTGCTGCTGCTTGGACCTTTTTGTGATTATTTCCTGAATGGTCGAAACGTCTTGGATTACCATTTCTCAACAGGTGCCATTGTAAGTACAGCTGACTTGTGGACTTCTTGTTCTTGATTATAGATCTGAAGTAGAGCTTGACTTATATCTTTCCATCCAGTAACACATTCTCGTGTGTATGTGCGTTCAGTTCTTCATAGGTCTTTCTTGTGTACTGGCTGTCATCTGTAACATGAGCCAGTACCTCTGCATCGGACGGTTTTCGGCTGTGTCATTTCAGGTGTTGGGGCACATGAAAACTGTGTGTGTTCTTCTACTAGGGTGGATTCTTTTCGATTCTGTTATGACAGTCAAGAACATTCTGGGAATGTTGATGGCTGTGTTAGGTATGGTACTATACAGCTGGGCTGTTGAGGTTGCAAAGCAATCTCCTGCAAAGGCCCTCCCTATCATCCACATGAAGGACAGCAGTTTTGTGGATGAAGATGTAGCATTACTTAAAAATGGCTTTGATGACCTTGCCAGCAAGGATTTAGAAAATGGGAAAAACAACTTCAAGTAAGGCAGTGATTCTGCGAAAAGTGCTCGCACCATGTAGCCATCTCAAAATTTTCCCTGTAACTGTGGTTGCTTGGTGATTGCAAAGCAGGTAACTGTGGAGAAATTCATTACCAGCCAGTAGACCTCACATGATCGGACTAATCAAAAGCCCGCCATGGAGAAAGAGCCATTGGTTTTAATGAGCCCTTCAGTCATTCTGTATAATATTTTTCTCACAATCATATATTCTTCTAAATGCCTAATCATTTGCTTTAACCTTTACTACTTTGCTGATTGTTATACATCATGCAGAGACAAAAGTGTCTCTTTGAATATCATGCAGATATTAAAATGTCTCCTCAAATAGCTTATGTGAGCTTTGTTGGTAAAAGCATAATGCCTCAATACACAATTACGACTGGTTCTGTATGCAACCAGCTGAGCTCCACCAGCCTAAGCACGGCATGTTTCTCTCTTTGGTAAGCCATGCCTTGAAAACTACTATTTCTCTGATGATAAACCTTTGCAAAAGCTCCAAAAGCAAGATAAATCAATGGATATTATTGGCCTTTGCAAACATGAGTAATACAACCTTAGAAGCACTCGTATTACCTTACACATTTTACAAATGAAGCAAATTCCATTAAGAGATGGATGCTAAACCCTCAGACACAAAAGATTGGGGAGAATAGTGTTGGATCTATTATTTGCATCACACTTTTCTAAAGATGTGTACTTGTATTCCAATTGCTTATCTTCATTGCGGACTCTTCACACATGCATTTTGACTTTTAAGGTAGAGGAACCCTTGAGCTACCTGATTGAAGAGGTGGGCATGGAGTTTTGCCAATCTTTACCCATCCATTTAGATAATTTCAAGGGGGTTTTGATAGTCTTAATGTTGATCTATTAATTTGTAAAGTTTCCTAGCCATGTTGAATAGCTAGGCAAGATATGTCTTGAAAGTATATTGGATCCATTTGTTAAGTTGAAATGCCATAATGAATACTCTTGTAATCTCTCCCTTGTATGGATGGTACATGAATCATTAGAGCTCCATGAATAAACTGTTTCATCAAGTGCACACATGTTGATTAAGGTAACCAACCATTCACAAATGTTGTGGTAAGAGGATATTAAGTCTAACAACTATATGCAATGAGATGTTTGAAAGTGATAGTAAGATTGAAATTTGTCACATGGCATTGTCGTGGTAAGTTGATAATCTTGCTTTAAGTTGGATAGAATGAATGAAGCAATGATAATAGTTTAAAACCAAGCATGATAATGAGCAAATAAAGGTAGCACTCTAGCTAGTGCACTCTCTCCCTCATGTAGATAATGCCATGTGCTACAAATGAACCAATGCAAATGCATGAGAATGGTTGTTGGAGGAATATACAACAAAAGGATCCATGTCAATCGTTGCAAGGACAAAGACCTACCAAATTGTGTTGACTTATAGGTATTTGAAAGGCATGCAAAAAGTTTGATTGAATGACGATATGTATGGTAGTCACATAAATGCACATAAGGAGAAAATAGCTCAAGAAAAGGATGCCACCCTCTAAAGTCGTGAGGTAGGTGGTGTATGTGAGCATGCACATGTAAGTAGATGTTGGCATATGTCATCCCACACTCCACAATTACTTGCATCAAACAATAATGATTGGCATGTGTTTAGGAAATCATGTGGCGTGTCAAACAAGGTCATATAATCATTATGGTTTTCCTTAAGAAATATGTATTTTAACTAGTTGAAAGCAATGTATGTTGGGTGATGATAGGCGGTATGTGTAGAGCTAAAAAGCCTAATTGCAGTGTTGTGCAAACCATTATGTCAGTGGAAGTGGCTTCGCCAATGTAGGCTAAGGTTGTGAATTTGTGGAACTCTCCACTTGTCCCTTCTAATGTAGAAGGCCTAACCAATCCTTTTGTAACCTGTTAGCAATACTACATATTATTCTTTGGTTGCATTCATACATGGGTTAGCAAATTGTTTTGGATGCAGTTGTGTCCATTATTTACATTTATGATAATTGTTATGCATCACTCTTTATATATTGCCTTTCTTTACTAATTTCTACCTCCAAAACATGTTGCTCAAAAGCCTTCTAGTTAAGGGTGTGTAATTGCATGCTACTTCATTGTCCACTAGATGAGTTGGGGGTTACTATTGCTTTCAAAGAAATCTTTCCTCCCCTCCCCATTTTGATGAGTTGTGAAAAACCCCAATCATTATTGTAGGTCATCAGTCACACACACACACACACACACACACACACACACACACAAAGTTAATGACAACTCCCCTCTCTAATACATATTCTTTTGAGAAAAAGAAAAGAAAAGAGTGAATTGACACTCACTCTCCTCCTCAAAAAAAAATTGGGGATTAAAAATTTTGAAAAAAAAATCAAGTGTGCACTCTCCTCCTCTTCAAGAAAACAATTATCCAAAAATATCTTAGAATTTTGTGTACTTCCCCTCCTCTTTTAACTGACATGTCAACCCTTCCCCAATTTTTGACATTAAGAAAAATTGGAAAAATTAAACATGCACATGTCATCTCTTCCCCAAATTTTGACATTAAGCAAAATTGAAAAAAATCTAACGACTTCTTCTCCGCCGTAGATGTAATAATCCATTAATTTTTTTGTGCTAACACACCCTATCCCTAAAACTATCATGATACATGGCAATTTACTAGTTAACCTAAAATTGGGAAAATTTTAATCAAATGACATATTAGTCTTTCCCCACTAATCGTGATGCCCTGCAAAAGAAGCTTCACATGGCAGGATTGTCCAATGAAGTGGAACCCTCAGATGTGGTGAGCCCATCGCAAGAATTAGGACCTTCCCACGTGGTAAGCCCTTGTTCAATGACTCTTAACACAGAGACAAACCCGACAAACGATACCAATGCATCAAATGCTCGTAACCAGGTATTTTCCATTATTATTTAGCAGACACTTTTTCGACTAGGAAAGCAAAAACAATATATTAAAAATTCTTTTAAATCATGCACATAAAGATTGGTCTTGCATCAAAAAGTAGTTCTAGATTCCTTTTTAGAAATATTTCTTCCAAAAATTTGGTGATCAATCCATTATGAAAAATACATAGAATTTACATGCCTTAAGTTATTACATAAAACTAAATATTAAATTATGTTTCATTAGTTCATAGTTGATCTTTACTTGTGGGTTACGACCGAGAAAAAATAACCCATGGAGAGAGCACTGCATACATTATTTTTTTCAAATCTGAATAGCTACCATAGTTGGTCTTGATCAAACTCTTATTTTGAGGCTTGTACGCATATAAAGCCATATTGTTGTTATTCTCAAATTTGTAAACCTGTTAGCCTATAAATGATAACTTTATGGTCACCATAACTCTACACTATGCCTAAGACCATAGGATCATGGAGTGCTAATAAAAATCTACCTAACTTTATAATTAGACTTATGATTGATAGGTGGACACATGGTTTCATCCCCAACTAGTTAACTAAGCTAAGACCTAAATAGCATACAATTATTATCCAACCCGCATAATAGGTGAAACTAATGAAAAGTCAAGATTACTTGCATATGAAAAAGTATGCACAATGGTAAAAGCATGTAATTCTAGCTAGTGGTGCATTGTAATTTATCAAAGAATTGAATAGTGAAAAATTTCCTTGGCTTAATGCAACCGCTAAAATTAGAAACATGCAATCATGTAAAAGGTATAAATCTCTTTTCTCTTTAAATTAACAAAATATTATTTGAGAAGGACTAACTGGTTATTGCCTTGCGTTTGTAATTATTTGTGAAATACATCTAGAAATTTATAAAAAGTTTTTCTTATGCCCATATGACAGACAAGATTGAGCATTTTGCACCCCCCCCCCCCCCCCCCCCCCAAAAGGGCAATTAATGGACCTTAATTTGAACTAGTTTTGTTTTGCCTATGAGTGCTTGACCCCAGTGTCTATAGGTAGAAAGGTCTCTCAATTTAAGAAATGATAATTGCATAGTTGGTCATATGATGGAGAAGAAATACGTATGATTACGATGCAATCAACATCATGAGTTAGAAAATTACAAGCTAGTATCACTCTAAAGAAAAGAGCAAATTTTCTATATCTGGCTCTATGAGCAGGAATCCAATGTAAAAATTATTATTTAATAACACATGTTTTGAAAGGACGATATTTGTTGCTTTTGTGTTGTGCTTATCAAAGATATGACATGAACCTAGTATCAAGGAAACATTAAGGAAGTTGCATTTAAATGTCAAACAATATGTTAGCATATTGCATTTCAAAACTAAAGAAAACCATGTGTAAATGGGAAGCACACGATCATATTTCCTCGATGGAAAACAATCTATGGCTAGGTGGATTGGATAACTTGGGTGCTTTTCTCATATGAAAATGTTAGGACAAGGGCTGGTGGACATTGACTTTTCCTAGGGTTCAGTCTTAGATCTAGGTCATGCGCTATTTTAGGAAAACAAAGATGATATTTAGCCTTATGTGCAGACTATGAACCAAGTGTAGTACCGATGGACCTACTCTTAGTCTCGATGGATTACAATGTGATTGTTTTGACTAAGTGCTAGAATGTTGTTAGAGATTGTTAGGTATTTAGAAACTTTTGGGTGGATCCTTGTGGATCAAGGCCAATGGTTCACTGCGAGATAGACCAAGGGCCACCCAATGAGACCAAAGTCTGATTATCCCTGTGGGGGTACGGATGGCACTAGATGGGATATATATCCTAGACGACTACCAAGCTTTACCTTCCACAATTAAGTGACAAAAACTTTATACGTGTTGTCAAAGTGATATTTATTGTTATTACGATAAATCATTGACAAATTCATAAAAAATAATTCAACAAAAGAACTCAAGATAAGAAACCAAATGGTACTACTAAAAGTCTATTTGACTACTAATAGGATTCATGTGCTTGGTCTTGATCATGGGAGGAATACCCATTATGCACTATCATGAAAGTGATTCTTTGTGCATGAATAGGATCAAGGGGCAAATTGAAGTAGTAAAAACTTAAGGCTTAATGATAGTCGATTTTAATATTATTTATCAATCTTGTAATTGGAATTGCAAAAAGATTATATTGCTTACTATGAAAGTGTGTGCAGGTGGAATTGCAATGATTGTGAGATTTCCTGTAGTATACCAAGCAGGAAATTAGTGCAACATTTTCTTAAGGGAGGAAATTTTCCACACTATGGCAAATATCTTTATCACTCAAGCTTATAGATATTGATTCGACCTTGAGCGCTAGACCTTATACCAAGGATGGGGATGGTCACCAACTTACTTCTTCATTTGTGTTAATCAAACAAGTGGATTGGAGTATAATCTATGGAGGTTGCATTGGGCAAAAAGACTTAATTTAGTTAGACTCTACATGTTTCACAAGAGCAACCAAAACCCTCCAATTCAAATTGACGGTGAAACGATGACCCTAAACCACTGGGTTTGTTAGAGCATCACCAAGAACATCCAGCCAAATCGCGTAATTGTAACTCATTGTCTTGTATAAATAATTATAAGATTGAAGAAATCCCCAACCTTCCTAATAGTTATCTAGCCCTAGAAACACACAAGGAACCTCCTACTTACAATGCCTAAGCATTAGCTCAAACATTAGCCCAAATCCACGACTAAGTTATGAACATGTCCATGAAAATCCTTGTGAAAAAAGTTGTAGTCTTGTACAAACTTCCTCTTTTGCATTGTATGGGATAACTTTGTAAAACTTTGTACAACCAATGGTGCAAGATTATTTGAATATACTACTCTCTTTTTTGGAGCATTTCTACCATGTTGGTAGTTTGATTAAGGATCTTATTTCTAACATTACGATCATGCAATCAATTAAGTTATTTTAAATGCATACTAATAATGGATGGAATCATTAATGGTATTGAGGTAAAATGTATCAAAATCATTTCAACTTCCTTCGATCGGAATACCCATAGCAGTTGGCCCAACTATCATTGACCTATCAAACGAGAAAGAGAGGAAGTTCCTACTCAAATAGGTCAATCCGCTTGAGTTTAATGGTGAAGGAACAAAAGTGGAGATAAGTGCCAAAACCTAAATTGAGCAAATGGAAGATAACTTCTTTATTTCTGGAACCAGTCCAACAAAAAACTGAAGCAATGATTTTCTGACTAAGGCTAGCAAGAGAAGTACGACTTCAATGGAAACAATGGTGCCACGATAAGGTTGTCTCTAAGTCTATTGTGACATGGAGCCAAATCAATGCTGCAATCCAAAGCCAATACTTGTCTCCTACCTATCAGACTCTCAAAAGGAACAAGTTCTTCAACCTCAAGCAACAAGGGATAACTCATGAATGATATTATTCTCGCTTTGTTACATTATAGAACTATGTGCCTCATGTGTCCATGAGCCAATAGGTGGCATGTTTCTATTAAGGCTTGAACCCACCTCTCAATTGGAAGTTGGAAGTAATGAGACTCATTAACCTACAAGATGCTTTGATGAGGGCCCAACTATTGGTGGCTACTCTTGACAGGCAATATAATAGGTTCAATAGGCTTTCTTATGCCAGAAGAGCTTGAGTGAATTACCACTAGGGAAAATTTAATTAAGGTTTCATAAATCTTGCCAATACTCCCCAAAACTGCAACAACAATAACAATAACAACAAATAGGAATTGGAATAATGAGGCATGAATGCCTATGCCAACGCTACTATGTAAGGATACTTCAATAATAGAGAATGCAGATGTGAGGCAAGTTGTGGAGTTGGACCAAGGGGGGCTGGACAGGGCATGGAGTAGGAGCCTTGCTTGTGCTATTGCAAGCGATAAACTAGATCCGTCTCTCTCTCAGAACGGGAAATAGTTTTCTATCATCCAATACAACTAAACATAAAGCTAATTCTTTCCAAATCCTAATTGACTGTGTAGCTACTTATTCATTTATTTTCCCTAAGTGTGCAAAAAAGCTTAAGTTAAATCCCACACGTTTTGGGAAACTTGTAATAGAACTAGCCAACGAGAGGGAAACAGTGTCAACCCTATCCATTGGTTCAATTTCAAAAAGAGACCATGACATCAAGTTTATGAGTCATGCCTTTAAGAATTTATGACTGCCTATTAGGAATGAACTAGACCAATCAAGCAAATATACACTGTGGAAAAGATCAAACATCTATTTGGAAAAATGGTCCAATCATTAAAAAAAACAAGTAAACCAATAATTCAGTTAGCCAAGGCTAGTCAAATCCTGAAGGGATTAAGGAAGGACTTATTGTCTACCTACTCAAACTCAGTAAAGTCGAGGATACCAAGGATGAGGACAAGCCATCATGTGGCTAAGTGAGTTCACTGATGTTTTTTCCAACATTCTTTCCAACATCCCCTCCCTCATACCATGGTGTTGAGCCAAATGTGTCGTGTGTAAACCACCACCCTCACCTGTGACATAGTCTCTTGCTATGCTTGCGGCTTGTCTTGCATCTAGTCCCTTTCTATGAATATGAGCTCTTGCCCCCAAGATGGGTCATTCTACAACCTCATGTGTCTTCTCTGCCCCTTTTGTGACTTCTAAGCATTCTCTTGTGAGCTTCCATGATGCCTGTTAACCCTCAAACGAACAAGGTGGAAAATCCGAAAAATCTAAAGCAGAAGACAAGGCTAAGGCAAAAGTGAAATGGAAGACGAAGGCGCGCCAAAGAAGAATCCAGAAACACAAGAAGTGCAAAATAGTCCCAAATCAAGGAAAAAGGCGCACGAGAAAAAGCACATCAATACTCTTGTAAAAGAGTGCAAGGTGCACCATGATTTATTTTAAGAGTGTCGGGCTCTCACCCATGCAAATTCTAAAGGTAGATGGGCGGTGGGAAGGAAGCTAGGAAGATAGTGGGAAAAAGGGCCTATGTAAAAAAGGGGATAAGGGGATAACCACCCAAAAGGGATTTAGGGTTTTGTATATAAAGTTGAAAAGTAAATGAGAAGCTCATTCTTGTGTGTGGCCAAAAGTAGTTCTTCTTCTCTTCTTCTTCTTCTTCTTCTTCTTCTTCTTCTTCTTCTTCTTCTTCTTCTTACTTGCTTACTTGCTTGAGATTGTGCTTGAGAGAGGGAGTGTGAGAGTGTAAGGGAGTGAGCGTGTGAGGGTGAGGGACCGTGGTGGAGAAGCTCTCCATCTTCTCCTCTCTTCTTCTCTTCTCTTCTCTTCTCTTCTCTTCTCTTCTCTTCTCTTCTCTTCTCTTGCTCACAACAATGGAGCTTGGAGCGTGGAGCTTGAGGATGGAGCTTGCTTGAAGCTTGCACTTGGATCATGGAGCTAGAAGTGCTCGAGAGAGAAGGCAACTCGATCGGGCATGGAGGTAAGCTCACTACACTCGTAGAGATGGATAGCACGTCGGCTATGTGAGAGGTAGCCATTAGTGCTTGGCTTAGAATGCTTGAACAATAGGCGGTCTGTGGGTCTTGGTAGTTGAGCTTGTGCTCGCGCCTCTACATTTTGGTTCCATTGCCGGTACCAACAAATTCAAGCCTCGAGTGCTTGCGCGCTTCGAATCGAGCATTGAAGTAGGGTTTTTCCCGAACTGGTGCTTGAGGTAGATAGGTAGGAAGCGAGGGAGTTTGAAGAGGTATTCAATCTCCTTAGCAAGTATATTTTAGGTTTTTTTGGATTTGAAAAAGCATGTTGAAGTAGTGTAGGTTTTTTTTTTTGTGATTTGGATGCATTAGGGTAGGAAAAAATGCACAAAAACAAAGGAAAATAAGCAATAGGGTTTCAGTTGTCATAACAAGGCATGAGGGTTTGATTTGTTTGCTGATTTGCATTTTGAAGTTTATTTGCTATTCCATGTATATACAACTCTTTCCCTCCACCTATAGCTTCGGGGAGGTACGTGCGATAGTCCGTGACCTAAATTGTGTGATTCAAGTGATTTATTGTTGCGTTGGCCAAAATCGCACTACATTCAATGTGTCCGAGTGACGATGAGTCCCAGAATCGGCCCTCAGCCCTCCTGTATTTGGCCATTTGGCCCACTACCACTCGGATGCCCACCGCTCGGCTCGTTTGAATCGACCATTCGGACGCTTAGTACTTGGCCCGGCCAAATCAACCATTCGACCCATCTTACTCGGACACTTGATAATTTGCCCCTCGGTCGGACAAACTGACATTCAGCCCAACCAAATTCACCATTCGGATCAACTTTGCACTCGGCCCACCTAACTCGGCCTTTAGCCATTCGGCCATTCGGCCCTTGGACAATTTGACATTCAGACCAGTTACATTTGGCCCTTTCTCATTTGACCCTCAACCATTCGGACGGGCCGAATCGGACATTTGGCCCCTGCAATTCGGACCTGCTGGGCTAAATTTGGATTTTTTTAAATATTCAGACCCTAAAACCGACCCAGAGACCACATAGAGCCAAAATCACATTATAGATCTATCACTAGACTGAAATCTAGAGCAAGTAGTTCAAAACCAGTCCTTCAAATTGCGCATGGTGTTTAGTGTAACAACCCTGTGGGCTGAGGGGACTACCCCCTTGGGCCCCCGCAAAGGGGGCTCTGCCCCCTCCACACCTCCCCCAAGTAGGATGGAGAGAAAACACTTGTTGTGATAGGTCCTCCAAATTAGATCCTTGTTTTGTAATGGCTCTGCACAATCATAGATTCTCACTTGCAAAACAACAACCAAAAGCCCATAACCAAACAAAGACAAAGAGAGACCCTAGAACCTCAATGGGCCAATCTAGCCAACAAGGGCAAAAAGGCCATATCACAAAAACATACGTAGGTTGCTTCCGGATTGCATCTAGTCAAAATAGAATGCAACAACATCAAGCTATGCGAGGATGACTAGATATGACAATCTTGATGATAAATGCACCTTGAATAGCACTGCACAGATGACCCAAGACATCAGTGGAGAATCCACATCTAGTTGTGCAATTGGGGACTCAAAGGCATGTATCAAAAGGCTTAAATTTATATGCCAAGACCTAGAAGATGAAGACATAGTACCGCCTACTTATCTTAGGGTCAAACTCACCACAAAAAGAGAGCATAGTGTCGATGCTCTCATCGATGGAGCAGATTTTAATATCTTGACCTATGAAGCATGGACCCTACTAGGCCAACCAGAGCTCGCACCAACTGATGCAACTCTTAATCCTTATTGGGGACACCCATAAACACTTATAGGGAAGTGCAACATCATTGTAGCTATTGAAACTAAAAGCTTACCTATCCTATTCCATGTTCCTCCAAATAGTGCTAATCGTGGAAAGGAAACCATAGGCGCAATGTTGCTCATGATAAGGCTAATTGCTCAATAAAGTAAATGGTAGAGTTGTCTAATAGCCATGAGCAAATCTTTTAGCCAGTGCCAAGTCCACCTAGGAGTCCCAAATCTCCTACACCCTCTTTCCCTAAACGGACACAAGAAGCACAACAAAAGTCATCAAGTGCAGTTGCTCAATCCCAATCTCTATCTTCCTCTATGCTTCCAAATGTCCAAGAGGTGGGACCTGACACCACCCTTAGCTCTCAACCTGAGGATATGCCTGTGCAATCCATTGTGACTAAACACCATATTGGGGAATATGGGAATTTCCCATAAGTTTGGGATACGTGGTCAAATCTTTGGATTTGTCATAACTTGAACACTATAACTCCAAATCGAGCGCTCTATACGTCAATAGATTCCATTTTTCAAGTACTTTCCAATGATAGGTCACATCATATGGTTTTGAGAAACTTATGGGCATGTTATCTGGTTGCTACCTTTTTAGTATTAAAAAAATGGAAATTGAGAGATTTCCAAACTCACTAATATTATGTTACTCGGTCAATTGGTGCTCGATCTGCACAAGTGAATGTGCAAAGGGCAGCAAAAGACATGGCCACTTCATATTTGCTTAAGGACTTAACACTGTAGCCTACCGATAGTGGCTAGTCTACTGAATTAGCCGCTACTACTTCCAATCAGGAATCACAGAAGTCACAACCTTTGGCCATGACGATGCCTCTTGCGGAACATGTCCTTAGCAATTCACATGTGGAAGAGGTATCGCAACCAACATCCTTGACACCTCTAGCACTACCGAAGCACCTAAAGCCTAGGCTTGAGGAGAAATCTCTCAAAGATCTGGCCAATGAGATGACGCATTTGACTAATGAACCAAAGATGAAGTGCATGATGAAGCTTCTGTTGAGATGACAAGCTCAACACATGCGGACATTGATGATGGACCACCTGGTTAGATGGGTCCACACGTCTACACTTAGCATGTCGGTGGTCATTATGACTCTCACATGGCCACTGACTCATTACTTATTATATTCAGGTTGTTACACCTATTTACAGCTGGCATAGTTATAGTGCCAGTCGACTAGTGTAGTCGGTTATACATTGTTTGACTTAGTAGGCCACTTTCCTTTATGTTGTATCTTATCTATACTTTGTGTACATTGTAAAGAGTGTGGAAGAAGAAGAAGAAACCAATAAGAAAACGTTTTGGCCTCTATCTCTCTTCTTATCTCTTGAGTGAGCTTCTCCTTGTGCATTCTGTGTGTGTTTGGCGCAGCATCTTGAGCAAGTTCCCCCACCACGCAATTTTTGACATGGTATCAGAGCCATGCCACTGAGAGAGGCTGATTTCGAAGGCTAAAGTGAAGGAGAAGAAGCAAGGTTTAAGCAAACAAGCAACGGGTAAGAAGCTCTCCCATCCTTCCACTCTTTCTCTTGGATAGTGCTTGTGGAGGCTCCGGAAGCAAGGTAGAGCAAAAAATCTCAGATTATAGTGAGATTTGGTGTGCGCGAAGAGTGCTGTGTATTCTACAAATAAGCCCTTTAGGGCTTATACTCGTAGTTATTTTGGGCATCTGAGGTTGTTTCAGGCCCCGTTTTAGAGCCGCAAGGTTGCGGACATCAATTTCAGGGTACATTGTGATTTCGGTTGTTTTGACCAAAAGTGGGTGTGCAGGTTACATATTGCGAATCTGTAATTCTTGAGGTGTGCAGGAAGTAAACATAAGGTTTATCTACAAACAAGTTGCAGATTACATGTATTATTGAGCAGACAGTGAAAAAGGCTATCAGGTGTATTGCTGTGCACTACAGGTTGAGGGTTGCAGAAGATTTGCTTGCTATTTGGTATTAGTTTTGTGATAATGGCAGAGAATAGTGGAAGCCCCATCATTGAGAAGCTCGACAAGAACAACTATCCTTCATGGAAGTTCCATGTCACGAACTTCCTTATTGGAAAAGGCCTCTACGAGTTTGTTTCAGGTGAAGAAAAGGAGCCGGAGGTGAGTGATCCTCCAACTGCAGAAGAGACAAAGGCATGGAAGGAATGGAATGCAAAAGACAAGAAGGTCATGTATTGGCTGTCTGCAGTAATTGACAATAATATGCTGGGACATATTAGAAATACAGAGAATTCATATGCAGCTTGGACCATACTTGAAAGTATGTTTTTCGTAAATACAAAGGCACGAAAGATTCAACTCAAGCTAGAGTTGAATACATTGAAGAAAGGGAAGATGTCTATCAATGAGTATGCACTGAAGGTAAGGAGCATTGCAGATACATTGGCAGCGATTAATGCAATGCCCGATGATGATGATTTGGTGTCGTCTACCTTGGGTGGACTTAACAATGAAAAGGTTTGCAAGTCTTTTGTAACTTCGGTATATGTCAGAAAGCCATTTCTAGATTTCGATGAGTTGGTCTCCCTTATGATCACTGAAGAGATCAACATGCAGAGTGAGACATCTGAAAGAAGTGGTGAACAGGTCCAAGATTTCTACTCCAGTTCAGGAAGGGGACGTGGCAGGTTCTCTTCAAGAGGCCGTGGTACATGACGTGGTAGTGACAACCAGCAAAACAGATTGAATCAACAATTTGGCGATATGCAGGTTTCAGGAGGTCGTGGTAACTTTAGAGGCAGGGGAGCTTTAGAGGAAGAGGTGGATGGCAGAACAGAGGCTCTAACAACTCTGGTATTGTGTGTCACTACTGTGGTAAAACAGGTCATATTGCAGGCCAATGTTATGCTAAGAAAGATGATATTCGCAGTGGTAAGTTGTAGCAAGGAAACTATGCATCGTCTTCACGACAGAATGAAGACAAAAATGAATGGCTGTTTGTTATGCAACATATGCTGAATGCTGTTACAGGAAAGGGAACACATGATGATGTTTGGTATGTTGATTCAGGTACATCCAATCATATGATCAGCCATGCAGAATGGTTTGGAGAGATGCAGGATTTGCAAAATGCAGGTTATGTGCAGACAGGTGATGATTCATGCCACCCAATTTCACACATTGAAAAAGTTCCCTTGTCCTTGCATGATGGTAAGACAAAGAGTCTTTCAAATGTATTACATGTGCCATCTATTACAAAGAACTTGGTCAAATGGTCTATAGAGCAAGGGCTGTAAGTCAGATTTAATGCAAAGGGTTGCTTTGTAGAAGACTTCAATGACAAGTGTAGGTTGGTAGCAAAGAGAAGTAGAGTTGGATGTATGTTTACTCTAGATGCTGGAATTCCTACTATGAATGCTACTATGTATGCTAAAGGAAAAGGTGTTGTTGCAGATATTGAAATTTGGCACAAACGCATTGGACATGCAAATGTACAAAGGCTGAAATTAATGCAGTCCAAAGGGTTGGTTACAGTTTTGCATACATTTAGAGTTGCAAAATTTCATAAGGTATGCGAAGCATGTCAGTTTGGTAAGCAGGCAAGACAACCCTTTTCACATGACAGAGATGTAAGTAGAAATATCATTGATGTTGTGCATACAGACATTTGGGGGCCTACACAAAATGTATCTCTTGGAGGCAGTTCATATTTTGTCACATTCATTGATGATTGTTCTAGAAAGATGTGGGTATATTTTATGAAGGAAAAGAGTGAAGCATTTGAGCACTTTAGAACTTTCAAGGTTGCAGTTGGAAGAGAAACATGCTTGAAAGTAAAGTGCTTGAGGTCAATGGAGGGGGAGAGTACCTCTCAAATGAGTTCAGTGATTTTCTGAGGTCTCATGGGATAAAGAGACAGTTCACATGCAGATATACCCCACAGCAAAATGGGGTTGCAAAAAGGAAAAACAGGCATATTGCAGAAGTTGCACGTGCCTTGATGGCTGAAAAGAATATGCCTAAGCATTTTTGGTCTGAGGCTGTTCATATTGCTATTTATATTATGAACAGAATTCCCACAACTGCAGTTCATGGGATGACTCCTGAAGAATGCTTTACTGGCAAGAAGCTTGATATATCGCATTTGAAGTTATTTGGCTGTGTTGCATATATTCATGTGCCAGATGAGCTACAGAAGAAACTTTATCCAAAGGCAGAAAAATGTGTTTTTATTGGATACTCTTTAGAGCAGAAAGAGTATCGCTGTTATAACCCTGTCATATGTAAGTTCAGAGTGAGCAGGGATGTCATCTTTGATGAAATGAGCAGTTGGTATGCATCTAGTGGTGATGCATTAGATGATGATGATGATCATGACACTCATGTGCAGGCTGAAAAGTAAGAATCATGGACTCTTAGTGGACCAGAGACAACATCTGGTAGTCCTTGGTCTGGGAGACTAAGGAGTACCTCTACATCTTCAGGTGCATCTAGTAACACTACAGGTAAAGACAAAGGAAAGAATAAAGTGTCAGATGGCATTGATGCAGTTCTTGATGGAGACTCCAGTGGCTCAGAGAGCTTGGATGATGAGCTTGGTATTCCTTCTGTCAGGACACCAGGTGTACAGAGAGCTCATAGTAATGTAAAGGCTCCATTGAGTGATCCGGTGGTACGCAGATCTAGCAGGGTCAGATACCCAGTTAAAAGATTTAGTTTTGAAGGTTATGCAGCTCACCATTATGCTTATATGGTGAAACTAGTTGAGGATGTTGATCCCACATGTTTTGAGGAGACTGTTGATCATGCTCATTGGGATACAGCAATGGATGAGGAGATGGCTGCATTAGAGGCCGATAAGACTTGGGATCTAGTATCATTGCCGAAGGGCAAGAAAGCTATTGGATGTAAGTGGGTTTATAAGATTAAGCACAATGTAGATTGTTCTATTAGTAGGTACAAAGCTAGGCTGGTTGCAAAAGGCTATGCCCAGACATATGGCATAGATTATGAAGAAACCTTCAGTCCAGTTGCTAGGATAGCAACTGTCAGATGTGTGATTTCTTTGGCAGTAGCCAAAGGTTGGAGGTTGCAACAAATGGATGTGAAGAATGCCTTCTTGCATGGTGATTTGCAGGTTGAAGTGTATATGGATCAACCAACAGGTTATGAAGATTTAGAACATTCCACGTATGTATACAGGTTGAAGAAGGCGCTCTATGGGCTCAAGCAAGCACCTAGAGCATGGTCTGACAAGATCAGAGAGTATCTTGTCAATATTGGCTTTTATATTTCTGATGCTGATCACTCACTTTATGTGAGAAAGGGAGATGCAGGTTTGGTCATCATAGTCATCTATGTGGATGACTTGATTATTACAGGTGATAGTGGTAGTGAGATTGCTGAAGTCAAGGATTTTTTGAAGAAGTTTGAGATGAAGGATTTAGGTGAGCTAAGGTACTTCCTTGGCATTGAGATGATCAGATGTGATGATGGTATATGGCTGTCCCAAAGACAGTATGGCTTGGATATCTTGTCCAAGTATGGTATGACAGCATGCAAACCACTTTCAGTCCCATTGGAACAGAATGTAAAGTTGAGTGCTGATGTTGGGGATAAGATAGAAGACCCTACTATGTTCAGGAGGATAGTAGGGAGTTTGATCTACATGACCATTACAAGGCTAGACTTGAGCTATGCTATTGGTCTTGTGAGTCAGTTTATGCAAGTACCTAGAAAGCCACATTTGGATGCAGTCAGACGCATATTGAGATATGTGAAGTCCACATTACATTATGGACTTTTCTATGAGGCAGGTACAGATGTACAGGTGTTTGGATACACAGATCCAGATTGGGCTGGTAGTATGTCTGATAGAAGATCTACCAGCGGATACATGTTCTCTCTTGGTAGTGCAGCAGTTACTTGAAGCAGCAAAAAGCAACCTATAGTTGCTTTGTCGAGTATAGAGGCTGAGTATAGAGGTGTTGTTGTAGCAGCATGTGAGGTAGTATGGATACAAAAGTTATTGGCTGATTTAGATGTGCAGGTGAAGTCCAGTTGTCATTTATTGTGACAACATGAGCAGTATACAGTTGGCTAGGAACCCTGTGTTCCATGTCAGGACAAAACATATTGAGGTACACTACCACTTTGTGAGAGAGAAGGTACTAGTAGGTGAGATTGACTTGGTGTATGTCAGCACACAGGATCAGATATCTGACATCTTCACAAAGGCATTGGGTACAGAGAAGCTTCAAAAGTTTTGAAGCTTACTTGGAGTTGTAGAGATGCAGTTGAGCTTGAGGGGGAGTGTTGAGATGACAAGCTCAACACATGCGGACATTGATGATGGACCGCTTGGTTAGATGGGTCCACACGTCTACACTTAGCACGTCGGTGGTCATTATGACTCTTACATGGCCATTGACTCATTACTTATTATATTCAAGTTGTTACACCTATTTATAGCTGGCATAGTTATAGTGTCAGTCGACTAGTGTTGTCAGTTATGCATTGTTTGACTTAGTAGGCCACTTTCCTTTATGTTGTATCTTATCTATACTTTGTGTACATTGTAAAGAGTGTGGAAGAAGAAGAAGAAACCAGAAAGAAAACATTTTGGCCTCCATCTCTCTTCTTGTCTCTTGAGTGAGCTTCTCCTTGTGCATTCTGTGTGTGTTCGGCGCAGCATCTTGAGCAACTCCCCCCACCATGCAATTCTTGACAGATTCATCACAAGATGATAGCCATCACACGTACGTATGTCCATGTGGACATTGGAAGGCTAACACCAGAGCACACAAAGCTCATAGTCGAACCCCTAACTTGGGATGAGCAAAAACTTATTTGCTCCCGCTATGTAGCTGTCACTGAAGAAGTCATAAAGGACATCCCAAAAGCCACAGCTAGAGAATTGCGCTTGATACCCTAACTCTATACTGCTCAATGTGTGACAAACAAGGAAAAGCTTGAAGCAATTGAACAAAAAGGGAAAGGACAAGGTAACTTTGTGCAGAAGTGATACTCCATTGGCAGTCAAAATTGGCCACCGACTAATGACACTCGTTGAGCAAAGGAAAGCCCTTTGGACATCAATACATGATCCCACGTACGTTGCCCCAACCTCATTACGAGTGTTGGAAGTGGTCCATAAGGTCTTGCTTTCTGCCACTATCCAAAAACGTCCCTTGTACGATAAACTGATTCTAGAAGGAGATCTACACATGGCTAACAGGCTAGGAGTAGGGGCATGGTTCTTGATGTTAGCGCATATGTCTTCTACCTCACTCAAGACCCTACAATCCTAGATCTCTATGCTTCCCATCAATACAACCTTGACTTATTCAGTTGGTTCCATCCAAGCCTACATGACAAGAATCCTAAACTGTCTCTTGGTTCTACACTAGAGTCACCCAAACCTCCTGAGCAAGAGAAAAACAGCTCTAAACACAACACCTGCACTGATAAGAAGCAATGGAGGCATGTTCCAACAATGGGTAAGGACAATAGCCTAGAGCAAACACTCGACCAGGAGCAACTACCAATGCAATCGGATGAGGAGCTAAATGGAGGGGGATTTGCTGAAAAGCTAGACTCTCCAAAAAGAGAGGCAGTTGTACCCTCACAACCTAGCGAGGTTGTTCAATAGGTCACAACTATGTCCCATGAGGACACACTAGAGAAAGAGAATGTTGAGGCCTAACTAAGCACATCAACGGTTGACCTAGTTCAGGGGGTCCAGAATCTTTAAAGGATACACCTCAATTGCCCGAGAAAAAGAGGAGAAAATAACGAAAACAATGGCAATTACAAGTGGTTGTAGATGCCAAGAAGAGTGAGACCAAGAGTGCTGAAGAGCTAAGGAATAAAGCATCAAGTCCACCAGTGAATGAACCCATTGCAATCTCTCCTAACAGCAGTGAAACCTCAGACATATCTGTATGTTTTAATAAGTCAAAGAAACCATTACCATCAATAGTTTCTTGCAACACTTAATCCACCAACAACAGAACTTGCATTGACCAATATAACACTGCCACAATAAGTTGATAAAAGTATACCAGTCACATTCGAGGAGAACCATGACACAATAGCAGCAAAGCCTCAGGAGAAACATGAAAACCCCAAGGACATAAGCAATCCTAGCGTTGACCAATCTTGCTCATCTATGCATGAGCCCCTAGCCATGCTAAAGCCTAGGAAAACTCCCAGAACCTTGCATGAGATAGCAACCGAGCAAGCCCTCATTGAACATAGAAGTGTCACGGAATGCTTAACTGAGTTGGATGCTAGAATTAAATTATTCGCACGTGTCTATGTCCTTGCAGACATGGGTATATTCCCTAAGGAGCAGCTTGAGGAATACTTGCCATATCCTCTATCCTGGAAAGAGCAACAATATCTTAATGATCACTATGACAAGCTCCTACATGAACGCATGCAACTCATCTTTGACGAGGAGGCCAACAAACTATGCCTAACTGTGACATTCAAAGAAGCACTTTGCCAACCAAATATCCTAGAGATAGAGCAATTATAGTGACAATAAAAGGGCCCAAGTCAATTTGAAATTTGTTGGTTTGAAAACCACACTACAATGGCCGAACTTGGAGCCTAGATTATGATGGTCTCAGAGGAACAATTAGTCAAATGGCGGTCTCAAAGAGACCCAACCTATGTGGCGCCAACTTCCTTGCGAGTACTGATTGCTATTCGGGGTATGGACTTATTCAGAACTGGGCAAGAAAACTCTCTGGTTGATAAGATTCTCACTGAGGAGGAGCTACATGTTGCGATAGACTCGGACAAGGTACCATCCTACTCGATGTTGCAAAATATCTGTTGTTATTGAGTAGGTTGCCATGAGTACTGGATGCGTGTGCCACACTCCTATACAATCCTGAGTTCTACAATTGGTTTTTATCCTCATGAAGTGACATGAATTTATAAATATGTATATAAATAAACAATGTGTTTTGTGACTTTGTATAGATAATACAAAAAAAAAAGCACACACACAAGCAATGATAATCAAGCGCAGGTGATATGCATCCAAGTCAATACTATGGAATTCAGATAAGTGATGTCTTTTTGAGCTATACTTGTTCATTATGATTGAAGTATATGACTTACATGTACTCTCACGAGTTGTCAAGTGGATGCAGGATGGCACAGGTCTTTGTACGAAAGTGTTCAATGTCCAAGTTACCACAAGACCACCAACCCCACAAAGAGCCATTACAACAAAAACAACAACAATACCAAGAACAAAGAGCCATGATGAAAGCCCCACTGCTGGAAGAGAAAATCACCCTTGCAGAAAGCCCACATTACATTTGAGCATGGCCCAAAGCATAGTCGTTGGCTACTCTAACTTTCTTGGCTAAACTCTACATTTGGCTCACTGCAATTGCTACCTCAATTGTACCGATATCTCACATGTTACAAAGAGGTTTGCAAAATCTCAAGTGTATCTCTCCATCTCAACAACTGTTCCTCTAGCATCGAGGCTAGTAACACAATCATCGTTGTAATATCCATTTTCACAGCCTTTGGATCTTGACATTTCCCAATCCAAATGAAAGGCTGATAGCCTCAATGTATTGCAATGGTTGTATTCATGTTATAAAAAAAAAGAAGGAAAATGAAAAAAGAAAAGAAAAGAAAAGAAGAAAATAAAATAAAAAAAGAAAAATACCCACGATCACAACACAACACTTAGGGATCCTCAAATTAGGTACATCCAGTGACCTTGGTTGGTTGGCCCCGTCCCTAGTCCCCTAGCCCTTTACACATCCCCCACAATTGTTCAAGGCACATCAAGGGCAGGACATACCTAGGGAGCTTGTCTCACCTATGGTTAGACTTGTCACCCTGAACCATTTGCACAATTCTTTTTTGCACTCCATCTCAGTAGTACCATTGCAAACAATAGTGATAAGCAAAGCACGAAAGATCATGGAAATTACACCTACTCTTTGAACACTACAAGTAGCCACCAGCTACCAAAAGCTAAGGCATCAATGAGTTCAATTATGCTACATTGTGTTGTCAAAATCACAAATGATGTCTCAAGAAGTCTTCAAGTGTGCTTCTCCTCAGCATCGACGATTTTTTCCACCCCATTGATCCCTCGCTTTATCCACACATTGCTACAAGGAACCGGACTAGTAGTCTTCTAACTACGCAATATCTAAGTATGCACACACACTCACACAATATATCCACCACAATCTATACATAGTTTGGGTCCTCAAGTGCAAGACATTACTCTCAGCTTGCTTAGAGTTCGACCTGTCTTCCAAACTAATCAAACTAAGTCTTGTGCACATAATAAGAAGACTAGCACTAACCCCTAGGGAGAGACCACATATGAGAGGTTTTCAATTGCAGGTATTGAAGACTCCAACAAAAGCATCGTCAGCTCTTCATCAACACTCAACTCTGAATTCTTATCCTTTATCATCATGCAAGCCCTCCAAAGACTCATCATACGCAGAATCCCCAGAACACCAACACTTGTGCCAGCAAAGAGTGCAACTCCTAACAAAGAAAAACCCTATCACCAACTACCAGAATTCTATCACTAGCCAATCAAGCCAACAAAGTGCCACCAATATCCCTTATACCCACGTCTTTGGTATACGCCAAAGCCTATTACCTACGATTGTGAGTGCCATGGGACTCGTACTCATCTAGGAGGGGGGTAATGTTAACCCTTAAACAAACAAGGTGGAAAATCCGGAAAATCTAAAGCAGAAGACAAGGCTAAGGCAAAAGTGAAATGGAAGATGAAGGCACGCAAAAGAAGAATCCGAAAACACAAGAAGTGCAAAATAGTCCCAAATCAAGGAGAAAGGTGCACAAGAAAAAACACGTCAATACTCTCGTAAAATAGCTCAAGGCGTACCATGATTTATTTTAAGAGCGCCAGGCTCTCACCCATGAAAATTGTAAAGGTAGATGGGTGGTGGGAAAGAAGCTAGGAAGATAGGAGGACAATGGGAAAAAGGGAGACCATGTAAAAAAGGGGAAAGGGATTTAGGGTTTTGTAGATAAAGTTGAAAAGTGAATGAGAAGATCATTCTTATGTGTGGCCAAAAGTAGCTCTCTTCTTCTTCTTCTTCTTCTTCTTCTTCTTCTTCTTCTTCTTCTTCTTGCTTACTTGAGCTTGTGCTTGAGAGAGGGAGTGTCCGAGTATGAGGGAGTGAGCGTATGAGGGTGAGGGACTATTGTGGAGAAGCTCTCCATCTTCTTCTCTCTTGTTCTCTTCTCTTCTCTTCTCTTCTCTTGCTCGCAGCAATGGAGCTTGGAGCGTGGAGCTTGAGGATGGAGCTCGCTTGAAGCTTGCACTTGGATCATGGAGCTACTGGAGTGCTTGGGAGAGGAGGAAACTCAATCGGGCATGGAGGTAAGCTCACTACACTCATAGAGATGGATAGCACATCGGCTATGTGCGAGGTAGCCATTAATGCTCGGTTTGGAACACTTGAACAATAAGCGGTCCGTGGGTCTTGGCGGTTTTCACCTTTACAATGCCTTGTGTAGGTGACATCGCCATGGACCATAGTGCACCGAGATAGCCTATAGATGGGGTCATATGAGGCCCTCTCATGGGATTTCAAGGGCTCATTCAATATAAGGAGATAATAAACTTCCTAAAAGGGATGTGGATCATGAGATCAAATTGGTCCCTAGAGCTAAACTAGTCACAAGAAGGCCCTACAAAATGTCCATCCCTGAGGTAATTGAATTAAAAGAGTACTTAAAGCAACTACTAGATCAAGGGCTTATTGGTCCCAACAACTCTCCCTAGGGTACTCCTATTCTATTCCAAAAGAAGAAGGATGGGTTCTTAGACTTTGTATCAACTATAAGGGATTGATCAAGTCACCATCAAGAATAAATATCCCATTCTCCAAATCGACGAGTTGTTGGATCGATTACAAGGGGCAATGATATTTTCTAAGATTCGGATACTATCAAATCTAGATAAAGAGTGAAGATATACAAAAAATGGCTTTCAACACTAGGTATGGCCATTATGAATTCAGTATAATGTCTTCTGGACGATAGACCAACACACGATAGACCAACACTCCTACTTTTAACATGCTAGTCCAAAATATTTTCCAGCCACACCTAAATAAATTTTTTCTCAAAAATTTTAATGACATTCTCACCTATTCCAAGACAGAGGAAGATCATCTAGGTCATACGCGAATTGTCTTGAAAATTCTTCGAGAAAATAAGTTTTTTGCCACAAAGAAAAAGTGTACATTCTTCAAGAAAACGATTGAATATCTAGGATTCATCATCTTAAAGGAAGGCATATTAGTGGACCCCACCAAAGTCAAGGATGTTCAAGACTAGTCACTAGTCCTAGAGTGTTAGAGAAAACTGAGGATTTCTAGGTCTCACAAGGTGGTACAAGATTTTCATCAAAGATCACTCCTTGATAGCATCACCTCTCATTGAATTGCTTAAAAAGCAAGTAGAAATCACATGGATGTCTCGAGACCAGAATAGAAGTAGAAATCACACGGATGCCTTGAGACCAGAATAGCTTTGATAAATAGAAGCAATGCCTCACTATTATTGCCATACTAAAACTGCCAGATCTCATGAAGATATTTGAGATCATGACATATGCCAACATTATGGCACTAGGATGTGTTCTTACTTAAGAAGGGCATTCGGTGTTGTATTCTTCTTGCAAGCTTAAACCCTACGAGAAGAATTACACTATACATGACCTTAAGCTTTTAGCATTCATTCATGCTCTGAAATTGTGGTGTCACTATTTGCTTGGAAGAAGATTCACTTTTGTGATAGACCACAAAAGCCTCAAGTGGATTTTCACCCAACTTGATCTCAACATGAGATAGAGGAGATGGAGGTCTGCTAAGAGTTTAACTTTGAAATAAAGTTTCGACCTGGAAAGGACAATGTGGTCATTGATGGCCTAAGTAGGAAATACTTCGTAGATTTATTACTAATGGAAGAGACATCCAATAAAGGATTTCTTGCAAGTCTGATCCCCATGCCTAGCAATCCCATTTTATAGGCTATAGCTGCTAAAATTCCTAAGAACGCCAACTACATTGAGCTAATGAGATCAATCCAATGTGGGGGTGATAGCCAAAATATCAAGGCCAATATCAAGTATTATCACACTGATAGTTGTTGATATGTTAACAAAGGTCACTCACATCATTACTATGAAGATGTAATATTCCACCATAAGGATCTCCCTCCCCCTTTGAAACTAAATTAAAATGAAACTTTTTAACATCCCCCCCCTGTCAGCGCTGTCAGCTGGCGGAGGGAGGGGGAGCTGAACTCATAGTCGATGAGGGTGAGGGAGGAGACGACTATGAGTCGACGAAGAGCAAGAGGTGATGGTAGCAAAAATGAAGATAACGATGAATGAAACGATCAGGGTGTGGATGATAACGACGATGGGGAGGAGGGGCACACATGTGCCACCTCCAACCTCCCCACTATCTCTTCTCCTCCCCAGAAAACATCAACTGCATGGCGCGGGGGAGCCATTCTAGCCGCCTGAGTGGAGAAAAAGGGAGGGGGCCTTGTGTCACAACCCCCCCCCCCTTCCTTTCAGCAAGGGGACACTATTCTTCTTTCCCCTCCTTGCTACCAATTTTGTGAAGGATTGAAAGAGAGAGAGAGAGAGAGAGAGAGAGAGAGAGAGAGAGAGAGGAAAGGGGAATCTCATAGGAAAGGAAGAAAAAGAGGGAGAGAGCATCAAGGAAATTTCCTTCCTTGGAAAGAGCTACAAGTACCCTCTTTCCCCATCACAGTTTCTGTGATTGTCTATCAACTACCCTCTAGTTGACAAAAAGATCGCAAAAGTCAAGCCAAGGCGTAGGGAACTCCTGCACAAAGGAGTGCTCCGAGAGGAGTGAAGGCCGTATTCCAAGCTCCAAAATGGCCCCGAAGTGCAAACTCTCGCAAGTAACCAGGAAGGCCACAACTACGGAAGGAGGATTGGGCAAAGATGCCACCACTAACATGAATGGGTTATAGGGTGTAAATGCTAATTTGACACTCCAAAACCAGGTACCGCTACCGTGTCTAGTACTTTGAACTGAACTGTAAAGCATGGACATCATTAGGAAGAAGTCATACTTTGCATCGCGTAACTTGCATACTCCAAAGGTAGTTGTAAAGGCTTAATAACCATGATTTGCCATGAACAAATTAAGCATCTACGGGTTGTTGTCGTATTAAGCCAAGTATTAGGTTCAAACTTTTGCAAATGCATCATAGATTGCCAATGTACATAAATATCATGTGTAGGTCAATCGCATCATGTAGACCGTTAGAGTGAATTAGCTCTCATTTACGATGAACTCATGTATACTCACACTTAAATACTTAGGCAACACTTTATGATTTGCATAAATGCACTAGAAGGAATTTTCATGAATGAGAATCCCACATTGTATCATCACCTTAGGAAAGACTTGCATCTAGATTTACATGGCATTATGGATAGCTTCGGTTGCACTACATAATAGGGATGCATCTTAAAAGATAGATTGAAGATGTGCATGTGAATTGCTAAGCTTAATTGCAAGAGATGGTTCGGTAAATGAAATCCTATATGATAAGTAAGGCTAGGGTTTAATTCACTTTAGTTAGATTTTAATTGTAAATAGGTCAAATTATTATTATGACCATATGTTGACTTAGAGTCAAGTAAACACGCTCTTTGGTCTCTATCCTAACAACTAGCCACGATGAGTCTAAAACATCTTTGGAGATATTATTTTTTAAAAATATGATACAGCTCAAAGCCAATATAAGAAGACCTGAATGTCATATTCACAAGGAAGAACAACCATTTACCACGTGACATTTGATGCTCGCAAAGGATTGCAAAAGGGCTTAGTTTACTCTTGACTTGTGAGAGGAATGAACAAAAGGTCATGTTATCTCGAGGGAATGAAAACCTAGGGTAAACTTAGAAGCCCCGATAAAGTTCTAAGATGGGAAAAGGGTTACCAACTGACCAATTGAAATCCTAGTTTGAGTCATCTAAGACTTGTGACCTTAAGATAAGAACCCCGGACTAAAGGCTAGGAATTAGGGGAACTACCACTCGAAAACTATCGGATATAAATCCAATGGCATAATAGCTCGCTCCTATCACATAGGAATGAGGTCGGAACGAGGGCGCTCTTTAATCCTCAGAAGGTCATGGCAATTAACACCAAGGAAAAAAGGACCCAAGAAGGGTGAATGCTAAGCATTCAAAAATAGGAACTCCACCTTAGCAGATGTCCTGAGCACTCACTTCATTGTTGTTTGTGCTTGTAAATCTAGAATCATTGTCTGTGAAAGGAATGTATGACCCAAGCTCACATAAAAAATTTGAATAATGAATCAGGTTGAATTCATGGAGGGCACGCCAAGCTATCCCCAGCTGGCTGCCAACCTAGCCAAGGGGATTCTAAATAACTATGATGGGAATGTGGACCGAACCCGCATGAGAGGTCTCTCCATGGAATAAGTTTGTACATAGGAGGATGCTTGGATGTCGGAAGGCTCTCTGGCTATAAATTCCCTGCCTTCGGGTCCTACTCAAATGATCTATGTGACTCGAGATGGATTCTTAAGGCCGTGTTGCTAGTGCAAGGGTGAAAACTTGGAAGAAAGAAGGCGCATTCTCACGGATTGCGAAAATCCTCCTTTTTGGACAAGACTTGTATCTCAATTAAAATGCTAATATAAAGTTTGCTTCCAAGGAACCTGTTTGAATTGTTTTCATGTCAGTACCATAAGTTACATGAATGAACCCTATTTCCTAAAAGGCTTAATTAAGGAAGTTCATTTTAAATGTCACACATAAATGTGATAGGACCTAATTAGATAACTAAAGAATTCCTATGGAGGGAAGCGCATGGAAAGAACCCCCGACGGGTCCCGTCCTACCAAAAGGGTGGTTCCAAAGGACTGGGAGGCTTCTCACAAGGTTCTACAGTCATACAACCTTTAGGTATTGTTAGGTTAAAACCTGATTCATGCCGTTTAGGGGACAAAAATACGACTATGCCCTACGAGCAGAGAGGTTGAGCGGTGCATCCCTCTCGTTTCCCATTTTCTTTGAACCAAGTGCAGCATGGGTCAGCATCGGCTTGGGTATCTCTGCGTAAAGTAGGATGTCTAGGACCCGACGCTAGAATGCTATCACGAGATCTTGACCACTAGGAACCCTGATTTCGAGTCGATCCTAGTGGGTTCGGGCCACGAACGTTTCGTTGTGAGGTAGACTGGGAAAACCCTAGGTGATAAACCTTGTGACATTCCATGGGAGTGCCGGATGCGGGCGGCGTCGCTTAGATTCGTCTCTCAATGGACCACTAAAAATGTGCTTGGACAGATGATAGTAGGCGGGCATGTTACAATTGGTATCAGAGCCAACCAATGAATAAAACAATCAGGATATGAATAAATCGGGAAGAGTGAAGTGATATTTTCACTAGAAAATATATTTTTTCTTTTACTCACTTGTGGATTGTTGTTGCTTATAGACTTATGAGGCATGGAGCAAGTTCCTCGTATTTCATATCATGTTTAGGAGGACTATGAACTTTTCAAGTTATTGCAAGTGATCCGACATGATGGGGATCTTGGATTGGCTCTACAACCCTTCACTGTTGTATGTGGAAAGGCGTTGGACTTGGAACGCGGGATACTGCTACATATGCCAACCAAATCGCCTATCTTCAAAATAACCTAAAGAGGCTAAAATGGTTGGAGGACTTGAAGGTTATCAAGTTATTCATCTTCCATGAGGCTCGTGTAAATTCAACCCTACACATAGGAAGCCGACAAGTAGAACATAATCATTATATCTATGAGGAGGTGGTCAAAGTCTTGCCAGCAGACATAATTAAAGTAATGGGACGAAACAAACATCATGGCTATCAAAAACGGGGATTTCCTGAACTTCCCATGACGTACCGCTTCCTGAGAATCCATTCTCCCAATCCATATTACTATTCTGTCAATGTAGCTGAATCCAATAGGGAATTATTAACGTGGCATTGATGTATCTTTTGAAAAGAAAATCATCCCAACCAATCTCTATCTATTCTTGAATAATTGTACTCGAGGCTTACTCTTCTTTATGGATAGATAATATTTTTTTATTTGTTGCATAGTATTGATGAAAAATAATCTGCACATTCAGATAAGTTGTGAAGAGATGTGTAAATGCAATCTTAATGGAAGGTTTAAATGGAAAACCACATACAACCCCAAGCGCAGAACCAAAATCTTGTTTCCGTACTAAGCCTAGTGAAGGCACAAGAGAAGAAGTTCATTCTCAAACAAACTAAACCACCAGAATTTGATGGAAAAGGAAAGACTGTTGAACCTGATGCCGAAGTATGGATCCATGGAAGATTACTTCAATGCAACATGAACCTCACTTGTAAACTAGGCTATGATTGCCAAGCTTAAGTTTACCAGCAAAGCTAGGCTCTGGTGGAAGCAATGGTGTAAAGACCAAGCAAACGGAAAGCACAATAACTTGGTGCAAGAGAGGGGAGATACATGCCATTTGCATATAGAACTCAAAAGATGAATGAGTTCTTCAAGTTGAAACAGTTGGGCCTGCCACTGGAGGCGTACTACTCGAGATTTGTCTCCTTGTTGAAATACGCCCTGACAATGAGTATTCCCCAACAAGTCTCGAAGTTTTGTGATGGACTGAACCGATCAACGAACACTTAGTTGGAATCAATGCGTCCTTCAGATTTACAAGATGCATTGATAAGAGCGGGACCTATTGCCCAAGAAGTCCCAGCCAAAGCCCAGGAATAATAGACCTTGGTTTCACAAAGACCAGAATCCAAGGATGTTGAAAGCTCAATTCAAAAGGGCGCAATGACAAAGTCAAGGCCAATGGAAGAAGCTGAGGGCAAATGCAATCATCGACTTTATCCCCACCCAAAGAAGTGACCAAGTCCTACGATGTTTTCACTACAATGAACCTAGGCACTTCAAAAGGGAGTGTCCCAAACTTGGCGAAAATCGTCGTCAAGGAAAATTTAGTGGCCAAGCCACAGCTACCCGTGGCCGTAGTCGTGCAGCAATAAGAAGGGCAAAAACTTCCAATATCTCCACTAAGGGGATCAATGAAGAAGAAGACCCATCCATAGAAGCTAAGATTGAGAGGGAATCCCTTCATGCCACTCTCCATAAAAAGGGGCCGAATTGTCAATTTTTAGTGATCCAAAGACCATCGGATTACCAAGGTAAGAAATTCAAAACCTTGATTGATTGTGGTAGCACTCATTCTTTCATTTCACCAGCTTGTGCAAGAAGGTTACGGATAGCCACTATAGCTACACCTACTTTGCTTGTTGAACTAGCAAATGGGTGAGAAATCACTTGCATTAAACAAACTGCTAAGGTGGAATTCCTACTCAAAAACGAACCCACATCTATTAAGTTCAGGGTAATGAATCTAGGAGTCCATGAGTGCCTACTCGGGATGGATTGATGCTCACATCCATTGTGGAAGGGGTCAGGTTTCCTTTTGGAATCCTAAGGGTGAGCAGGTTACAACTCAAGGAGAAGCAGTTAAACCAAAGATCCAGCTAGCTAAGGCAACATGAATAGTTCAAGGAATAAGAAAAGGATTACATGTCTATTTGATCAAGCTAAACAAACCGGAATAGGTAGAGGACTCCAATGAAGAACCATCATGGCTAAAAGAGTATGCGGATGTGTTCCCAAAAGAATTGACTGAATTACCACCACCCAAGGAAGTGGATCATGAGATTAAGCTAATACCAGGAGCTGCACCAGTCGCAAAAAGGCCCTACAAGATGTACATTCTTGAAGCTATTGACTTAAAGGAAAAACTCAAACAACACCCCAACAGTTCTCCTTGGGGGGCTTCAGTCTTGTAAGTTATCCACGGGTTCGCCAAGAACATTAAATATTCGGCCAAGAGTGATCTCACCAACGGGAACACTAAGGGGAGCCCCCGTATCGGTGACACCCATGCCCCTCATCAAACCATCCGTAGCACTCATTGCTACAGCTCTGACTTCGTTATTTCCCAATAATTGTTGCACTTCACGAGTAACATTAATCTCTTGACCCGCCACGTTTTGTCCTCTAACTACTAAGGAATTATAGATATTGGGCATTTTATCTGGGGCAGAAGCCACATCTAATACTGGTCCGATGATCTGGGTAATATACCCCATATTTTTTTCCATTAAATTGGAAATACCGAAATAGAAAAAGCCGATTCTCGTAACTATTTTGGTTTATTATCTTTATTCGATTATTGAATCAATGGAAGTATCTGGTAACTAATTATGTCATGGATGAACGAGTGCTAAAAAATCCTCAATTTCCACTGCACAAATATATTTTTCACTCTTTCTAATTTTTGAAAAGAGAACTTCTTTCCAATTGTTTGTATAATATTTTTTTGTTCGTTCTTGCCACTTGCCTGTTCGTCCAAACGGACCATATATTGGGTTTAATGGCTTTTTTCTCTATCGATCAGTCTAACTACGAAAGGATTACTGAGTCAATGTATTGAGATAATTTGGGAATTCCAGTCATTCAGTAAATTTCAGTTGCACTCCGACCAAAATGTATTATAAAATAATTATGTCCCAGACTTGGGACATTCTTTCAACAGGTCAGGTTTTTTTGACTCTCGTTAGACCCGTGTCGCGCTCCGATTCGGATTACTTCACCCATGTCGAGCAGATCTTGGCTTTGCAGGATTCACCACTCAAGTCGTAGGGAGGAACCCATGTCACCACAAACGGAGACTAAAATAGGTATTGGATTCAAAGCTGGTGTTAGAGATTATCAATTGACCTACTACACTCCCGAATATGAAACAAAAGACACTGATATCTTAGCAGCTTTTCGAATGACCCCACAACCCGGGGTACCTCCCAAAGAAGCTGGAGCTGTGGTAGCTGCAGAATCTTCTACAGGTACGTGGACCACAGTCTGGACTGATGGGCTCACCAGTCTTGATCGTTATAAAGGTCGATGCTACGATATTGAACCCGTTGCTGGGGAGGAAAATCAATACATAGCATATGTAGCTTATCCTTTGGATTTATTTGAAGAAGGTTCCGTTACTAATATGCTTACCTCCATTGTAGGTAATGTATTCGGATTCAAAGCCTTACGGGCCTTACGATTAGAAGATCTGAGAATCCCCCCTGCTTATTCGAAAACCTTCCAGGGTCCGCCTCATGGTATCCAAGTCGAAAGGGACAAATTGAACAAATACGGTCGACCCTTATTAGGATGTACAATTAAGCCCAAGCTGGGACTATCTGCCAAAAACTATGGTAGAGCCGTCTATGAATGCCTCCGTGGCGGACTGGATTTCACCAAGGATGATGAAAACGTTAATTCCCAACCGTTTATGCGTTGGAGGGATCGTTTCTTGTTCGTAGCAGAAGCTCTTTTCAAGTCTCAAGCTGAAACTGGTGAAATTAAGGGGCATTACTTAAATGCCACTGCGGGAACTTGCGAGGAAATGATGAAAAGAGCAGTCTTCGCTAGGGAACTAGGAGCACCCATTGTCATGCACGACTATCTAACTGGAGGATTCACCGCAAATACTAGTTTGGCTTTTTACTGTAGAGATAATGGGTTGCTTTTACACATTCACCGTGCAATGCATGCTGTTATCGACAGACAAAAAAACCACGGTATGCTATTTCATGTTTTTAGCATCTCTAATTCAAAACCGAACGTGAGAGTTTCCCTTCATTCGGCTCCTTCATGGAATAAGAAGAATAGAAAACTCCTGAGAAGCTTGGTATAGAGAAATCCAACAGAGTCTATTTGAAAATATTTGAAATTTTTACTCTATCTATTAATGAGAAGCAAAAAATCAGAATTTTTTTTTTGAAACTCTAATAAGTTTTCCTATCCTCTTTTCAATTTTTCCTAATTGGGAGATAGAAACATCAATAAATTGAGGCATTCACGGCATCTACGTCAGTCTATTCTCTTTGTACCTCATGAAGAAACGGTACTTCCTAGATGATCCTTCTAAAAAAGAACTTTTTGATTGTCAATATCAACCCCAGAAAATCAATACCGGAGTGGATCAGTCATCATTAATTAGGTTATTCTGCTTTAGTTACTTCGTTCTTCACTTCCTTTGGATACCATCTTTAGGGTAACATCTCTCACCGAATTGCATAAAATTTTATTGGAAATGCTGGGCAATCCCGGTAAACCAAGATGAACCTTTTGCTATTATCGGAATCATAGATTGAGTCTGATGTTTAGTGACGATGAAATGAATGCTTTAGGTGGCTACCCATAGAATCTTCAGTAACTGTTTAGAATTTTTATCTTCTAAAAGAATTCCGCTTTGTTACTCTGAATAGCCAATCATCTCATTTTTACGAGCTTTCAGAGATACAGGAATCAAACGGTTATGACCAAGTTTTGGCACAGAAAAGTATAGAAACTTTTTGGAAGCAAAGATTTTCAATAAAGTCGGGAACCCGATTGAGGTATTCCCCAACTGGTTCTATTACAAACGAAACGAGTCGCACTTTTACCACTAAACCATACCCGCAACATGATTATTCTATCATACAAAAGTGGTTTTTGTCCAATATTGATTCTTGGTAAAAATTGATTCATTGTGTGTGGGGGAAACCCCCCCACTTAATGGACATTCTTTAGATTCCACAAATTGCGAGCGAGGTCTCCATCCCTATTATTGAATTGATCTTCCAGAATCACAAATTCCCCTTTCTAACCGCTAATAAAGCAATTACTAATGGTCCCGATATTACTATCAACGTCAGAACAGTCAGCTGTGCAACAATTTCTAGATTCATTATCTTTCCTTACTAATGTATTCAGAAATGTTTCTCAAGATTTTTTTGAATTAGAACCATTCTTTCCTTTTCTCTCACCCGTCTCTTCTATTAGGCTCACATGAGCCCTTCTGGACTAAATAGGATCCAATCTTGTATAGCCACGAGTAATAAAGACTGGTAGAATGAACGAAAGGAAAGCAATTCACGAACATTTGAGAGAGAACCTCGTGTGTTCTTTTCATGTCGTTCCCCGCTCTTCAAAAGAGAAGTAATGAATAGGAGGATTCTGATTCAATGGCACCAGTCTCGGACATCGAAATTATTTTGGCTCTCATTAGTGCTTTCGGAACAAGTCTTTTAGCCGCAAGACTCGGCTTTTCATTGTATCGCTAATCAATTCTGAAATTGACAGAAAAATGGCCCGGCCCACATTTTTGGTTGGGCCGAGAAACCCTGCTGGCTCCAGTTATGAATAACCAATCAATATCATAATTTGAATGAATATCTTTGAATTCCTCCTTTATTATCAAAAAATTGGGGGAAATCCAAGGAATTTTTTTTTAGAATTTGATCCAACGTGTTCTATTGTGAGTTTCCAAATACATCAATTTTTAGCTACCGTTCCTATAGACTTACACCTGATTTTCATGGTAAATTGCAAGAAGTTATTTTTTTTTTTCCTTTACGGAGAGATGGCCGAGTGGTCTAAAGCGTCGGATTGCTAATCCGTTGTACATTTCGTATGTACCGAGGGTTCGAATCCCTCTCTCTCCCACTTTTTCTCGTCCAAGAAGGAAATGATTTATTAACTACATCAAATTTGAAAATATCCTTATGGGATAGATTTATTCCTTACGACCAGGGTTTCGCCCAGGGTCGTTCGATAGAAATCCAAAAACGAATAGAGAAACAAAAAAGATAACTACTGTATAGACAAATAGCTTAAGAGTAAGCATGACCTAATCTCCTGATCGTAACTATGATTATAGAGTGGGATATATACCGTATCTTTGCACCACCTCTTTTTCACTCCATTCTTGAACCTGAAGGAGGGATCACAAAAAAAAAGATTAGTAACTTGATGAAAGAGTCGTTTCAAGGATAAAGAATCTTTTGTTAGACAATCTTCGTTTTTCAAAAAAAAAAAAGTACTCTTTTTTTTTCACTTAAACCCATTTGGTGCTGATCTGGAAGAAAAAAGGGGGAACAAAAGGAAGAAAAGAGGAGAAACAACTAAGAAAAGAATTAATCAATTAGTCAAAGAAGAGAATTTTCAAATTCCAATTCTTGGAATGATTCCTTAGCGGAAACTGACCGCAGCTTGCCACACGAAAGCTAAAAGGAGAAAAAACACTGGTATGACTGGCATTACATCCACAATTGGATCGAAAATAGCATAAGCTTCTGGTAATTTTGCAAGAAAAGCATTACTCGATTGAAGATAACCCTCTAGATACATATTTGACGGAACTAGCATTTTCATTCTCCAGTGACAAAAAATTCTCTTTTGACAGGGTGATTGGTTAATCACTAAATACATACTATTACACAATTTGTCATTCTAGTAGATAGGATGGATAAGGACACCTATTTGTTTCTCCCCTTCTTTTTTTGCATCAATACTATTATAATAAAAAAATGTTTAGAGTGGATTGTTTCTTTTACGATTTAGTCTTTTACGATTTAGTAAGATAATCCCCCTTCTTCTTTCTTACTTTCGTACAAGGTAGGATTGTTCCGAAATCAAGATAGAAAAAATTGTAAATCGAAAAAATAGGTTGACATAGAAGAAAATTTGTAAGATACTTAATGTACCAACCAATTGTGGGGCGTGGCCAAGTGGTAAGGCAGCGGGTTTTGGTCCCGTCACTCGGAGGTTCGAATCCTTTCGTCCCAGAATCTGCTATTTGGCAAACGCGCTCCACGGAGTAACCATGGGTTGAACAAAGGGAAGATAGGTCGGAATGAATGGAAAACAAAGGGAAAAAATCCTAGAGTCACAATGCATCGGTTTTAACTTAACTATACTATTGCCTTTTCCTTTTCAAAGAAAACCCCTTTCTTTGATGAAGACGATTTTTTGGGCTGGATACAGCAATGGGTCCTTGTACGATGCGATGCAGGAAAATTCTATGAAATGATAGAAAGATAAATAGAGGAATTGGTATGAAACTAGCCTATTGGATGTATGCCGGTCCCGCCCATATTGGTACTCTAAGAGTAGCCAGTTCCTTCAAAAATGTACATGCTGTAATGCATGCTCCCCTCGGAGACGACTATTTCAACGTAATGCGTTCCATGTTGGAAAGGGAGAGAGATTTTACACCGGTAACTGCTAGTGTAGTGGACCGCCACGTATTAGCACGTGGATCCCAAGAAAAGGTTATTAATAATATAACTCGAAAAGATGAGGAATAACGTCCCGATTTGATTGTCCCGACACCTATGTGTACCTCTAGTATATTACAAGAAGATTTGCAAAATTTTGTGGATAGAGCCTCGATCTCTTCCACGTCAGATGTAATCCTTGCAGATGTTAATCATTATCGAGTCAATGAACTCCAAGCAGCAAATAGAACCTTGGAACAAATAGTTTGCCATTATTTAATTGAAGCTCGTAAGCAAGGCACATTAAGCCGATTTGTAACCGATGCACCTTCGGCAAATATTATAGGAATTTTTACGTTGGGTTTCCACCATCAACATGATTGTCGTGAATTGAAACGTCTCTTGCAAAGTTTGGGGATCTTGGTCAACCAAATAATTCCAGAAGGAGGATCTTTGGGGGATCTAAAGGATTTACCGAGAGCTTGGTTTAATACAGTTCCTTACCGTGAAGCGGGCTTAATGACAGCGGTTCTATCAGAAAAAGAGTTTGGGATGCCTTACATATCAACCACTCCAATGGGAATCTTAGATATAGCCGATTTCATAAAACAGATTGAGGAATATATCAATGCTTGGGCTCCCATCTTGTCGGAAACGACTGTTGATTTTGAGTCATACATCGGGAATCAAACTAAATTTGTTTCACAAGCAGCTTGGTTTTCAAAATCTATTGATTGCCAGAATCTGGGTGGAAAGGATGCAGTAGTTTTTGGGGATGCGACCCATGCAGCCTCTATTACTAAAATACTTGTTAAAGAAATGGGAATTCGTGTGAATCGTTCAGGTACGTATTGCAAACATGACTCTCAGTGGTTCCATGAGCAGGTCCAAGGCCTATGTGATGAGGTACTAATCACGGAAGATCAAATTGAAGCTCTGATCCTTTTAAAATAGGTTCCTCTTCAAGTAGTAATTAGTGATACGGATAGGCTCATACCGACTCGTCAATCTCCTTTCTATCGAATTCGTGGAATACAACTTGAATAGGACAAAACAGAAAAAAATCATTGGCTAATTGTTCATTCGATTAGACAATTTTCTATCTTTTGATTAAGCATCTTTTGATTAAGCATCTTTTGATTTCCATTTGATCTCTTAATCTATTCCATCCTATTGGAGTGAGCTTGGAGCGAGCATCACGGGCACCGCACAAATCGATTGGTTTCTGGAAACGGAGCGATTCATGACGCGAATACCATGGATTCTATATCATACGGGAATGATTATGGGCCCGTATTAGTACTCTCGAACTGATCGGCAAACACAAAAGGGTGAGGTACCAGATTTGTAAAGTAAATTTCTATCTGTAGGAATGAAGATTACTTCGTGTTTAAGACATTCAAATCAACAAAGAAATCTCTTTCTCCTCACTACTTCTTCAGAATGCTTACTAGAGGTTAGTAGACTGATTTCAACAGAAGGAGAAGTGAAGGAGGGAAGGGTGAAATGCAAAAAAGGAAGAATTGAAAAGGATTGAAAAAGAGAGGGCTTTTACACCCCCTATTTCATAGATTCTTTCGTATGGAGAAAGAAAAACAACGAGAGAGAGAGTTCTAGTTCTGTAATCCTATTCTGAATTTTCTTTGAATGACGGGGAGCCGTATGAGGTGGGAATCTCACATACGGTTCTGTATAGTGACACTGGAACTAGCTATCTGTCGACCATTCCACAACTACACCCAAAAAACCTAACTCTGCCCTACGTAAAGTCGCGAGAGTTCGGTTAACCTCTAAGTTTGAGGTAACGGCTTATATACCAGGAATTGGCCATAATTTGCAGGAACATTCTGTGGTCCTTGTGAGGGGTGGAAGAGTTAAGGACCTACCCGGTGTAAGATATCATATTGTTAGAGGAACTTTAGATGCTGTAGGAGTAAAGGATCGTAAGAAAGGGCGTCCTAGTGCGTTGCACAACACGGTCGTGACTTGTATCATCGCGATGATTCCGTATCAATTGTTTTGATATGTCAAACGCATAGCTGACCTGAGAATGGAAGTATTGACAGGGGACTGAAGCCTGCTATGGCAAAAACGGATGAGTATCCATCTATTTGTGTGAAACAATTTAGTGTCCAAGGTCTTACTCTTTAGTAGGCTGAGTCTCACCTGGACTCCCACCGCGAAGATCTTCAAATGTCTTTTCTCTTTTGGAACGGGTTCAGACTACCATTACAGAGATTCTCCGAAGATTTTGTCAGCATTTGGTAATCAAATCGAGAAACCCACGAACATTTTGAGTCAGATGATTGAAATGCAAGATTTTCTCTTTTCTATTTCTAGACTTTGATCTTTCTCTATTCCTAGAGAAATGATAAGTAGATAGTCCTAGGAGAAGGAAGAGGAAACGGATACTCGATGCCTAACGAGTCAATATGATTTTTTGAGGTATTTTCAAATTACTTTGATCTGTTCTATTCAATCATATGGAAAGCTGCATACGACGAAAGCCGTACGTGCAGTTTGGAGGGAGATCTCCAACTAGCCGGAAGATCCACCCTACAATATGGAGTCAAAAAGCCAAAATAAAGTCTTAAGTAAAAGACAATTGGGATAGGAGACGAAAGACACATCTGCAAACTCATGTTACATTGGAGCGTCGTAGCGAACAAAAAGAGAACCATGGAATCGGATCCGATTTATCGGAATCGATTGGTAAACATGCTGGTTGATCGAATCATGAAGGATGGAAAAAAATCATTGGCTTATCAGATTCTTTATCAGGCTATGAGGCAAATTAGGCGAGAGACAAATAGAAATCCACTGTCTGTTCTACGACAAGCCGTACGTGAGGTGACTCCTGATGTTGTAACGGAATCCAAACGTGTGGGTGGATCGACTTATCGGATTCCCGTTGAAGTCGTACCTGCAGAAGGAAAAGCTTTGGCTATTAGATGGTTATTGGTTGCGTGTCGAAAACGTTCAGGTCGAAGTATGGCTTTAAGATTGAGTGATGAATCAATGGATGCTGCCAGAAATTCTGGTAGTGCGGTACGAAAGAGGGAAGAAATCCATAGAATGGCAGAAGCTAATAAAGCTTTTGCTCATTTCCGTTAGTCTCAGATTTGTTTCAATCCACGAAGAAAAAGAAAGTCGTGGATTGAAACCTTCCGTTCGTTGTGCAGTGGCGGGTATTAGGAATCGGAATATGCCAGAAACTTCTAGTAAAGAATCGGACGACGAAGAAGAAACATATTGGAATTCTAAGAGAAGATTGATAACGATTGATTATACTCTGAAAGTCTCTTCCTCGAATGCCTTTTCCTTATCAAAGGGGAAGAGACTAATGCAGAGTTGAGAAACTCATCGGAGAAATATTGATACGAGATCCATCGTGGAACCAGAACAAATTGCGGCATACGTCGAGGGATCTGCGTGCTCCAAGCAATTGTCACGATTCGGGAAACTTTTTCTAGTTGCGAACCGGGAACAAAACCTTCACGCTTCATCCAAATGTACTGAGCTTCAACTTCGACCCAAGGGGATTTGACCGAGAAGAAATCTCCTTTTTCCTCACTCATTTCTTTTGTGTCACTCGCAATCTTTTGATTCTCTTCGAGAAATTCCATTTCATGAAAAGAATCCCACCATGGACAAAATATTGTAGTCCCATTTGTCATATTAGGATATTGGTTTCTATAGGGGCTGGGAATCCATATTGATTTGGTTGTCAATGGATGATCTACATTTCTCTTCCCAATGAGATACAGAAGAGAACTCCGCAATTCTTTCTTACCGAAGATTGAATACGTAATGCATAACAAGGATGAGAAACAGAGGCGTTCAAAATATCAATAGACCTTCCCTTCTTTTTCTGCGTGTTGAAGAATCAAGATTAGTTGACACGAATAGGATTTCATGATATAGTATAAGTTAACAAGCGCACTCGCCTGGGGAATCACTCATTGTTTTGAAAACCAAAAATTACCATGACCGCAACCTTAGAAAGACGCGAAAGCGCAAGCCTATGGGGTCGCTTCTGCGACTGGATCACCAGCACCGAAAACCGTCTTTACATCGGATGGTTCGGTGTCTTAATGATTCCTACCCTGTTAACCGCAACCTCTGTATTTATCATTGCTTTCATCGCAGCTCCTCCTGTAGATATTGATGGTATTCGTGAGCCTGTTTCCGGATCTTTGCTATACGGGAACAACATTATCTCCGGTGCTATCATCCCTACTTCTGCAGCTATAGGTTTACACTTCTACCCCATTTGGGAAGCAGCTTCCGTTGATGAATGGCTATACAATGGTGGTCCTTACGAACTGATTGTTCTTCACTTCCTACTTGGTGTAGCTTGCTACATGGGTCGTGAGTGGGAATTAAGCTTCCGTTTAGGTATGCGTCCTTGGATTGCTGTCGCATACTCAGCTCCCGTCGCAGCTGCTGCCGCCGTATTCTTGATCTATCCAATCGGTCAAGGAAGCTTCTCAGACGGTATGCCTCTAGGCATTTCTGGTACTTTCAATTTTATGATTGTTTTCCAAGCTGAGCACAACATTCTTATGCATCCTTTCCACATGTTGGGTGTAGCTGGCGTATTCGGCGGCTCTCTATTTAGTGCGATGCATGGTTCTTTGGTAACTTCTAGTTTGATCAGAGAAACAACTGAGAATGAGTCTGCTAATGCAGGTTACAAGTTTGGTCAAGAGGAAGAAACCTACAACATTGTAGCCGCTCACGGTTACTTCGGCCGTTTGATCTTCCAATACGCTAGCTTCAACAATTCTCGTTCTCTACACTTCTTCTTAGCTGCTTGGCCCGTAGTAGGCATTTGGTTTACCGCTTTGGGTATTAGCACCATGGCATTCAATTTGAACGGTTTCAACTTCAATCAATCCGTGGTTGATAGTCAAGGCCGTGTAATTAACACCTGGGCTGATATTATCAACCGTGCTAACTTAGGTATGGAAGTTATGCACGAACGTAACGCTCATAACTTCCCTCTAGACTTAGCTTCTATTGAAGCTCCTTCTGTAAACGGATAATACTTTCCTGGTCCTGTTCCAAAAGAAGAAGGATGGTACACTTTGCCTTTGCATCAATTATAGAGGCCTGAACCAAGGAACCATCAATAATAAATATCCTATCCCAAGGATAGATGAGTTACTTGACTAATTGCAGTGAGCAAAAATATTTTCCAAGATTGATTTGAGGTCATGATACTACCACATCTGCATCAAAGAAGAGGATATTCCTAAGACGGCATTCAACACGAGATATGGTCACTTCAAATTCACAGCAATGTCTTTTGGATTGACTAATGCCCCTGCCACCTTTAATAGGCTAATGTAGGACATTTTTAGACCGTATCTCGATGATTTTGTGCTTGTCTTCTTTGATGACACATTGGTTTATTCCAAGGAAGAGGAGGATCATGAATCCCAAGTTTGCATCGTGCTTGAGACCATGAGGACTCATAAGCTCTATGCCAAGAAGAAAAAGTGTGCCTTCCTCAAGAGGCAAATCAAATATCTTGGATTTATTGTGTCAAATGAAGGAGTCTCTGTAAATCCTACAAAGGTTAAGGATGTCCAAGAGTGGCCTCCACCAACTACTGTTAAAGAAGTGTGTAGCTTTCTTGGATTAATAGGCTAGTACATGACCCAGAATATTTGAAGATGATGAAGGAGATTTTGGAAAATGACCAAAACCCTAGCTTTAAGGTCAAGTATCAAGAATTTTCTGTCAATGAGGGACTTGCCTATTTTAGGACAAGATTATGCATATCCTCAAGCAAGAAACTCAAACAGAGAATACTTTGAGAAGCACATGACTCCCCCTTTTTAGGCCATCTTGGATATGCCAATACCCTCAACACGGTAAGAAAGAGCTACCATTGGGAAAGGCTTGAGGGAGACGTGCTCAAATATGTCACATAATGTTTGTCTTGCTAGTGCATTAAGGTAGAGCGTGTCAAGATGCCTAGGAAGCTACAACCCCTTGGCATTCCCCAAATAAAGTGGGAATTTATCATCATGGACTTTGTTGTAGGATTACACTCAATTCAAGGAGGATACAACTCAATTATGGTTATAGTAGACATGCTCACCAAGGTTGCACACCTCATTCCAATCAAGAAAAACTATAAAGCTTCAGACATTGCCTGATTATTCATCAAGGAGATATTCAAGCTACATGGATTGCCTAGAAGGATTGTTAGTGACCACGATTTCCTCTTCACATCTCATTTCTAGCGAGGGATATTCGAGGCCATTGGGACTCAACTCTATTTTAGTACAGCCTATCACCCTCAAACTGATGGCCAAATAGAGAGGATCAACCAAGTCATAGAAGATATCCTTAGAGCATATTGCTGTCGCGAACCCAAGAAATGGATCCAATATCTACCATTGGTAGAGTTTGCTTATAATATTCAAATGACACCTTTTCAAGCATTGTATGGGCACGATTGCCATACTTCATTGCAATTTTCAAATCCTACCTTAAGGGTAGAAGCTTCCAAGAAAATTCTTGAGGAAATGGATGAGTAGGTCAAGGCCATCATACAAGACATTAGAGCTGCCAAGGATAGGCAGAAAGCCTATGCAGATCTAAATAGACAAGAGCGACTCTTCAATGAGGGAGATATGGTTTTTATTCATGTACGACCCAAGAAGAGTTCCTTATCATTGGGGGAATTTAAGAAACTGAGTTCAAGATATTGTGGATCCTACAGGATCCTCAAGTGGCCTAGGGCCCAATGTCTACAAACTCCAACTCCCTGATTACGTAAAGGTTCACAATGTATTTCATGTTAGCCTACTAAATAAATATGTATCCAATCCTAGCCATGTACTCGATGATCAACAAGTTGTAATGCCAAGGCAAGGAGTCCTTAAGCTCTGGCCAAATAGAACCCTAGACATTCCAGAAAAGATATTAAGGAGTAGAACCCTCAAAGAGTACCTGATCTAGTGGAAGGACTATATAGAAGAAGATGCCACATGGATTGACAAGAGTACTCTCAACCAACAATACCCCCAATTCCTTTCGAGATGAGGGCATCTCGATTCCTTAAGGGGGGGAAGGATGTAATATTCCGCCATAAGAATCTCCCCCCCTTTAAAACCAAATTAAAAGGAAAATTTTTTACGTCACCCCCTCTGTCAGTGCCGCCAGCTGGTGGAGGGAGGGGGAGCTGAACTTGCAATCGACGAGGGTGAGGGAGGAGATGACTATGAGTTGACAGAGAGCCAGAGGTGACGGTAGCGAAGATGAAGATAGCAACGAAGAAAACGATCAGGGTGTGGATGATAATAACAATGGGGAGGAGAAGCACACGTGCCACCTCCAAACCCCCACTATCTCTCTTCCTCCCCAGAAAACATCAACTGCATGGCAGGTGGGGGGGTCCATTCTAGCCATCTGAGTGGAGAAAAATGGAGGGGGCTCCGTATCACAACCCCCCCAATAATACCCTTCTTCCCCCCTATAAACCCCTCTACAATGGGGAGGAGAAGCACACGTGCCACCTCCAAACCCCCACTATCTCTCTTCCTCCCCAGAAAACATCAACTGCATGGCAAGTGGGGGGGTCCATTCTGGCCATCTGAGTGGAGAAAAATGGAGGGGGCCCCGTGTCACAACCCCCCCAATAATACCCTTCTTCCCCCCTATAAACCCCTCTTCCTTTTAGCAAGGGGATGTTATTCTTCTTTCCCCTCCCTACTACCAATTTAGAGAGAGAGAGAGAGAGAGAGAGAGAGAGAGAGAGAGAGAGAGAGAGAGAGAGAGAGAGAGAGAGAGAGAGAGAGGAATCTCATAGGCAAGGAAGAAAGAGAGGGAGACGAGCATCAAGGAAGTTTTCTTCCTCGGATGGAGCTACAAGTACCCTCTCTCCCCATCATAGTTTCCGTGATCCTCCATCAATTACCCTCTAGTTGACAAAAAGATTGTGAAAGTCAAGGCAAGGCGTATGGAACTCCGGCACAAAGGAGTGTAGTGAAAACCAAGAACGTGAAGATAAGAGAATAATGTGCAGAATAAGAGATAGAGATAGAGACAATATAGAGAAATGAGTTGGACATTTCATTGCTAGTAGTTGTATATATACATGGTACATTAAATGAGGTAGGTGAGCTCCATCTCTAAATATCTGAGATATTTACAAAGTGGATATCTATGAGATCCTTTTGTCCACATACTAACTTGTCCTTATCTTATCCAAACTTTAATCCTTATCCACAACTTTATCTTAACATCCCCCCTCAAAAGGATTTCATAGGTATCTGTAGAGAAATTAGAAAAAAATTACATTCAATTAATCAAAACCAAGAACTTGAAGATAAGAGAATAATGTGCACAATAAGAGATAGAGATAGAGACAATATAGAGAAAGGATTTGGACATTTCATTGCTACTAGTTGTATATATACATGGTACATTAAATGAGGTAGGTGAGCTTCATGTCTAAATATGTGAGATATTTACAAAGTGGATATATATGAGATCCTTTTGTCCACATACTGACTTGTCCTTATCTTATCCAAACTTTAATCCTTATCCACAACTTTATCTTAATAAGAAGTGCTTCGAGAGGAGTGAAGGCTGTATTCCAAGCTTCGAAATGGCCCCGAAGCGCAAACTCTCGCAAGTAACCGGGAAGGCCACAACTACAGAAGGAGGATTGGGCAAAGATGCAACCACTAACACGAACGAGTTATCAGGTGTAAATGCTAATTCGACATTCCAAAACTAGGTACCACTATGGTGTCCAGTACTTTGAACTGAACTGTAAAGCATGGACATCATTAGGAAGAAGTCATACTTTGCATCGCCTAACTTGCATACTCAATCAAAAGGTAGTTGTAAAGGCTTAATAACCATGATTTGCCATGAATAGATTAAGTATCTATGGGTTGTTGTCATATTAAGCCAAGTATTAGGTTCAAACTTTTGCAAATGCATCATAGATTGCCAATGTACATAAATATCCTGTGTAGGTCAATTGCATCCTGTAGACCGTTAGAGTGAATTAACTCACATTTACGATGAACTCATGTACAGTTGCTCTTAAATACTTAGGCCACGCTTTATGATTTTCATAAATGCGCTAGAAGGAATTTTCATGAATAGGAATCCTGCATTGTATCATCAACTCAGGAAAGACTTGCATCTAGATTTACGTGGCCTTATGAATAGCTTCAGTTGCACTACATAATAGGGATGCATTTTAAAAGATAGATTGAAGATGTGCATGTGAATTTCTAAACTTAATTGCAAGAGGTGGTTTGGCAAATGAAATCCTATATGATAAGTAAGGCTAGGGTTTAATTCGACTCAGTTAGAATTTAATCATAAATAGGTCAAATTATTGTTACGACCATATGTTGACTTAGAGTCAAGTAAACACGCTCTTTGGTCTCTATCCTAACAACTAGCCACGATGAGTCTAAAACATTTTTGGAGATATCATTTTTTAAAAATATGATACAACTCAAAGCCAATACAAGAAAACCCGAATGTTGTATCCACAAGGAAGAACGACCATTTACCACGTGACATTCGATGCTCGCAAAGGATTGCAAAAGTGCTTAGTTATCTTGAGGGAATGAAACCCTAGGGTAAACTTAGAAGACCCGATAAAGTTCTAAGTTGGGAAAAGGGTTGCCAACTGACCAATTGAAATCCTAGTTTGAGTCATCTAAGACTTGTGACCTTAAGATAAGAACCCCAGACTAAAGGCTAGCAAATTAGGGGAACTACCACCCGAAAACTACCGGATATAAATCCAATAGCATAATCGCTCACTCCTATCACATAGGAATGAGGTCGGAACGAGGGTGCTCTTTAATCCTCAGAAGGTCATGCCAATTAATACCAAGGAAAGAAAGACCCAAGAAGGGTGAACCCTAAGCATTCAAAAATAGGAACTCCACCTTAGTAGATGACTTGAGTACTCGCCTTCATTGTTGTTTGTGCTTGTAAGTCTAGAATCACTATTTGTGAAAGGAATGTATGATCCACACTCACAAAAGAAATTTGAATAATGAATCAGGTTGAATTCATTAAGGGTGTGCCAAGCTGCCCCCAACTGGCCGCCAACCCTAGCCAAGGGGGTTCTAAATAACCATGACAAGAACGTGGACTGAATTTGCCACGAGAGGTCTCTTCGTGGAATTAGTTTGTGCGTAGGAGGATGCTCGGATGCGAGGGGGATCTAGCTGTAAATTCCCTGCCTCTTCGAGTCCTGCTCAAACGATGTACATGACTCGAGATGGATTCTCAAGGCCCTGTTACTAGTGCAAGGGCAAAAACTTGGAAGAAAGAAGGCGCATCCTTGCAGATTGCGGAAATCATCCTTTTTGGATAAGACTTGTATCTTAGTTAAAACGCTTTCTTCTAAGGAACCTATTTGAATTGTTTTCATGCCAGTACCATAAGTTACGTGAACGAACCCTGTTTCCTAGAGGGCTTAATTAAGGAAGTTGATTTTAAATGTCACACATAAATGTGGTAGGACCTAATTAGATAACTAAGGAACGCCTATTGACGGAAGCGGGTGGTCACAAGGTTCTACAGTCATACGACCTTTAGGCATTGTTAGGTTAAAACGTGATTCATGCTGTTTTAGGGGACCGAAATAGGATTGTGCCCTACAGGCAGGGAGGTTGAGCGGTGCATTCCTCTCGTTTTCCATTCTCTTTGAACCAAGTGCGGCATGGGTCAGCTTCGGCTTGGGTATCTTTGCGTGTAAAGTAGGATGTCCAGGACCTGACGCTAGAATGCTATCAAGAGATTTTGACCACTAGGAACCCATATTTTAGGTCGATCCTGGTGGGTTCGGCTGCAATCATTCCGTTGCGATGCGGACTCGGGAAATCCTAGGTGACAAACCCCGTGACATTCCATGGGAGTGCCGGGTGGCGTTGCTTAGATTCGTCTCTCGATGGACCGCTAAAAACGTGCTTGGGCAACCGATAGGCGGGCACATTACAAAGGACTACATTCAAAGCATTCAACATTTCTAGGTTGTTCATCAATGAAATTTTCAAGTTGCATGGGATGCAAAAAGGATTGTTAGGTGACAAAGGCTCATTATTCACCTCTAAATTCTAGACATGTCTTTTTCAAGACATTGGTACACAAATTTGTTTGAATACCATCTATCATCCTCAAACTAAATGGCAGATTGAAAGAGTAAATCAAGTATTGGAAGATATTCTGAGAGCATATTGTAGCAAGGAGCCAAAGAGATGGACTAAATACTTAAATTATAGTGGAGTTTAATTACAATGCCTCATACCACAAAAAAGTATTGGAATGACTCCATTACATGTGTTGTATGGGCAAGAATGCTTGTCCACTCTCAATTTTTTTGATCCAATCTTAAGGATGGAAGTATCCAAAAAAATAGTAAAAGAGTCTCCATGGTTTCAAGGCATGGGTTATTGTGAGTAACTCAAAAGCATGTGTGGCATAACTCAACTCATAGGATTTCACCTCTTGTGAGGTATAAACCACATGCCTTTCTTCTTGTACCAATGCTCCTTTAATTGCAGGTCCACTTGCATCTGTGACCATCTCAAATGGTGGGGTGATGTTGAGGAGTTTTAAAATTGGCATAGTAGTTACAACCTCTTTTGAGATGAACAAGTAAAATAGATTGTTTAAAATGTGTTTAGAGATAAGAAACTCTTCTTTGGCCAGACTCTTAAAAACACCATGTCTCTGTCCCTTGAAAGTTTGGGGAGTCCTCTTGGGGTTAGCATAGACCTTCTGCCAATCTTATGCTACCTTAATGCCCTACCAAATGGCCTTGATCTACTCTTCTATCTCTATTGGTGGGAAGAAAGTTCACTATAGTGAATGGATCACAATATTTTGAAGTTAATTTTCACCCAAGCTAACCTAAACATGATGCAAGAAAGATGGATGGATACAGTACGAGATTTTATTTTGAGATTAAGTATCGCCCAAGAAAGTATGATGCAATCATATATATCTTAAGCCAAAAAGCATTCCTTAATAGTATTGCTAAAGTTTGAAGCTTAAGAATTGTGTCAATTGATAACCCTTTCCTAGAGCTTATAGGTCAAGCTATTCTTAAGAACAAAGAGTATGAGTCTTTAATGGACAAGGTATTCCAAGGCAAAAGTTCTAATAAAGAATGAGCCAAGATAAAGAACTATCATGAAGGCAATGGTTGTCTTTACTACTAGGTTTTCCTTGTTGTTCCAAAGGATAAGACGTTAGGAGCTATCACTAGCCAAGATTGAAAAATGTACTATGAAACATAATCAAATGTCTAACTTGTCGAAGGGTTAAGGCCGAAAGGATCAAGATACACTAAGAAATAACTTGTCAAAAGGTTAAGGCAGAAATGGTCAAAATGCTTTGAGAATTACAACCCTTGGACATTCCATAGATGAAGTGGGGATGTATAAGCATAAACTTTGTACTTAGATGGCCTATTTGCTATTCTCTAAGAGAAGAGGATGTAATGTCCCCATTATGCAACTCAAATCAATAAATCAATATAAATATAAATATAAGTATATTAAAATGTGAAAAATATTGAATAAATAATTTTACCAATGGAATGTGAAATCCTTGACACATTTGCACATTTACACATTGTTAAACATGAGTGTAATTAACAAAATTCAAACCATACAATCAAAATATAAAAAATATTGCATATTTTAAAGTATGCCATTTACTATTGGAATTTTACATAACTAAATTGAGAAAATATTTTCATCTCCAAAAACTAATCAATTTACAATTTTATGATATATTAATTTGACATAAAGAGCACACTTAGGCCTTACCCACAAGAAATACAGAGAAAAATGTAACAAACCGCCTTGACAACACAAAATGTATACACAAAAAATGTAAGAAATCTCCCATGGCAATTTTTTTCATCTTATATATGATCAAAATCGTGGATCCTTGCATGAACTCCTCCCCCCCCCCCTCCCCCACTAGCCAAAGGACTTAAGCCTTAAAAGTGTCGAATCAGTGGGGATAAGTTATCCATGTGAACTCCTCCCTTACGCATATGTGCACACGTATACACATGAACATGTGCATGCACATTTCATAAATAAAGATATAATTTATGCTTGTGAACTCACTCTTGATGCATGATTGTGCATTTACTTAAAAGTACATGAACACGTGTAAAAAGAATAGTTTTTACAAACACGAGCTAATTATTTTAAATAGTGTATGTGCGTTATTCCTTATCATAAAAAATCCACCTTAGTCGTCGACAAAACATGTAAGAAATTATGCATGCATAAAAAGGAAAAATGGGAAGAAAAGAAAAATCATCCAGTTAGTCTAATTCTAACTAAAAGCCAAAGAGTAGTTAACTTAAAGAGAGAAAGAGTTTAATTGTAAGTAGGACTTTACAAGAGAATGACACATGGTGAGAGAGAGATAAGCAATGATTGGAAAGAGTGTGTACTTTTCCTCCCATCTCTTGTCACATAAGTACTCATTTTCCTATTTTTCTAACTATCATATAATTTTTTGAAGAAAAATCCTAGTACTTTTTAACCTCCACAAAACACCTCATTTTCGATAACATTTTTAAAAATGACATTCTTTTTTATTGATTGAAATTTCCTAAGTTGCCACATCAGTACTCCTCCTCCAATTTTTCTAATTTTTATTAAAAATTTTGAGATATTTTTAGCCATTTTCCAACCTCATCAAGACACCTCATACCCTCTTTCTAATTTTCTCTTAAAATAAAAAATGATATTTTTTGAAAAATCTCAAACTGCCACCTAACTAGAAATATCCTACACATGGTATTTTAATGTTAAAAAGAATTTATAAAATTTTAATAAGCTGACACCCAGTTAATCAACCAATCACCCATCATTTTCATGGTGCCACCATGTGACACCTTATATGTCACTTATGCAGGCAGCATCCCACCCCCCCCCCCCCCCCCCCATAAATAAGACCCCTTCCCTCCATTGTAAGAGCATGAGTGTGGAGCTAAACAGACTCTGTTGTGAAGAAGGGCGATCAAAGAAGGGACGATGACACCCTTACGCTACCAAAATCTTCTCTTAATTTTTTTATTTTTCTAAAATTTAAAAATATCCTCATCATGCCGCCAAGAAGACGAGGTGTAGCATCACCCCTAGATGTGGCTATGCCACCAATATCATTACTTAATGTGGGTCCTAGCCAAAACTAGGTTCTAAAATAAATTTAAAAATATTATTTTATTTTAGAAAAATAATAAATTTATTTTATTCTTGAAAGCATGAATTATATTATTACTTTAAAGTAGAAAATCTCAATAAATTAATGATCAAATTTGATTTTTAATATTAGCATTTTGGTGATCTTTTTCTTTATTGAATGATAATTCTTTTTTAGAAAGAAAAAACTAGTGATAATTATAGTTAAAGTTAGATTAGGTTCTAGTCATTGGAAATAATTAGAAAACTAGTTGTATATATACTTGGGATAATAAAGTCAATTAAAAATAATAATGATTGTTATGCTTTAGAAAAATCATAACATAGAATGTTATACTAAAGAATAAACAAGTATGCTTAAAAAGTTTCTAACTAAGAATGTTATGCTAGCTATTATGCTCTAGGAAATGTTATATAAAATGTTAAGTCAAAAATCTTATTTAGCACAATAAAACTAGTTTAAGGCTTATCCAAGGTAATCTATTAAAAAACTAACACTATTAAAATATTAAAATTAGTATTAAAAATATATATAGAATATTTAAAAAAAATTCATGATTGAACTAACCATAAATTTTAGTATCACACTTATAAGAATGTCATTAGTGAAATCCTTAGAAATATTAAATATTAACTAAGGATAAATTAGTTAAGTGCATCTCTAAAAGTTAAATATAGTTATAGTAATAATTATTTAGATGCATAATTGAAATTTGAGTTATTCTTCTGACTAAAAATTAACGGTTTCTATGAACGTTTAAACATATAAGACTTATTTCTATGATAATGATAATTGTTAATAGAATTGAAGAATCCTTTAAATAAAAATAGTGTCTATCGATTTGTTCATGGAAAGACTTTCGTAATCATAAACTATCTTGGACGACATACGAAATATAGATTATTGCTTAGAAATGGATTTTCTAACTCTTGGGTGGAAAAACAGATAAATACGAAAGTATAGAAAATGACTGATTTAGTAAACTTAGAAAAAAATGTCATAGGGAAAGAAGGTAATGATTCTTTTGCCATAATTTTGAAAAAATAGAAAATTGGCAAAACAAATCAAGCAAAGTTTTCCCGTAGAAAATTCAATAAACCGCAAAAAGGAATAAGTAGGGAATGGAAATCCTTAAAAATTATTGGTTGTCAAAATCAAAGTCATTGAAAAATCTTTTCGATAAAGTTATAATCGACTTTATAAATTACTATTTTTAGTAGCATTAATTGCTCAAGAAATTTTGACTGCAAAGGACTCGATGGTTAATGGTTTCTGATTTTCGAAACCTTGATGTGATTGCGATTTCTTCACTAATGGAATGGAAATACTCAAGGGCAATTTTAGTGGTCAACTTTCCCTTGGGATCAACTGTTGGAGCTCAACGAGCTGAATATATTTTTTGGTCAGTCTAGAGTGTCTAATGAGTGCCTAGGAAGGACGGTTTAGAACGAAAGGTTCCCTCCTTTAGTCACTCATAACCATGAGGGGCTCTGGTCGGAGCTTATTCCTAGAATGTGTAGTCGGATCCTAAGGCGGAGAAGAAATCCGTACTATTATCAATGCAGTTTTGCATTGGAACCTGGAGATGCAGGTTGGAAACGCTTCTCTGGTTTTTGAGGGCGGACGCATCTTTGGTTTTGAGGGCGGAATTGAAAATATATAAATATGTTTTTATCCAATGTTTTGAAAGGACTGGTTTCACTATTTTCATGTCATGAATTAACGAAGACGTGAAATGAACCTTGTGCTAAAATGATAATTATGAAACTGTTTTTATGTGTTCAATAATGTGGTAGTATGCTCTGTTTAGATAGCTAAAGAAAACACCGTTTAAAGGGAAGCGGGTGAGCAACCTTTCCCAACGAAAGGCGTTCGATGGTGGCATGGTGGACCCGATGAGTCGAGTGATTTCCTAAAAGGGAAATTTAGAATAAGAGCCGGCAGGATGACTTACCCTAGGGTCAGAGTCTTAGAACTCGGGCTTATCATTATCTTAGGGGAAAGATGCAGCAGGTGTGCTAGAACGCATTAGGGTTCCACGAACCCGAGCATGTTATTGGAAAAAAGCGTTGCACTCCATGAACCAAGGGTAATGACCCCTCTCCATTCGCATGAGAAACCTCTCAAAGGACACCTCCGAATGTGAGCTAGCTAAAGATAGGAGAATGTTAGGTTACTAGGAAACACTCAGGTCAATCCTCGTGGGATGAGGCAGGACGTTTCCCTATGAGGTGGACCTCGGGTCGCTTGGACTAATCAAAGTCTAAACATTCTAGTGGAGTGTGGACGACGGTAGCTAGGAAAGACCCTATACAACCACCAAACGTTATCGACTATATTTAGCGGTCGATATGTCACACATGGTATCAAAGTAAGAAAAATTGTTTTTTAAAAATTTAAAAATATTTTTTAAAAATACTTTAAAGAATAATCACACATTAAGAGAGGATAACTTAGGCCAACAAAGTGCCATAATCACAATCCCTGGAAAAGATCGTGGAAAGGAAATTCATAGGAATTATTTCCGAATGGATCTATGGGTGAAATGATACAGTTTGAGGCCAATGATTACTGGTTTAAAAAAATATTATTAATCTCGCATTGGAATTTTCTTAAATAACATTGCTCATCTTGGAAATTATGTGTAGGATGAAGAATGGTTATTTCATGAAATATTTCAGGAAATATATCAACATGGAAACCAATTTTCTCTTTCACTGAGAGAGAAAATTTTCCACATTATGGAAAATATTTTTATTCCCCCGATAATTCATGTTGATCCTGAGCAGTGGACCCTAGAGGAAAATTGGGCATAGACACCTACTTACTGGCCAATTTTTGCTAATAGAACAATCAATATTGACTATAGCTTATGGGCATTACATTGGGTAGAAAGACTCCAATTGGTCAGGCTCTATATATTTCATAGAAGTGATATGAATCTGATAGTGTACATCAATGGCGAGACAATGTCTCTAAATCAATGGATCTATTGTTCCACTGTCAACATCATCCAACCAAATCGGGTGATGGTAGCCTATCGTACTTGTCAAGATACTTATGAGGTGGAGGAACTGCCAAATCTTTCCAATAGCTATTTGGCATTGGATACGCCCAAAGAACCTCCTACTTATTACTCATCTTCCCAAATCTTCCCAATAGCCAGACTGTGGTGGAGGAACTGCCAAATCTTCCCAATAGCCAGACTGTGGTGGAAACAGTGGTGTCGAGACAAATCAGTCTCTGAGCCTATTGTTACCTGGAATCAAATCAAGGAGGCTGTCCAAAATCGCTACTTACCCCCTGTATATCAGACACTCAAGATGAACGAGTTCTTTGACCTCAAGCAACTAGGAATGACCTTGGAAAGGTACTATTCTCAGTTTGTGACCTTGCAAAAGTATGCTCCTCACTTGTCAATGAAGCAACAAGTGGCATGTTTCTACCAAGGTCTAAATTTTCCCCTTAATGAACAACTGGAAGCAATGAGGCCTACGGACTTGGAAGATACACTACTAAGGGCACAACCTTTGGCGAAGGCTTACTCTAAGTCAAATGATAGGTTCAACAATAGATTTCCCTACTCCAAAAGAGCACATGTAGGATATTAATAGCAAAGGAGTTACAATCAAGGACAAGCTAATGCACTCAATACTCCTCAAAATCGTGGCGAAGATAAGAACACAAATAGAAACTAGAATAATGAGCCATGATGCTGGAGATGTAATCAGCGAGGTCATTTTCACTTTGAATGCCCAAATAAAGGGACCAACGCCAATACCAATTCCACTGCCAACATCCTACAATGTCCTCAAAGAAATGAGAATTTTAATAATAGAGGACATGGATGTGGAGCTAGGCGTCGAGCAGGGCAAGGAGCTGGTCGTGGAATGGGGCAAAGAGCAGGGCGTGGACCTGGAATCCACGCATGTGCCATCACACTGGAAGAAGTGGATCCAACTGTGGAAGAAGAAGTCGAGAGAGGATCCATTCACATGTCCGTGAATAATTCATCGATCCAACAATTCATAATGGCCATTATCACATGTCCTCTTCTTTTAATACTGTGATAATATCCGAGAGAGGATCCATTCACATGTCCGTGAATGATCTTCTTAAAAATTGACATGAGATCTGGATATTATCACATTCGGATAAAAGAAGAGGACATTCCCAAAATAGCTTTTAATACCATATATGGCCATTATGAATTCACAGTAATGTCATTCGGGCTGACAAATGCTCCTGCCACTTTCAATAGGTTGGTCCAGGATATCTTCAAGCCCTATCTAGATGAGTTTGTACTCACATTTTTTTATGAAATTCTCACCTACTCCAAGGAAGAAGAAGTACATCCAGTTCATCTACGGATTGTTATTAAGCTGCTTTTTGTAATGGAGGGAAATACCTAGTGTCACATTGACCTAGGTATAAAAGGGTGTGAAGGACACTGGCATGGTACCATTTGATAAATATACATCTATCCTTTCACCTTCTTCCCTGTCCTTCCATGGCTACCAACCATTTCTCTCTCCTCTTCTTGTCTTTCTCTCTCTACTCCTAGTCTTTCTCTCTCCTCATCACTTTCTTTCTCTCTTTCTCTTCTCTCTACAATTCTTCTCTCTCTTTCTACAGTCTTTATCTCTCTTCTGCACTCTCTCTCTCCTCTCCTTATCTCTCTCCTATCTCCTTCATTACAATTGGTATTAGAGCTTAGGCTTCTTGATCCCAGTTTGGTTACATTTCAACTAATTTTTCCTATTTCTTTAATCAAGTCATCTATGGCAGACAAGTACCAGGAGTACAGACTTACACACAACACTGCATTAACCAGTGGACATTCCCAAGGAGAAGATATGTTGCATTGAAGGCATTTTCAGAAGTTGAAAGTTGCATCCCGATTACAAAGGAGGAGAGAAACCTGAGAAACCAAAGCCTCTTGATCATCCGAAGAAACAACGTGGAACTCTGAGAAGCAAGCTCTCTTACAGTGGTACAGCTACAGCTTCAGCGATTTCAACAGCCACACCTTCCTGAGCCTCAGCTGTGCTTGCTCCTAAGTGGGGAGTAACAATGACCTTTTCATGTCGTACCAACTTGTTGTCCTGCTCCAGTGGCTCTTCTGTGACGACGTCCAGGGCTACCTGTGCAACAATGCCACTGTCCAGTGCCTGAATAAGAGCATCCTCATCGATCACACCATCATGAGCAACATTTACAATCCGGACTCCCCTTTTCACTTTTGCAAAGCTGTTAGCATTGAAAACTTTCGTAGTTGCAAGGGTCAGAGGCATGTGCAAGGATATGAAATCTGCTCGGGCAAGTGCCTCATTGAAGGAAACCAAGTCCACGCCAATAGCACGCGCTCGATCAACTGGAGCATAAGGATCATGCGCGACAACGCTCATGCCTAGACCCTTGGCCCTATGAGCTACTTCAGATCCAACTTTGCCAAATCCCATGATAGCTAAAGTCTTGCCAACAAGAGACACTCCAGTATACTTACTGCGTTGCCACTTTCCAGATTTTAACGAGGCATTCGCTTAAGGGATGTTGCGAGCCATTGCTGCCAAAAGAGCAACACTGTGCTTAGCTGCTGCTACAGTGTTGGCAGTAGGAGCGTTCACAACGAGGCATCCGTACTCAGTGGCAGCGTGAAGGTCTACATTATCGAGATGAAGAGGAAGTAGTCGACGACGAGGCCAAGATGAAGAGGAAGTAGCCGACGACGAGGCCAAGGACAATCCCGATGCTGAAGCCGAAGAGGCCGAAAATGGTGCTGAAGAAGCCCATGGGAAGTAAGCAACCATGGAAGGTCATAGCCAGTCATCCCTGGCATGCAGTAATCTGTGATAATAAGGTTAATTTCATATGCTTGATTGAAGAAGTTGAGGTCGGCTGAAGGCGAACAGGAATCAGGGCTTACATTCACACTAACTGATCCAAGAGATTCACCAACACCCAAAATCTCCAAAGCTCTGCTCCCACTGTCTACTGTTGTGACTTTGTAAGCAGAAGTCTTCAGTAGTTTCTCAATCACCTTGCGATCAATCAAACTATCATCCATAGCTAGCACATGGACCTCAGTTGTCCTGGGCTCACAGGTGCTTTGGTTCTCTTGAGGCTCTGGCTTAGATTCACTATCGGTATCGCTCTTTGAGGGTGCAGAGTAGTGACTCACCATCTCAACTTTGGCTGATACTGTCTATGAATGTAGTACTGTATTCTGGCAAAATACCACAACTCTGGAGCAGATTTCTTGTGCTCAACGGCAGAGTCTGGTGAGAAATGCCATAATTATAGAGCGAATTTCTCAAACTCGATGATGGAGTCCGATGCCAGAAATACAACGTGCACGGTGCTGACGTATGAGCGCCCAGGTAGTTTTAATGGAGCCCTTCAAGGGAGAGGTCCGTTCAAAACTTGGAATCAGCCGATAATGGAGAGGACCACAATGCAATGAGACCCCAGGGGGAAGGGGCGGGCCTACATCTTTATATCAAGAAGGGAGAAAGCATGAAAGGAAATCAGGCGGGCCTGCTGTTAAGCTTGTTGTTGGAGATGCTTGCTGTTGCAGGCAGTGGGCTTTCATAGTCTCCTGTGATTGCAGATTAAGTTGTGACCATGATCCAAGCTTCTTGCGGACCAGAAAAGGGTGTGAATGCATTGTGATGATGGTGCAGCAATAGGAGCTGCAATAGACAATGCATTAACATTGTGCCAAGCTGAGCAACAATAACAATTGGACTGGAAGCAGTCCCACAGCTGATAATCATTTTCAGGAAGCATTGTTTGGAAAACAGTCCATAGTTGACAATAGCATTGCATTTTTAGGATCTTAGCAATGGCCAAGGACCATTTGAGGACGATCAGATGCTTGGAGAGCTCAGCCAACTCTACAACACCTTGCACGAGCATGAGACATGGTTCTCTAGCAGACCCAAGCAATTGAAGGTGGAAGCCAAGAAAATGCTCATTAAATTGATACCCATGGTCAATGCAGAGGCTCAAGGAGATCTCATGGAATCTTTGAGAACCTTGTGCAACAATGGTATTAATCTTTGGCAATCTCTTCGAGGGAGAAAGGGAGTTTGGCTGCTCACATCATTATTAGGACAGCTATCTAAGCAACGACAACAGCAATATGAATCCATTGCAACACTACTCTCCATTCTTAATGCAGAGGTTAATGCCAGCAAATGGGCATGGATAATTGCGAGTGTAGGTGGCCTCCCTCCATTGGTCAATATACTTGAAACAGGTTCTACTAAGGCCAAGGAAGATGCTGCTATTATACTTGTGAATCTTTGTACTCATAGTAAAGAGGTTCGAGATTGTGTGGAGTTCACTGAAACTCATATGCTAAAGAACGCTAGATTAAAAAGGCAAATACTAGCATTAAATTGTGATTTGGTGCAGTCATAAGGGGCAACTTCAGCCATCTTTACAAGATGCAAGCGTTTCATTGGAGCATCATGAGGTGGAGACCCTTCAGTCCAAATGCGACAAGGTAGCCGATGCAGAGAATGAAAAAGATATTGCTGAAGGTAATCTTTATGAGAGGCAAATGAAAGAAGGACTCCAGCTCAAGGAAGAAGATTGTGGGCAGATTGTTGATCAAATTGAGCAAACTACTAATCATACTGCCCCAACCACAGTAAATACAAAGGATGATGCAATGAATGTTTTAGCATATGCAGCCTTGTATGCTTTTGAGTGCATCACGGGAGAATCAAAGTCTAATCCTCATATCTTCATGATGATCTTTGGATGCAAAGGATGCAAGTTAAGTGCCCTGTTATAGCCATGAGCACCAGAAGCATAAGTGCTACCAAGGGCCTGAAGATAGCCAATGTTTCCACTATAGTTATGCTAGTGTGGAGTATGCATGTATGCATAACGAGGCGGGACAAACTGGTATCCAAATATATTGGTGGGGTATGGTGAAATTGTGAGTGTTGTGCTTGCATGTTGAAGCATCCCAAGACGGCTGCTACCTCCCAGCTCTGCAACAACAGCAAAGTGCATGACTCCAGAAGTATCAACCTGCTTGCTGTAATGCTCTTGTAGTGCCACAGAGGTTCTTCCATGCTTTCTCCGACGTAGGCAACAACAGCAAAGTGTATGACTGCATCAATTGCATTGCTGGCAAAAATTTCATCAATAGCTCTGCTATCTCCTAAGTTAGCAAGGATGAACTAAAGTCTATCAGGCTTTGGAAATAGCTCTTTCAAAGTCACAACAACTCCCAGATTGCCTCGTGAGAGGCTGTCCACCATTAAGCAACATTTAGGCTAGAAATCTGTTGCTATGTTTCATAGGTTGGAAATCTGTTGCTATGTTTCATAGGCTGGAAATCTGCTGCTACGTTGAAGGACAGGATTGTGCAACACAGGAGGAGTAAGAACTGCTATTGAATCTTTGTGGAGCCACTCATCCTATGATTCAGTAATGTTAGAACCTACTTATTTGGTTGGACTTGTGTGGAAGCTTTAGCAAATGATGCAAGTTAAGTGCCCTGTCTCACTGCAGTCTGCTTCCTGTCAGCTCTTTGTTTTGAGCTCTTTAAAATTCTGAATTGATTACAGATATGTACCACTTACATCAGCTGATAGTACACTAAAAGAGCTTTCTACAGAGCTATTAAACGCTTGGTTTGGTTCAGCCTACCCAAACTTATGGCAGTTTTTCTACAGCAAGGTCTACAGGACAGCATGGTTATTCTATCTGGTTGCAATTCATGATTGCAGAAGAATGCATCAAGTCATCATCCTATGGTTCCACAATTAATGTATGCATCTGATAGTATGCTTGCAGCCATATACATAACCCACTATATGAAGATTTGGAGATTGTAATATCTTTGTACACCTGCATAGAGTCCCATATCCTCTCCACTACAATTTCCTTACCCATGTAATAAGTCCCTCCTTTATTTTTGGGACAAAAACATCCAAGCAGGGATGGATTGTAATGGAGGGAAATACCTAGTGTCACACTGACCTAGGTATACAAGGGTGTGAAGGACACTGGCATGGTACCATTTGATAAATATACATCTGTCCTTTCACCTTCTTCACCTTCTTCCATGTCCTTCCATGGCTACCAGCCATTTCTCTCTCCTCTTCTTATCTCTCTCTCTCTCTACTCCTAGTATTTCTCTCTCCTCGTCACTTTCTTTCTCTCTCTTTCTCTTCTCTCTACAGTTCTTCTCTCTCTTCCTGCAGTCTTTATCTCTCTTTTGCACTCTCTCTCTCCTCTCCTTCTCTCTCCTGTCTCCTTCATTACACTTTTCGCAAGAACAAGCTCTTTGTTAAGAAGAAGAAGTGTTCTTTCTTCAAGAAGATTATAGAATACTTGGGATTCATTGTCTCGAAGAAAGGAATATTCGTAGATCCCGCAAAGATCAAGGATGTCCAAGATTGGCCACCACCTCAAAACATTAGAGAAATTAGAGGATTTCTAGGTCTGACAGGGTGGTATAGGATTTTTAGCAAGGATTATTCTTTGATTGCGGCACCTCTCACTGAGCTGCTCAAGAAGCAAGTTAAGATTGTATGGACAGAACGAGAGCAAGAAAGCTTTGATAAGCTAAAAGAGTGTCTCACCACTACTCCTGTCCTAAAGTTTTCAGACTTCTCAATGGAATTTGAGGTCATCACAGATGCAAGTATCATGGCATTGGGATGCTTCCTTACTTAAGAAGGTCGTCCATTCGCATATTCTTCTCGAAAGCTAAAACCTTATGAGAAGAATTATGCTACGCATGACCCAAAGCTTTTAGGAGTTATTCATGACTTGAAACTTTGGCGTCAGTATCTGCTAGACAGAAGGTTCACACATGTGACTAATCACAAAAGTCTTAAATGGATATTTACACAGTCAGATTTCAACATGAGACAAAGGAGATGGATTGAAGTGCTTCATGAATTTGATTTTGAGATCAAGTTCCGCCCTAGAAAGGAAAATGTGGTAGCTGATGCCTTGAGCAGGAAATCATTCCTCAATTATTTATTCTTAGAATATCCTAGCAACAAAGGATTTCTTGCTAGCCTAATTTCCATGCCAAGCAATCCCATCTTGGAAGCAGTGGCTATAGAGATTCCCAATGACATAGATTATCTGGAGTTAAGAGAGACCATCAAAGTAGGAGATGATGGTTCAAAATTAGAGCCCAAATACAAACATTATCACCTTGAAGGAGAGTTGTTGTACTATCAGCATAGACTATGTGTGCCTAACAATTGAGACCTCAAAAAGAAGATTCTCTAAGAGACCCATGACAGTCCCGTAGCTAGACACCCCGGCTATGCTAAGTCTGTCAACGCTGTTAGGAAAAGCTATCACTGGCAAGGAATGAAAGATGATGTTTTGAGGTACGCAACTCAATGCTTGAGTTGCCAGTGAATCAAGACAAAAAGGATCAAACTTCCTGGAGAGTTACATCCACTTGACATTCCACAAATGATAATGGGAATGCATTAGTATGGACTTTGTGGTTGGCCTTCCTACAGTGCAGGGAGCTTATGATGCTATCCTAGTAGATGTGGATTTGCTGACAAAGGTTGCTCATATCATCCCAGTAAAGACTACCTTCAAAGCATTTGACATTGCTAGGTTGTTTGTCAAGGAGATCTTTCAACTAGACGGACTGCCAAAGAGGATAGTAAGTGATAGAGACTCACTGTTCACATCCAAATTCTAGGGTTGCCTCTTCCAGGCTATTGGAACCCCATTGTGATTCAGTACTGCCTATCATCCACAAACAAAGGTTAGAAAGAAGTCTCTCAGAAATCGTACTCTTCGTGAGTACCCTATACAATGAAAGGACTTCCCTGAAGAAGATGCCACCTGGATCGAGGAGTCCATTCTCCAGAGAGACCACCCAGAGTTTCCCTCGAGACGAGGACATCTCGATTTCTCTAAGGGGAAGAGGATGTAACAAATCGCATTGACAACACAAAATGTACACACAAAAAATTTAAGAAATCTCCCATGGCAATTTTTTTCATCGTATACATGAGCAAAATCGTTGATCCTTGCATGAACTCCCCCCTTCCCTCTCCCACTAGCCAAAGAACTTAAGCCTTAAAAGTACCGAATCAGTGGGGATAAGTTATCCATGTGAACTCCTCCTTAGGTATATGTGCACACGTATACATGTGAACACCTGCATGTACATTTCATAAATAAAGATATAACTTACACTTGTGAACTCACTCTTGATGCACGATTGTGCATTTACTTAAAAGCACGTGAACACGTGCAAAACGAATAGTTTTTGCAAACACGTGCTATTTATTTTCGATAGTATATGTGCATTATTCTTTATCATGAAAACTCCACCTTAGTCGTCGACACAACACGTAAGAAATTATGCATGCATGAAAAGGAAAAATGGGAAGAAAAGAAAAGGCATTCAATTAGTCTAATTCTAGCTAAAAGCCAAAAAGTTGTTAACTTAAAAAGAGAAATATTCAATTGTAAGTACGACTTTACAAGAGAATGACACATGATGTGAGAGAGATAAGCAATGATTAGAAAAAGTGTGTACTTTTCCTCCTATCTCTTGCCACATAAGTACTCATTCTCTTATTTTTCCAACTATCTTTTTTTTTTTTGAAAAATCCTAGTACTTTTTAACCTCCACAAGACACCTCATTTCTCATATTGTAATTTTTCATGAAAATTTTAAAAACGATATTCTTTTTTATTGGTTGAAAATTCCTAAGTTGCCACATCAGTACTCCTTCAAATTTTCCAATTTTTATTAAAAAATTTTGGGATATTTTTAGCCACTTCCAACCTCATCAGGATACCTCATACCCTCTCTCTAATTTTCTCTTAAAATAAAAAAATGATATTTTTTTTGTAAAAATCTCAAACTGCCACCTCACTAGAAATATCCTACACATGGTATTTTCATGTTAAAAAGAATTTAAAATTTTTTAATAAGCTGACACCCAGTTAATCAATCCATCACCCATCATTTTCATGGTGCCACCATGTGACACCTCAGATGTCGCTTATGCAGGTAGCATCCCATACTCCCCCTCTCCTATAAATAAGACCCCTCCCCTCCATTGTAAGAGTATAAGTGTGGAGCTAAACATACTGTGTTGTGAAGAAGGGCAATCAAAGAAGCGACAACAATATCCTTATGCTGCCAAAATCTTCTCTTAATTTTTTTCTTTCTCTAAAATCCAAAAATATCCTCATTATGCTGCCAAGAAGATGAGGTGTGGCATCACCCCTAAATGTGGCTACGCCGCCAACATCATCACTTAATGTGGGACCGGCTATGAATAATCCTAGCCAAAATCAAGTTCTAAAATAAATTAAGAAAATTTTATTTTATTTAAAAAATAATAAAAGTCACTTTATTCTTGAAAGCATGAATCAAATTATTAATTTAAAGTAAAAAACCCAATAAATTAATGATCAAAATTGATTTTTAATGTTAGCATTTTGGTATTTTTCTTTATCGAATAATTATAATTATTTTTTAGAAAGAAAGAATTAGTAATAATTATAGTTAAAGTTAGATTAAGTTCTAATCATTGGAAACAGTTAGAAAATTAGTTGTATATATGCATGGGATGATAAAGTCAATTTAAAAGAAAACAATGATTGTTATGCTCTAGAAAAATCCTAATATAGAATCTTATACTAAAGAATAAACGAATATTCTTGAAAATTTTCTAACTTAGAATGTTATGTTAACTATTATGCTCTAAGAAATTTTACATAAAATGTTAAGTCAAAAATCTTGTTTAGCATCATATCTAGTTTAAGACTTATTCAATGTAATCTATTAGAAAACTAACATTATTAGAATATTAGAATTATTATTAAAGAAATATATATAGATTACTAAAAAAAATTCCATGATTGAGCTAACCATAAATTTTAGTATCACACTTATAAGAATGTCATTAGTGAAATCCTTAGAAATATTAAATATTAACTAAGGATAAATTAGTTAAGTGCATCTCTAAAAGTTAAATATAGTTATAGTAATAATTATTTAGATGCATAATTGAAATTTGAGTTATTCTTCTGACTAAAAATTAACAGTTTCTATGAACGTTTAAACATATAAGACTTATATCTATGATAATGATAATTGTTAATAGAATTGAAGAATCCTTTAAATAAAAATAGTGTCTATCGATTTGTTCATGGAAAGACTTTCGTAATCATAAACTATCTTGGATGACATACGAAATATAGATTATTGCTTAGAAATGGATTTTCTAACTCTTGGGTGGCAAAATAGATAAATACGGAAGTATAGGAAATGACTGACTTAGTAAACTTAGAAAAAAATGTCATAGGGAAAGAAGGTAATTGAAGAAAGAAAAGAATCGGTTGTCATAATTTTGAAAAATTAGAAAATTGGTAAAACAAATCAAGCAAAGTTTTCCTGTAGAAAATTCAATAAACTGCAAAAAGGAATAAGTAGGGAATGGAAATTCTTAAAAATTATTGGTTGTCAAAATCAAAGTCATTGAAAAATCTTTTCGATAAAGTTATAATCGACTTTATAAATTATTATTTTTAGTAGCATTAATTGCTCAAGAAATATTGACTGCAAAGGACTGGATGGTTGATAGTTTCTGATTTTCGAAACCTTGATGTGATTGTGATTTCTTCACTAATGGAAAGGAAATGCTCTTGCCTAGATTAAGGGCAATTTTAGTAGTCAACTTTCCCTTGGGATCAACTGTTGGAGCTCAACGAGCTGAATATATTTTTTGGTCAGTCTAGAGTGTCTAATGAGTGCCTAGGACGGACGGTTTAGAATGGAAGGTTCCCTCCTTTAGCGACTCAAAACCATGAGGGGCTCTGGTCGGAACTTATTCCTAGAATGTGTAGTCGGCTCCTAAGGCGGAGAAGAAATCCGTACTATTATCAATGCGGTTTTGCATTGGAGCCTAGAGATGCAAGTTGTAAACGCTTCTCTGGTTTTTGAGGGCGGAATTGAAAATATATAAATATGCTTTTATCCAATGTTTTGAAAGGATTGGTTTCACTATTTTCATGTCGTGAATTAACAAAGACATGAAATGAACCTTGTGCTAAAAGAGTAATTAATGAAGCTGTTTTTATGTGTTCAACAGTGTGGTAGTATGCTCTATTTAGATAACTAAAGAAAACAATGTTTAAAGGAAAGCGGGCAAGTGACCTTTTCGAATGAGAGGCATTCGATGGTAGGGTGGACCCGATGAATCGGGTGCTTTTTTGAAAGGGAAAAATAGAATAAGAGCTGCCGTGATGACTTACCCTAGGGTCAGAGTCTTAGAACCGGGGCTTATCATTATCTTAGGGGAAAGTGCAGCGGATGTGCTAGAACACGTTAGGGTTTCGTGAACCCGAGCCTGTTACTGGAAAAAAGTGTTGCACTCCATGAACCAAGGGTAATGACCCATCTCTGTTCAGACAAGAAGCCTCTCGAAGGACACCTCCGAACGTGAGCTAGCTAAAGATGGGAGACTGTTTGGTTAGTAGGAAACACTCAGGTCGATCCTCGTGGGATGAGGCAGGACATTCCCCTACAAGGTGGACCTCGAGTCGCCTAGACTAATCAAAGTCCAAACATTCCAGTAGAGTGTGGACGGTGACAACTAGGAAAGTCCCTAAATGACCACCAAACATTATCGACTATATTTAGCGGTCGGTACGTCACAAAAAATCACTTTTGGAATGATTAAATAATGTGAAAAATGAATAAAAGAGTGAAAAATAAAATTTGAGTTTAGCTTTTGGATGGAAATATAGGGGGGCTAAAAAGAAACTGCATTTTTTGGAAGAGGGCTCACTCAATAAAGATTGTGACATAAAGGAATGAATTAAAAATAATAACACCTATTTGAAATGAACCTCTATTTATTACTTTCAATTGATTCTAGTACATGTTCCATGACCGACCGAAAATCAAAGACGAGGAAGTCGTTTGGTTGAGAGAGATCTTCCCTTTGATATATCAAGTGTCCCTAGGCTTGAATGACTATTTATTCCACACTATTTTGCATCCTCATTGAGATGGGTTGTATATGAGTGCTTTTTGGTCCTCAAAATTGCTCACATATGGAAACCTATGTAGGGTAGAACTTCCTACTCTACTATGAATTATGGATAATTCAATGAATGGAACGACTAAAATTAGTTGCGATATGCTTGGATATTGAGAATGACTTGGTGCTTGAAACATTATGGATCTATCAACAAATGTCGTAGATAATATCATACGAAAGAGTGGCTATAGTCGAAGAAGGCTTATGTTTTAAAATGGATGTTAGAATTATCCCAAGAGCCTCTAAATATGTTCTATCACACCCAAGTGAAACCACCAACCTATGACCATGTAGATCTTGATTACTTCTTTGAAGAAAAGATTTATGAACTCATGTTTTGTAGCTTGGTTTGCGATCAATGCAATTTGTAAATACCATTGCATTAATAAAAAGAGAACCCTTATAATTTTGTAGAGAATCCAAACATTGCGTTTGTATTTAATAATTGAGTTATTTAGGCAGGTGAGTGATTAGATACATTGCATATGATTAATCTTTGAGATGAGTTATATAACTGCTTGTCATTCAATTGTGTTGGACTTCTAAGAGGATGTTATGGCTACCTTATAGAAGACATGTCTTTGAACTTGCCCACATTCGTGGAGAGGCTTAATTTGAGTCCAATTTGGGAAAGGGCCGATACTTACTTTTATCTAATTTATGCAAGATTGTATGAAAATATGGAAACTTGTCTTAAACAGTTAAACTGGCTCAAGAAACTTAAACTAATTGGACTCTATAAGTACAATACCCTTTGAAGAGATAAATCGAAGTATTAGATAGAAAGTGGATATATGACCAACATATCAATGTTATTCCACCCGATGGATTGCTCTCATAAGATGAGAAAAGTTGAAGAACGATGAATTTATTGAATATCCCAATCTCTGATTTGTTATTGATTTCTAGAAACTAAGGCTAATCCACCTACCTTTGTAATGATGACTTGATGAGACACACTGTTGTATTCTTGTGCTTATCCATGACAGTAAACATACCTTTCCTTTTTTTATGAGTGTCCTATGGTCTTTTAGGATGTTAATCATGCTTATAATCGATTTATGGTATATAAAGTAATGTACTAGAGTGCTTGTCAATCTTTGGACATTGAGTTTTGTGAAAGCACAATGACAATTCTTGAAGACCTTTCAAACACACATCATACCTAAATCCAATGAGGATGGTTCCTAGGAATGCCATGAATAAACTATTGTAACTTCCTCATGATCAATCCCAACCAAACTACAAACTTTCTAGTTGACATCAAGAGAATCTGATGGATGGAGATACTGAAGCTAGTTTGTTGCTTCTTATTCAAAGGACAAAGGATTATTATAATCATTGATAGGCAAACATTGGTGTTGCATCATTGGGTGTATCAAGTCACCCAAGTTATACCTCTTCACCATATTTTTAGTATATGGGAGACATGCCTAGAATGGATATTCTAATAGAGGATACCTCCCTTGCATATAGCTGATAGAGCCTTTAAAAAACTAGGAAACCCCCAAATTTTGTAATTGTGCCATTACAAAAAGTCCATGATTGAGGATCCATTGTATTCAAATAACCTCATTTTGGATTAATAAGAGTTGTACTATCTTATTGCTATTATATTGTGTAATAGAGGAAGGCCTTTAACTCTTTAACAATTGAACTTTAATATTTGGATTGTGCATTAATCAAAATTCCCAAGGCCTTGTGAGTCAATGATACTTACAAAGAGCTCTAAGAGAAGAAAATTCTTTTGAACTAGACACTGCCATCAAAGTTTAATGGAGAGAAATCCAAGGTAGAACAATATAAAAAAGCTTAGATCAAAGCCATGGATGAGTATTTTATGGTTGTATGTTCGTAACTATTGCAACGTTTAAACTCTTCTAGTGCATGTGAGTATTTTTTCTATTTAGAAAAATATTTATAAAAAATGCAAGGGGTTATTTATTTATATACATGTGAAGGCATTAAACTATAGTGCATTGTCACCTGTCGATGTTTGAATAGACCATTCATAGACATTTGGATTGTATTGGAATGAGGCATAGGTGTGAGGTGCCCACCCATCGGCTTTCCAGGCACTCTTTTAGTGGTCTATCGAGAAATGAATCTAAGCGTCGCTGCTCGGCACTCCCAGGGAATGTTCCGAGTTTTGTCGCCTAGGGTTTCCCGAATCCGCCTCGCAACGGAATGTTCACGACTGAACCTACTAGGATCGACCTAAAATTCGAGTTCCTAGTTATCAAGGTCTCCTGATAGCATTCTAGCATCGGGTTTTGGACATTCTACTTTACGTAGAGATACCCAATCCGAAGCAGACCCATGCCTCACTTGGTTCAAAGAGAATGGGAAACGAGAGGGATGCCCTGCTCAACCTCTCTGCCCATAGGGCATAGTCCCATTCCGGTCCCCTAAAATGGTATGAATCGGGTTCTAACCTATCAATACCTAAGGTCGAATGATGATAAAAACTTGTAAGAAGCCTCCCAGTTCTCTGGGACCACCCTATCATTAGACGGACCTGTCGGGGGTTTCGCCCACCCACTTCCTTTAATAGCTTTAGTTTTCTAATTAGGTCCTACCACATTTATGTGTGACACTTAAAGTCAGCTTCATTAATTAAACCTTTTAGGAAACAGGGTTCGTTCGCATAACTTATAGCACAGACATGAAAACAGAGCAAAGCAATCTATTGACAAACAAGTTCCTTAACTTATCTTCAAGTTAATCTTTGTCTCCCGCCCATACAGGAGAAATTATGTATCGCTTCTGTCCAACAAAAGTATCCCTTCTGCCCTGCAGAAGTAACTGGTCCAATTCACATGGCACCACAAACTCAATCCTTTATCTAGAATAGGATCTCCCAACATGCCCAGATGTTGGGGGCCATGGAGGTCTTCAACTCCATTCTAGACCTAGCAAGGGGTGTCCAGAGCTCCAACTGACCCGCAAGCTGTCTAGGAGCGAAACATCATTCCCGTGGTTGGCCTTTTCACCACTCGACCTTCGGCCCATGAATCGAGCAGTGCCCTCTCGGGTTAATACGCGGTGCGATCATGGAGGTGATCCACCCGTGCAATATATCTTTCCTTAATTAAATCCCTTAAGAATCAAGCACAAACAAGGCATTCCGCCCTAATATCATTTTCCAAGAAAACATTCCTTTATTCCCATGGCGACTTGTCATCACAGACCCTTGCCATGCATTTACCATAAATCACAAGCACTTGGAATAATTATCCCAAACAACAACTAACAACCAATTGAATGTAAAAACATTTAGGATGTTGTTCGATCAATCAACAAAACCAATTGCATTCTTTCCAAAACAATGTAAGAGTAGATGAAATAATATTTTCCATTGCATATTTGCTCTCCCCCTTGGGATCTAAGAGCAATACTATGCAAAAATGTTCTTAACACTTCCTTCCTTCAGCTAGGGCATATGTTAAGGGTTCAAACACTATTCATGATGTAAGTTCTATAGGTCACTTACCTTGCTTGATTGGTAACCCAACCCTGGATTTGGATTGGCAAAAGTCATCGTTATCCAATGGAACTCAAGACATCCTAGTTTTAACCCTTATGATCAATTTCTTGTACTAGCTCTTAGTCAAGTCATGAGGCAACTAGAAAATTATCCTCATATATCAAACATGTTATAGGCATAACGTATAAATACTTGATAAGATAAGTGCAAGATGATCTCAAGTAATTAGACTCCAACAGGCCTTGCATTGACCTAGAATCTAATTTTTCTTAATATTTGGGCTCTTAGGCTAAATACTTTTGAAGTATCTAAATTTAAACTAGTACTTTCTATTCATGATTCTCAATATCATATTCTTTTAGTAACTATGCTATTTGTAACCCTTGACTATACTTTAATCTAGCACTTGTATGCACAATCTTTTAATGTCGTTCTTTTGACGACTATGGCATTCATAATGCTTGAGTAATTCTTCCTTGTAATTGCTCTACTAGCAAATAAGTCATATGTAACTTGGTGGAATTATCTTCCCTTGATATATGCACTTCACAAACTCCCTCTTTTGAGTAGGTGAGATGAAATTTATCATTTTCCATGACCTACACTCGTGCATCGTAGTATGGGGCCTAACGTATCTCACACGAGAATCAAAGCAAGCATCTATCAATTTGAAAATACATTACTTACCATCAGAACCGCAGTTGGATTGACAGTGATGCCTTTGCCCGAAGCCTTGTTGCTGGTTGCAGGATTCTCTTCCTTGCAACCTCTTGGGGTGACTCCTCTCTCTCTCTCTCTCTCTCTCTCTCAAGCTCTCACTCACAATCTCTTGGAGGGGTATACTCTCTCTCTCCCTCTCGCTTGCAGCCTTTCAGGGTCTCCTTATGCTTTTTATGCCTCTCCCATGCCTCATATTTATAGTGAATTAGAGAAGAGGGCTTGTGGTTGAGAAGTGGAGCTCTTTGTGGAGGGGGATCTTGGAAAGATCAGTGATCTGATGCTCAGATTATAAATCTGATGGTTCCATTGGCTCCAAAAGGGGGGTAAAATCCTAAGACACTTGGTTAGAAAGCTCTTAGTTCACTCCTTCTTCTTTTCTCTATTCAAAGTGTTGTCCAATGCCTGTGTACTGCGATCGCGGCACGCGCGATTTCACAAATCCTCTCTTTATTTTTTTATTTTTATAAAATCTCCAAACTAACTAAAATATCACTTGTCTTTTTTTTAAAATGACATCCAGTTCTAGAAATCTCCATATCTTTTTTTTTTGAATAATATCTAAAATATACTAGTTTTGCCCAAAATCTAATATTTTTGGACCATCCAAACTATACACATTAACCTAGTGATTAATATAACTCATAAGTCTTGTTCACGTTGTAATTTACGTGAAGGGTGGCTACAGACCTTGCCAATCCGAGAAAAATATTGAATTTACGACTCTTGATTTTTCTAAATAAAATATTTTAAATTAAATAAAAATTATTAATAATTAATGTTAGTTAGTTTTTATCTTAGTTAGTCTTTAGTTAGTAATCTTACTAACTTATTAATTGACTAGCTAACTTTCGAACCAACCAACTAACTTTTATTGTGTGGAAATATTACAATAGGTGTCAAGAAGTTGTGATGTTATAGATAGAAATTATATGTATACAATTCCTTGCAATATCGCATTTTCTCAACCCATTCTATTCGCAACATATGTAGGGAAGTTTTGTGTTAGGATAAATGCACATAGGGAAGTGGGAGCTACATACATGGGATCATTCATGGAATTCCATGTAGCTTGTTTGTGCATTTTTTGGTCATTAGTCCACTTCTAAAATTGATGACTAAATCTTAAATGGTATACCATTTCATTTTAAATGCATGTTGTCCTTCTACCTTCCTTTCTTACACCTCCTCCATGCTCTTTTGGAATTGCTCAGTATGAAATGAGGGAATCAAGTGGAGCTTCTAAGACAAGGCTTGGGAAATGCCTACTACAAGTTCATCTATAACTATCAAGAAACATGTGCAAATGTAGTTACTCATCTAGTGTCATTGGCCATTCAAGAATATTTTTATCTTGGTCATGGCATCATATTATCAAGTTCCTTGAGACACTCAATTGCCAAGAAATTCTCATTTTGAGTTTTCTCTTCTACATCCTTCTTAAGAGACCTAGCAGTTAGTTTAGGCTTTAAGCCTATTGGAGGGTCTAGTTGAATAAAAGAACATATTGCAGATGTTGTATTGATAGTGCTCTTAACTTTGGAGTTTCATCCCCTTTCTAACATCGGACTAATGTCTTCTTCCTTGGCTAAGTGGACAAGTCAGTTGAGGGTTGTGATTGTTCTAATTCCACTCTTGATTTGGAAGTAGTAGCTACAAATTCAATGGGTTTAGCAATATGAGCAATCAAGAATAAGTGCTTACTCAAATCCTTGGATTGATTGGTAGTAGGATTTTTCTTAGAGTCCTTAAATATGTATTTGGCAAGTCTCTCAAATGGCAATTGTTGGACCTTTAGTGTTTCTTATATGCCTCCATTAGGATGCAACTTCTTAGCTTTGGTATGAGCACAAGACTATTGCTATTATGTTTTGTTTTAGTGACGAAGGTTCTTTTAGTTTGGGTGATCTCAAACATTGGGAAGATAAGCTACTAGCTGCCTTAGAATATTTCTTGTCTCTATAGTAGATGGTTCTATCATTTTCTTATTTGAATCTTCTATTTTGTAATTAGTTTGTACTACTCCTTGTGAAAGTAGCAACCACCTCATGCCATTGCACATTGATAGTTATAGGCATTAATGTCTTCCTCTAATAGGAAAGTTGTTAATCATTGGCCTGATGCACTATATTTGTCATTAGTATAGTTTAGTGCCTTAGTCTTTACTATTTCTTGTGTAAAGCAGTCTTAAAATGTCTCATTTTATAGGTAGTTGTAAAAGCGGGGCGGCTTGATGAGGAAAACTAGTATCATTCTTGTTTTTTGGATCATCTTTGATGTTCATGACCTGTGTATGATATATTCTCATTATTATATTGCAGATATGACAATTGGCACCGTCATTCATTGTGTTCATGTTCTATTCTTAGCATGTTCTGTGTGTTCTACCTTGCATTCTCTAATTATTAGTGCTGAAGTATGTGTTCTTATGTCTCTATGTGCTTATATTTGGTTTTTTATGAGTTGCTTGATATAAGATTAAGTATTTTCCCTATGAGGCACTGTTTGTCCTATTATGCATTCTTTTGTATAGATTAGGGCAGCAACACTTTGGTAATCCTACCATTGTGTCCGTATATCTCTATGTCAAAACACCATTAAAAATGGCAAAGGTTGAGGCCAGCAATTTAATTTTTCTACATGAAGGAGAGGTTTCTACATGAAGAAAATTTCCTATATAAAGTAGTGTTTCCTGTATGAAGTAAAATTCCTACATAAAGCAGAGATCTTGTATGAAGCAGAAATCACTGTATGAAGTCATAATGCATTGCTAGAGGCAAGATGATACAACTCTTTCTATACTATTTTCTATTTCTAGATTTAAAGCTTAATCAAAATACTCTTCTTTTATGTCAAAAATTTGAAATATTTGTCAAGACAGTTGTGGTAGACTGTTTGAAGCATGATACTGCAGTTTAAAGATTTAATTTTGTATTTCCACATTTATGTCAGAGGATTACCCACATCCATCAAATGTTATCATGACCCGAAGTAGATCCAAAGAATTAAGAGAGTTATTGAAAAGACAATAGCAGGGCTTGTTGTAGAATGATGGTAGTGAAGCAAGAGGAATTGGTATCCTAGATAAAGATGAGTTTCCACCATTTGAAGGGGAATTTCGGGATGTCGATACTTCTTTAATGGAGGCAATGGATCAAAACTAAGAGACTTCTTCACAATGATTAGCTATCATCCAAATTAGGCACGTCATTTTCACCTTCAGGAGCACTTGGAGGAGATTTGGTAGATGTAACAGGGGAATGAGAGCCGTGAATCCCAATCCACCGCTCAATCCTAAGGTCAAGGCATCTAAGTTTTCACGTAAGAAGAAAGAGGACCTGAACTATCATGTGGCACAATTTTAGACAAGGTGGGTTGCTAGTAGTTTTAACAATATGTTTAGGGATCAAGTCAAATTACAATAGTTTGCAGCAACCTTTAAAGGTAAGGCCATGGATTGGGTATAGTACCTATGATGCTGGACACTTTACTACATATGATGGCCTTAAAATGATTTTCTAAGCAGATTTAGAACATATAAGACAGTTATAGATGTGTTAAAGAAGCTAAAGCAAATCAATCAAAAGACCATGTTGGTGCACGACTGTGCACATAAATTTAAGAACCTTGTGAGTAGGTTGATTCAACAAGATAGGCCTTCTTTGGATTTACAATATTCATACTTTGTTAAGGGGTTGGATAAAGTTATTGCATGAGCAATTGCTAATGTAGAAGTTGGAAATAATAACACCATAGATGCATTGGATGAAGCTGCACAACGGGTGGAAAAAAGACTTGGCATTAGCAAATCTAAGAAGAAGATTAAGCAGGACTCCTCAAACTCTGATTCTAAAATGATTCTAATTCAGGGGATGGTAGTGATGAAGAGGATACCTCATTGAGTTCTTAGCGATACTGAATCAAGCAACTCAAATGATGTGACTGGAGTAGACGGCATCAGAAGAGGCATAAAAAGAAATCTAGGAAGGATAAGAGTTCTTCTAAGGATAAGAAGAAGGGGAAAGAAAAAGAGGAAATGACAACCTTGGAAAAAAGGTTGGAGAATAAAATAAAGAAACAATTGTTGGATATGGGAGTTATGAATACTTCCTGGAATGTGAATTCATGTAGCATATGTCAAAAGGTGGGCCATGAGGTTAGAGAATGCTGGTATAACCCAATGGTGTAGAATGCAAGACAACAACAACACCACCAGTGACACTGGTAAACCAAAATGCACCTGAGATGGCATAGTAGTGAGGATTCATAGGTTTTGGCATGAAGGGTCAACCACCTAAGCAATGGAGCAATGATTAGCCAAGGCTATGGAATAATGCCCAGTAGAGGCAATGAGGGCCTTACTATTACTGTGGCAAGCAAGTAGGGACATACATTAGGATTTAATTGCTACAAGTTATGGGTATGCCATAGGGCTGAAAGGGGAATGCAAAGTGGAGAGCAGCAAGGAATGAACCTAGCAAGGCTACCCCATGGTGGGCATCAACCATTGGCACCTATAAGCAGTCGTTCTTGTTGAGATATGTGCAAAAGTCACAGAGGGCTAGGTAGCAATCCAACAGTTGGAGCAACAAGTTAGAGAATTTTTTCAGGAATAGGTTCCAAAGTAAGGGTGGTTTAAATGAAACTAAGCATAGGTTAGAGCCACAAGTAGGTTGTGATCACTAAAGTTGTATAGTTATGGAAGATTGTTTGAAAGATACAGTTGTTTTAGCCATCACTAGGGCTAAAGCCACATAGAAGATCAACTGGGAGGACTAGGAAAAGGCTAGGAAGTGGCCTCCAAAGAAATTCTGAAGTTGTAGAAGAAGAAGCAATTTAAACAGCCTGATTTTGTAGAATTGCAGCATGAGGTCCAGGAGAGTCAATTGTTGTATGAGGAAAAACAATAGGATATGTCGTTGTGACAGGAATGCAATTTAGTGACCAGCACCAAATCTTGGATTCATATGATTAGTTTCAAGGTTCTCATGAATTATTTTCTGCATTAGCTAATTCCTCATTGCAATTAACTTTGGAACAAATCCTTGATTTGATTCGAAGGTTCATAGCAAAGATTATGCTAAATCAAGAAACGATGTGGAAACACTATGCTATTGATAGTAGCTAGATGTCAAAAAGTCAAGCAATTATCCCCATGCAGTCAGAGGTGGTGGATTATAAGGTTCCAACTATTCAAGTGGAATACTTGGGTACTAAATTTGATGATGTATTATTAGACAAAGGTTCAAGAGTTAATATATTACTTGAAGAGTTGTATTTGGTGCACAAACTATAGGGATTGGTGGCAACACCATTTCAAGTTAAAATGGCAGACTAGTGGAGACTTCAACCATTGGGGATACTAAAGAATCAACTTTTTTGAGTAGCAGGGCTGAAGTTCAGGGTAAGCTTTGTTGTTCTCCATATGGAAGGTTTAGGGGACTCATATAGCATGTTACTGGGAAGACCTTGGTTTACATTAGCCAAACTAAAGTAGGATTGGGTTTCAAGTAAAACAATCATTCCTCATGGTGGTAAGGAGGTTAAGTTATCTACAGTTAATCAAGTGGTATTGAAACCAGAGTACCATCCATTGGTTTCTCATGACAATAAATGTTCCACATGATATTGAAGATGATGAAGAGGAACTCTTTTTATAGGCTAATCCTACTATTGTACCAGTCTTTGAGGTAGATGTTGAAATGATTTCGTCTCAATATAATGTGTTTTTAGCAATACCTTTGTCAAAAGCGGATTTACCACTGCAAGTAGTAGGTTTACCATTGTTAGTAAATAGTGACCCCATACAACAAGATAAGGACCCCATACAGTAAGACAATGACTTGATACGGTAGGATATTATATTGGTTGTTGCAGAAAGCAATGGTAACCCTAAGGGGAGTAAGGGAACTGATATGGAGACACTTAAGGAGCAAAAAAAACCTTCATTAGAAATAGAGGAGGATTTTAATAGAGTAAGTCAGCAAGCTATTATTGATGCAGAGTTTTTGAATATGAACACACTATGAGTAAGTCAACTAGAGTGTTTGAAGATGATGTTCAGGAAGTGTATTTGGATGCCAAGTTCCGTTCTAAACTAATGAAGCTGAGTATTTTTGTTGAGGAAGATTTTAAGTAGTAATTGATTAATCTATGCAAAGTATTTCAGGATATTTTTGCTTGGGAGTATACTGACATGAAGGGATTTGATCCAAGGGTGTGTGTCATTATAGAATTAATTTGAAGTCAGATGCTAAACCTATAATTGAAAAGAGGTATCGTATGAATTTGAACTATGCTAAACAGGTGAAAGAAGAGATTAACTTCTTAGAGTTTGCTTTATCAAGCCTCTAAATGAAGTGATTTGGCTGTCACCTATTGTAGTGGTGCCCAAAAAGAATGGCATGATACGGGTATGGGTGGATTATAGAAAATTGAATGCAGCAACAATAACTGATCCATTTTCTCTTCCATTTATGGATTCTTTATTGGATGATGTAATAGGTCATGAGATTTACAGTTTTCTAGATGGTTTCTCCATATATAATCACATTCGAATGCATCCAGATGATATGGATAAGATCACTTTTATAACAGAGGGGAGCATTCGTATAAGTACTATTAAAAACTTTGGTCTAAAAAATGGACCATGAGAGTTTAGGGTGTAGCTTATAAAACTTTTGATCCATATCTCACTTCTATAATGAGGTTTTCATAGATTATTTCTGTGTTTTTGGCAAGAAAGTTGATCACCTGCAACAACCTAGGTTGTGTTTTAAAATATGCCATCAATTTGGGATGTCACTGAATCCATTTAAATCCATTTTTGATGCTAAAAGAGGGATTCAATCAGGTCATATTATTTTAGAGGAAGGTATGGCTATTGATCCAAGGAAAATTCAGGTTGTTCAGAAGGCTGTTGTACCTACAATAGTTCAAGAAGTGATGCACTTCATGGGGCAAGCGAAATGGCACAGTAGATATTTGTGGTATTTACCTCATATCTATGCTCCGCTTATATTGCTTACTAAGAAGGGAGTTTAGTTTGTCTAGAGGCATGACTAGCATAAAGATTTTGGTATGTTGAAGAAGATGTTGGTAGTAGCACCAATTTTACAACCTCCACATTGGGATATTCCATTCCATGTATTTGTTGATGCATTTAAAATTGTGATGGGTGTAGTTCTAATGTGGGAAAGAGTTGCAGGCTGCTAGTTTAGACCTATCTACTATACAAGTAGAATACTTACAATAGTTGAGAAGAATTATACAGTGATTGAAAGGGAAGCTCTTGGAATGATATTTGCATTGCAGAAGTTTAGGCATTACTTGTTGGGGAATCAAGTACTTTTTCATGTGGATCATGTGAGTAGACTAGAGCTAGTAGACTGTGCATTAGGGGTAAATGATCAGTTTCCTAATGGATAGTTGTTCAGTGTTCACATGAATCAATTCAATTCTTTCTATGATCAAATGCTAAATTTTCTGCTTGATGAAGTGATGCCTATAGAATTGTTAAGAGATCATTGTAAAAGGTTGGCATTGCAGAGCAGACACTTTCATGTTATTATGGGAGTGCTCTATAGGAGGGGCATTAACAATGTGTTGAGAATATGTGTAGTTGTTGAAGAACAACCCATTATACTACATGAGGCACATGCGAGACTGACAAGAGGTCATTTCTTTGGTGAGATTACAAGTAAGAAGTCTCTTCAAGTTGGTTTATGGTGGCCAACGATGGTGTTTAAAGATGCTCATCAATATGCAAAGAAGTGTGTTACCTATACGCGGGAAGGTCAACCTCACCCTAGAGACAGGATGTAGGATCATCCAATTTTGCCTCTAGAGCCTTTCCAAAAGTGGGGTATTGATTTTGTGGGCCCTATCAAGCCAACTTCCTATCAGAGAAAAAACCAGTATATTTTGGTATGTACGGATTATTGCACTAAGTGGGTTGAAGCTAAAGCTTTGCGAGACAATAAGGCAGTAAGTGCGGCACAGTTTCTCTATTCTAATATAATGACTCAGTTTGGTTGCCCTATAGAGTTGGTATGTAACCATGGTAAGCATTTTCTGAATGAAGTGATTAAGGAGTTGACTTCTAAATATATGATTTTGCATAATAAATCCACACCTTATCACCCTCAAGCAAATGGGTAGGATGCGAGTTCTAACAATATCTTGATGCAAATTCTTAAGAAGATAGTCACTGATAATCGTAAGGATTGGGACACTAAATTAGATTCAACATTGTGGTCCTTTTTGTACAACATATAAGGTTTCAACATGTTTGACTGTGTTAAGTTAGTTTATGGACTTGAAGCAGTGGTCCCAATGGAGTTTTTAGTTCCTAGCCTGAGAGTGGCAGTGAACCATAAATTATGTCATGAGGATTCAGTGCATGACAGGTTGTAGCAATTAATGCAACTTGAAGAGGATTGGATTATAGCTCATTATCTTTCAGCAGTGGTGCAATTAAGAAGACATGCATGGGTAAACTAACACACTAAGAAGAATATATTTAAGGATAGAGATCTTGCCATGGTATATAATTCAAAGCTTCAAAAGCATCCGAGAAAGTTGAAGTTGCGGTATACTGTTCTGTATGAGGTTGTCAAAGATGTGGGTCAAGGAACTTTTGTATTGGCTACATTGCAAGGTGAGATAATTAAGTTAGAAATAAATGGGTTCAAATTAAGGAGGTTGGTACAACCAAATTATGATTATTTAGGTCAAGAAGTTCACAAGAATCCCACAATTGTAGTTAATTTGGTTCAACCTTCTGTAGTGTTGCTTCATACAGTATGCAATGGGGTTTTGCCTCATAAGATTGATTTTGGTCCATTTAAGGAAGCTACTCAAACTTTCATGGTGCTCTATGAGGTATCTGGTTTTTTGGAATTATTAACAGTCTTGTTGCAAGCATTATGGAACCTCATGAAGTGGTGGTATTATCTAATATTAGAGCTTGTTGGCCATGGGAACTTGGCTAATGCTAGATATATATTTAAGTTTTTTTGCAAGATATTATGATTTGGGAAAGTATCATTATGGCATTGGTAGAGTATGCTTTGAAAGTATTTTTAACCTTTGACCAGAAACTTGTAAATGACGGGTTAAAAGGGCAATTGGACTCAACTGCAGTTATTTTTACACTAAAATTGTATGAAGCCATAGAATTTCAGTTGTATGAGGTCCAACTGAGGGGACATATGACAAGTGTCAAACTCATTGAGCGTACATGGTGTAATCAATGTTTAACATACTTCCTCTTTTTTAGGAGATTCACTCAATGTCAAGTAGGAAAAAGGGGGAAAGGGAGAAACATGGCAAAGAAACCACAATGTTTGGTGCTGGTTTTTGAAGCACCTAAACATCAATGCCATCATCCAAGTCCACATCTTCATCCTCCTACTTGTTCTCCACCCTTCTTACTACCCAATTCTTCACAGGTTATTGTGAGCTATATGGTGAAAATGAGGCAGAAGAAGGCATCGAAATTACTTGTCAAGAGGGGGAAACAACCGCCAAGAGGGGTTCATGAGCAAGAAGAAGACTAGAGTAACAACCCTCCTGAGTTCATTCCTTCCAAGTCAAAGCAAACCACACTGAAAGCATAACTAGCTATCTCGAGTGATGAAGATGGTGGCTTGCCAATACCAATCATAGATTGTACTATTTTCATGGATACATCCAAGCCCAACACTAGAGGGTGGCTCAAAGAGATTGGTTGTTGTCTTTTACCAAATTACTGTGGGAATCTTGGAACAATAATATGCATGCACAATAGCAACTTTCTATGCTTAGGGAAAGTGGCAAATTTGGGGGTAAATTGAAAATTACACCTTCTCTTCTATCTCAAGTTTTCTCTCTCAAGCTTAATGATGACGAACCTAGGCATTGACATGATAAACTCATGCAAGAGGTGCATGTACCCATAGTTAGAAAGCAGAGCAGACGACTCAAATCGGACCAATGCTGGTAGGTTTATATGCTCATGTGCAGGTGGTATGTCTAACTTTGCGTGCATCTCTTTGGAAATAACGAAAGGGGGATAAGTCTAATGTATGCAAAAAAGTAAAAGTTAATGGATTATTTTTGTGGATCTTGATGACACTCACTCTCATGCTTCATTGGATGTTGAAAATGATCAAGGACAATGCCTTGTTGCTCCATTGACTATGGGTTTTTCTTCACAAGATGTACTAGATGTTGAGGTTATGGGTAGTGCTATGTCTTTGAATTTTTCTAAATGGCTGAGTGAGGATGCTAAGCATGATGTGGTTCATGAGGATGTGGTCATAATAGGTCTACAAAAGAAAGTCATATTCTCTAAGGTAAAAATGGAGAATATTTTCAAGCAATCTATTTCTATGCAGTAGGGAGATGGTATGCCTTATGATAGGAAAGTTATTGCAGCAAGTTATGCACCTCAAAATCTTGAGGAGGCTTATTCACTTATGTCGGGATTACATAGGTTTATGGTTGATATGCATGCAAGTGGTGCTGTTAAATTGGATGTGGTTCAGACTTTGCAAGAACAATTGACATGCATGAAATCCAAGAGGGATGCTATGCTCATTGAGATGAAAAAAATGAAAGAATTGCATGCTAGTGAAGTGTATGCCTTGTGGAGACAAATTGATGAATATGGTGATATGTTGTAAATGCAAGATATCCTTGGCTGCTTTAAGGAATGGATAGCAAATATGCACGAAAAATTTCAGAGTGAGCTTGATTTAGTAGCTCAAGAGAATGCCAAACTTAAGGCTCTGACAGGATTCTTTTAGATGCTCGGTTGAAACCTTTACTTAAGGTTGATAAGCAGAATTTGAGTGATATGGAAGCTAATTTTGATGGTTCTGTGTTCATGCAGCAGGATTTGGCTACTATGAGGGATACTTTGATTCTTGTGATGCATGATCAGTGGGTTGCTATTGCTAGTAGGATATCACAGGTTATTTCTCGGCCTTATGCACTGTTGTAGTAGTCATTTGTGTATGAAAATATGGAAGTACTAGCTCATGAAAAGAATGTTCCTAAGGAGAAGCTTAATGGGATGCACGTTCAGTATCACAGACTTGTGGAAATGGTTACTAGTTTGCAGTGTTAAGCAAATTTATCATGCTCAAAATCCGTCTTTGGATGTTGATGTTATCAAGGTTGATATAAATGATGTATTGCATGATAATCATAAACAGGTGTAGATCAGAGAGCTTATAGTGGATAAGATTTATAACATGGATGTTTTACCTCTTGTATCTCATGAACAACATGCACATGAGTAGTATATCATTGAGCCTCATGATACTCATGAGCCTCACAACTCATGGGACACTCTTTTGTACCACTATCAAATTTTGTTTCTTTGTTTTTCCATCATACTTTCTATGGATGCCTTTATGTTTTGTGATTGTCTTTTGGGGGGATTATGCAACCATATTAGAGGGCTATAAGTATCCTACAAGAGTGGCTCTACTTATCATTTCTCTTTGTGCCTTACTTCATGGTGCAAGGTTGTGAGTAAGGCATAATTTTTCTCCCTAGGTATGCTAGTTCTTTGGATAAGGCATTTGACACCATGAATCATGCATGGCTATGCTAGCCATCCATCAGGCTGTTCTAAGTGTTAGCTGTTGGCCCGCGATGCACTATATTTTCCCTTAGCATAGTTTAAATCCTTAGTCTTTACTATTTGCTGTGTAGAGCAATCTTAAAATGCCTCATGAAGTGCAGTTTATAGGCAATTGTAAAAGTATGGCTTGATGAGCAAATTGGTGTCATTCTTGTTTTTCGAATCATCTCTGATGTTCATCACCTGTGTATGATGGATTCTCATTATTATATAGCAGATATGATAGTTGGTGCCATCATTCATTGTATTTCTATTCTATTCTTAGCATGTTCTCTATTTTCTACCTCTCATTCTTTGATTATTAGTGTTGAAGTATGTGTTTTTATGTCTCTATGTGATTATCTTTGGGTTTCTATGAGTTTCCTGATATAAGATTAGGTATTTTCCCTATGAGGCACTATCTATCCTACTATGCATTCTATATAGATTAGGGCAGCAACACAAGTACTAGCTTTTTGATAATTAGTTTGTATGGTTTTGACTCATTAATCAAATTGGCTCTTAGCTTGGATTTTCACTGAGGGTTAACTCACTTGTTCTTTGCCTTAGATAAAACTTTGGCCCCTAAGGCTTCTTGACTAGCGCAAAGGAAACTACTCTAACTAGACAACCCTCTCCTAGGTTCAGAATATCATTTAGATGGGTGCCATAAGACCTTCTAGAGACACAAGGATATTATGATAGAGAATAATGTATTTGGATATCCAAACTAGAAAAACTACACTTTCTTCTTCCTAAGGATTTTCTTAAGGCAACTCTTGAGCAACCAAGAATAAAAACTACTTATCAATGGAAACCAAAACCAATACAATTGCAAGCCAATATCTCGATGAAGATGTCTCCACCCTTTGAAAGTACATTGATCCTCAAATAATCACTCATTCACAAGACTACTAGCCTCACCAAGTTGGAACTTCTATCTTCATGTGAGCTTGCTACTTCCAATCCCCATCTAGCGACACTAGCATCACCAACAATAGCACTTATTACTAGTGGTGCTTCACCAAACTACCACAAGTTGGCCCAAGCAAGATAAGATTCAATATGATCAAGGGGATGTTTTTCAAACTCATTTTCAAAGTAGCCCCACTACTCCTACTCCTTCTACTAGTCTTAAATCACTCCTTTGTCATTCTCTTCACATATGATTTTCTTGAAGCAAAATGCTTACTCCCAATTGACTCTACATTTAGTACGTTTGCTAAGTTCTTATGATGATTAACATGGGCCTTGTTGAGACCACATCATTTAGATTGCTTCAAAATGGAATCCCACGCAGAAAGGGAATGAGCATCTCTTCCATAAAAGCACTCACACCCAAAACGAGTTCCTACAAACCATCACTCAAAAGAAATTACAATCACACCAACTTATTTCAGCATATGCTTCTATCAAAAAAGGTGATGACCACTCATAAATCATAGAGCTAAAATTGAGATGTAATACCTCAAGTCAATTCTTAATATGGCGTTGTGTCATTGACTTGAGCTTGCTTACATGGGTAGTCACCTCATGACAATTGCTGAGTATAGCGATGTACAATTAGTGATCCTTTAAGAAAATCCCATCTACAATGCCGCCATATCTCTCCATGCTATAATTTTGGTGAGCAATCTATATATGCCAACCACCTTGCAGCATTGTTGACTACACAACAAAATCCTAATAGAGGAGGAATTGTAAGTCTCTTTATAGCCACCACTCTACTCATCAATGATCTTATTGGTAGTCAAATCAATATCACAAATGGGGATGGCTAGGGTGGAATTAACATGGATGGCAAGGGATGAATCATCATCACAAATAGAGATGGTTGGGGTATAATCAACATCACAAACGGACAAGGTGGTGCCCCACTCATCATCAAAGACATACAAGAGAGAGATATATCGCCTTCAGGTTGAGCTTTAGCATAAGTATGAGCCACTGCCTAATAAAAAGAAACCATGTCTAATGTCTTCTATATCCAAAGAATTGTATAGGTCATAAGGAAAGAGGAATATAGATCTATAGATTGATGGAAAACTATATCAAAAGATCCTTTGATTAATTCTACGCCTTTTTTCAGTATTACATCTTTAGTGAGCTTTGTTGGAGATGGCTATAATGGCTTCTTAGGATACACACAACATTTGGATGCCATTAGCAATGTACATAAGTTGGAAAGAGATTTGTTAGAGATGGAAAATGATTTCTTGATGCTAATATTAGAGCAATGTATGTATACAAGTTGAAAAGAGATTTTTTAGAGATGGAAAATGCTTTCTTGAGGCTAATATTAGAGTAATGTATGTACAAAATATAGCAAAACAAAGAGATTATTGTAGAGTTGGAGAAAGAAAGAGATCAATTGAGGCTTAAAGAAACAATATTGGGAGTTTGCAAATGATGTGGAAAACTTCAAAATATTCAAGATATGAGGTCACGAAGCGGGGCATTAAGAAAAGGATACATGCACAATGAAGTAAGTAAGTTTCTTGTTACATTTTTCTGTATTTCATAAAGTATTTGTAAAATATTTTATAATAACTAAACATTTTGATTTTGAATATAGAGATATCCTACAACCCAATGAAGAAAAGAGTTTGAGCATGGAGGCATCACTTATACACATTAAAATGCTTCTCAATAAGGAAGCAAGTTCAAAGTGATTTTGAAGGACCCAAAGTATCAAAAGATAAGAAAAGAAGATATTGATGCCTTTTTTAAAGGAAACCAAGTTAAGTTAAGCGATATGCAAGCCTTGTTGAAAAAGGCAGGTATATCCAGCAAGGGATACATATCTATTTACAAAACCCTTCAATTGAAGATAAAGGAATGCAACCTACATGGATCAATATTTCCAAGCCCAACATCACTCAAAAGAATGTGAAAATAAGTGAATGATGAAGTTCTAGAGGTCCTAGAAGCTCCATTCTACATAGAGGGATACTATGGAGTAAAAGGGGAGGCAACAGTTTATAATTTTAAAAACAATGTATTTTATAGCTTGGAGGCCTTACAATCATAATTTACTCAATTGTTTGAGGTAACTCCAAATGAATGTGATAACGTTCTAAAATTTGTACTCAAGCTCAATGAGTGCTAGATTGTGAAGGATACAAAGTTGGAACGAATTACCATCACTCTGATGAGCAAGACACTTGACCCAATACTTTCAAGGCAAAATCCAAAATGGTTTAGTGACCAATTTGAGAACAATAATTTCTCTCTAGGGGCCTTTAAGGTAAACAATATACTTATATTGGAAATTTACTTTTGCTAATGGTGTGGTTGTAGCACGTGCTTGTAACTATATATGTGTATTCCAAGTTATGATTGAGAATTTCAAAACCCTGCATTGGATTTCCATAAGAAAGTATACCCCAAATCATTAGTGAATAAAGAAATAGGAGTGTGATATCTCGACTTTAATTTAAAAATTTTCCAACTTCTCGCAAAATGGACTTTAAGAACTCTAAAATCATTAAATAGAGAAGAACTCAAGCAAAAAGACCCGAGGATTGTAACCTGACATTTTCTGGATTGACAAGGACTGTAGCCACCCATCACGGAATTTACGACGTGAATGAGAGTTATGAGCCATATTAGTCATTAGTGTCAATGTGTATAATATGGATGGTCCAAAAATATTAGATTTTTGGATAAGACTAGCATATTTTAGATATTTTAGATATTGTAAATATCCTAAAAAGATATGAAAATTTCTAGAACTGGATGTCATGTTTAAAAAAAAAGAAAAAAATTCAGCCAATTTTGGAGATTTAATGGAAAAAAAAGGATTGGCGAAATTGCCCATGTCACGATCACAGTTTATTCCTTCGTACCCTTCAAGAGTCACTATTGGTTGCACTAGAATCAAATATATGGTGATGTATTTTACACTAATTCAACTTTTGGCAATGAAATAACAGCAAATTCATTGTTGAATGGGAGAAATTCTTACTTGAGATGTATCAAATGTTGTCAAAAGGCAGCTTCCTTTAGTACATGTAATGTTGAATGCTCATTGTGCAATGAAACAGTGGTATATATGGCACTTGGGTTGTTGCATATGGGCATTACAGTGAAAAAGGAATTGAAATTACAGACTGTACCTACGCATTATCGCATAAAAGCTGCATTTTTAGGCATTAGGTATAATGGTACACAGGAAGTGCAAGACTTAGAGATTCAAATTGGCCAATACACTGAAATAAGAAATTTCTTAGTTGTTCCATTACAGTCGAGTGACATTATTTTAGAAATGCCTTGGCAACACCAGCATAATCCAGATATAGATTATTCCACACACACAATGAATATTAATTTTCAAGGAAAATCTATTACATTATATGGTATGCATGCATCTAATGTTTTTCCACTGCTTTCGCATACTCAAGCTAAGCGTGCATTACGCAAGAGTAGTAAATCATATCTCATTTGGGTGAATGAATTGCAAGTAGAAGTTACGTGTGAAAAATAAGATTTTATTTGATTCATGCACATATAATTTCTTTGAGGAATTCTTAACCGTGAATTCCAAGTGTTAACTTGGGTCTGTACAAGATGAACTATGTGAGTACAAGGAAGGTAGTGTGTCCCTAAAAGATTTAATATTTCTAACTTTTGTGTTGATCAAATGAAATCTTTGAATCATAAATGCTAATCCTTGGTATATAAGAGACCTTAAGATGCAATTGCCAAATGATATTGTTCGTAATTAAACTAACTAAGATTTACTTTTATTGCGAGCAAAGATCGACAAAACTCCAAGGGAGTTATCCTCAAGTATGAAATTCTTGCTTAAATTCAATCCAAACTAATCCCCAAAGAAGAGAGAATCCAAGAAGATTATTGGAAGGTATTGCCACTTATGTTGATTTGTCTTGAAGTTATTTTGCCACTTATGCTAATTTGTCTCAAAATTATTTTGTCACTTATATTTATTTTGCCACTTATAAATTGCATCGATGTTATTATTTTTGGAAAGAAAAGATTGGTCTTGGAAATAAACTGGTTAAGAAATTCTGTATAATGCATTCGAAATAAGATTTTTGTGATTATAAGCTAGGTACTGATCTTTCCTAAAATCATTAGGCTAAAAGATGGATGACTGAATATAGATCACCGACTGAGGTAGTATTCTGGTGAACACAGAACGTCGACTGAGGTAGTGTTCCTAATGGCACTACACCTCCCCAAGGCCAACATGAATAAAGCCTACTCTAAGGGGTTTTTCTTTTTTTTATTTTGCGTTGAGTTTAGACTAATCATGACGCGAAAGGTCTTGTTGTAGGGAACTCTAGTCGGTAGGAGGAGATGAGGATACCAGGGGGCTCTTGTCATAAACTCCTTGGGCTCTTACGAACTGCCAACTACCCTTCGATTTCTAGAATGTGTTCTAAAGTTCCAATACTAGTTGGGAAATGGAACTTGGAGAGAATAATACTTCGAACAGAAAACATTGTAAAAGTCATTTTTATGAAAGAAACCATTAAGAAGGAATTACTTTACTCTGTTTTTGTGTCATAAATTAAAGGCATGTAGCGAATTTGTATCAGGAGATAACTCAAAGAATCTAATTTTATATGTTGAACCTAAAGTAGTAGGTAATTAAATAACTAAAACTACTCTCTCAAGGGAAGCGGGAGGATGGACCCCCGACAAATCTAGACCTATGGTTGGGAAGTCTCGGTAAGCCGAGAGTTTTTCTAAGAAGGAATAAAAATCACTTGATGGACCATTAGAAACCAAAAAGACTGAATTACATCACTTTAGAATATGCTAATATTAATTAGCCGCTAGTAATAGATTAGACAAAAAAAAACTCAAGTCGATCCTCATGGGAGCGGCCAGAACTTCCACTATAGGGTAGACTCAAGCGAGCCTAGTTTAGTAAACTCCGAGGGTTTTATCAAAATCCTGGATAGCGCTTCCTAGGACATCTCTTGATGGGCTACTAAGAACATACCGCCAAGGAATAGCTCAAGCGACATGTTACGGTTGGTATCAGAGCGCATGCTATGATGCAAGTAAATAAAACTAGTTATATTTATTTTTTAAAAAATATTTCTTTAAAGTAGTAAAATCTTATCTTGTTGATATATGATCTTGATTTCTAACAGAAAGACAAACCTTGGGAATGATTCTTGATTTTCCAAGTTATGTTTATGTCAGCAATGCACTCCTCTAGCTTTAGCTGGAGAAACCAGAAGATCCGATATTGGATCAAATATATAATCCTTCACCCGTGTATTATGAAAGGCGATGGATGTTAAGCCGAGGGTATTGTTACATTGACGCAAGCCATCTTTCTTACCTCTAGAATAATTTAAAGAGATTAAGGTGGATAGAAGCCCTTAAGGTTGCCAAGATTTATCTCTTCTATGAGGCCAGAATAAACTCAAACATGTTCATTAGAGGGCGACAAGTCAAACTAAATAGGTACATCTATGAGGAGGTTACAAGGGTTATACCGGTTGATCGAGTCATGGTTGTAGGATGCTCTAGTTGCTGCAACTACAAGAAAGATGGATTACCTGAACTTCCTCTGAAATATAGATTTTTGGATATCTATTCTTAGAATCCTAATTACTATGCAATGGATGTATAGCAACGCCATGCTTAGATTGTGGTAGGAAAATCTTTTCCAAGAATAATATGAGCTCCCAAACTACTCAAATAATGTATTCCCTTCCTATTGACATAAAGAATTATTTTTGTCCATCCATTTGTCTCCTTGATAAATCAAAATAGTAGATAGACTTTTTTTAAAAAAACTCTCTTTTGAAGTATAGACCTTGATCATTGTTTGGAAGGACAAGTAGTACATAATTCCCTCCTAAATTAATTAGGTAAACCAAGTGAACATATTTTTTTTCTCGATATGGTTGAAAAGAAAATTGACAATAAAATTGCATAATCTTCAGAACGACACACCGAATCTCAATAAGAAGGGTCCAAATTACCAATTCTCAGTAATTCAGACACCAACAGATTATCAAGGTAAACCCTTTCGAATTTTAATCGACTGTAGAAGTACCCACTCTTTCATATTACCAAAACGTGCAAAAAGGCCAGGCATAAGCACTATTCTTGCACCTAGAATGCTAGTGGAATTAGCAAATGGTAAAGAAGTTATATCAACACAACAAACTAGCAGGGTAGAATTTAGCTTGGGTGGCAATTCTTCCAAAATGAACTTCCGAATTATGAACCTTGGGGCTTATGAGTGTTTGCTAGGAATGGATTGGTTAATTCCAAATAATTCCCATATCCATTGCGGAAAGGGCCAAATTACATTCCATAACTCAAAGGGGGAACAAGTAACCACTCAAGGAGAAGCAGGAAACCCTTAGGTTCAACTGGCTAAAGCTTCCCGAATAGTAAGGGGATTGAAGAAAGGATTACATGTCTATCTAATTAAACTCAACAAGGCTGAGCAGGGAAGTGAAGCCAAGGGTCAACCATCTTGGGTGGCTGAAAGAATATGTGGATGTTTTTCCAGAAGACCTGACAGAGCTTCCACCCTTAAGGGAAGTAGATCACGAAATTCAACTCATTCCAGGAACTGCCCCCGTCGCCAAACGACCTTACCGAATGTCAATTCCTGAGGCCATCGAGTTGAAATAACAATTCAAGCAGCTACCAACCAAGTAATTCACCATGGGGAGTCCCAGTTTTATTTTATAAAAAGAAAGATGGAATATTGTGCCTTTGTATCAGGTGACAGTGAAAAACAAATATCCAAATCCCAAGATAGATGAGTTGCTTGACCGACTCTAGGGAGAAAATGTCTTTTCAAAGATTGATCTCAGATCAGGATATTAACAAATAAGAATTAGGGAGGAAGATATCCCTAAAACTGCTTTTAAAATAAGGTACGGTCATTATGAGTTTATTGTGATATCATTTGGATTAACAAATGCTCATGCCACTTTCAACAAGTTGATGCAATACATTTTTCGGCCCTACCTTGATGACTTTGTGCTTGTCTTCTTTGATGATGTCTTAACATATTCCAAGAATGAAGAAGACCATGAACCACAGCTACGAATAGTTCTTGAAACAATGAGAGCCCACAAACTGTATGCTAAAAATAAGAAATGTGATTTCTTCAGAAAGCAGATTGAATATCTAGGATTCATAGTATCGACAGATGGCATTTCAGTGGATCTTATCAAGGTCCAAGATGTACAAGACTGGCAACCCCCCACAATGGTCAAGGAAGTGCAAAGCTTTCTAGGGCCAACGGGTTGGTATAGAGTCTTCATTAAAGACTATGCCTCAATCACCGCACCTCTCATCGACCTTCTCAAAAAGTAGGTCTCCATTACATGGATGTCCACCGAACAATCTAGCTTTGAGAAGCTTAAGCAGAGTTTAGTAACTTCCCCTATCCTAAGGCTACCTAACCTCAATAAAGAATTTGAAGTTATAACTAATGCAGGCTCTCTTGCTTTGGGATGTGGGCTTATGTAAGAAAGACATCCAATAGCCTATGCTTCAAGAAAATTAAAGATCCATGAAAGAAACTATGCCACACATAATCTAGAATTACTTGATGCAATTCATGCCTTTAAACTATGGTGACATTACCTGCTTGATAATAGGTTTTCTCTAGTCACTGATCATAAGAGCCTAAAGTGGATTTTTACTAAGCCAGATCTCAATATGAGACAAGATCGATGGATTGAGACCTTGCAAGAATTTGACTTTGAAATCGAGTACAGATCAGGCAAGGAGAATGTGATTGTAGATGCCCTAAGCCATAAATCATTCCTTAATGCTCTAATCCTAGAAGAACCTGCTAGAGGTGGAACTCTTGCCACAATGATTTCAATGCCCAGTAACCCTCTCCTAGAAATGGCTAAAGAAGAGGTGCTGAAGGATCCAAGCTATCAGGACTTGTGAAGAGAAATTTCTATCAAGGATTCAAATCCAAAACTCATGACTAAGTATTAAGATTTTTCCATAAACGAGGAGCTTGCCTATTACAAGACAAGACTATGTATTCTTGCAAGTTAGGAACTCGAAAGAAATATACTCTGGGAGGCTCACGATTCTCCATTTTCATGTCATATTGGTTATGCTAAGACTCTTAATACAGTCAGAAAAAGCTTCTATTGGGAAAGACTCTAGGCTGATGTACTCAAGTATGTCACTGAATGCCTAAATTGCCAATGAATTAAGGTTGAGCATGTCAAGATGCTAGGAAAGCTCCAGTCATTTGACATCCCTCAAATGAAATGGGAGTATATCATCATGTACTTTATAGTTGGATTACCCCCACTACGAGGATATAACTCCATAATGGTAGTCATTGATATGCTGACAAAAGTTGCACACCTTATTCCTGTAAAAACCAATTACAAGGCTTCCAATATCTCCAAGATTTCATTAAGGAAAATTTTAGGTTACATGCATTACCCCAAAGAATCATGTGATTGTGATTCTCTCTTCACCTCAAACTTTTGGAAGAGTTTGTTTGAAGCTCTAGGAACCCATCTCTGCTTCAGTACTACTTACCATCCCCAACTGATGGTCAAACAGAGTAGGTCAACCAAGTTATTGAGGACATACTAAGGGCTTATTGTAATAGGGAACCCAAACGGTGGATCCAATACCTACCCTTAGTTGAATTTTCCTACAATGCATCATACCATCAAAGTATTCAAATGACTCCTTTTCAGGCACTATATGGGCAAGATTGTCTTACCTCATTATATTTTTCCAATCCTACCCTATAGGTAGAAGCATCTAGGCAAATGCTAGAAAAAATGGATCAACAAGTGAAAGCTATAAGGCAAGATATTCAAGCCGCTAAGGATCAATAGAAGGCATATGCCAATCAACGAAGGCAAGAACACATCTTCAAATTGCTTATGTTTTGTTCTATTTTTCTTATGTATGGAAGGATGGAGTAATGATTGATGAAGTTTGATGTTGTTTTAAGTCTCATTGAATGGTTTTTTATGTTTTTGATTGTTTTTACTTGAGTTGGATGCTTTTCGTTGACCTTTGTAACCCTCTGTTGAGCTTCTATTGTAGAGCTTCTGTAAATCCTCTATATGCCTATGTATGTGTTCTGTTGGATGAGGGTGTAGTATGGGGAAGTTTTCTAATCTTGGAAAGAGATGAATGCAAGTTCAAAAGAGCTCAAAGAGGTTGAAGAAGTAGCTATTAAAGACTCAAGTGAAGACTGGAGTGAAGTGATAGTGATGAGCTATGAAGAGTCACTGTGGTGGTGGCTTTGGTGACCTTTCATATCAAACATACCTCTTCGGAGGGGTATTCACATAACTAAAGAAAGATTATTGTGAGTGATTATTGATCATTGTAGTGAAGATATGATGTACAATTGAGAGAGAGAATGTATGAGAAAGAGATAGAGTGAGTAAAAGATAGCCAAATATATACAAAACAATGTATTTACCTATGAGAGATTGTGAGAGAAAGCTATGGAATCTTTGAAGATGAATATTATGTGATATCTTTCCATTCAAAGTGGTGTATTATATTGCGTTTTTGTGGTCTATCAAAGAATTCTATGAATAATATGAAGAGCATGATGGATTTTGTTAAAGTTAAAGCCATGGGAGAATTGTTTCTATGAAGCTGCGTGAAGATTTCTTATTCGTGGTGTTCTTTTCTTTGTTGTGGTCATACCAAATATGAAGAAGATGGTTGTTGATGATACAAGATAGATTTTCTTGCAGTAGCAACTATGTTTCCTTTGTGTCTCTCTTAGGGCTCCATGTTTTTGGTGCACAGCTGGGGAAAACTGCCATCAACAAGTATCAGAAGAGGCTGAAAATGAAGGAAATGTCATTGCCAACAAGGGGAGAAGAATTCAATGGATGCTTGAAAATTTCCTTCAACCACTGAAGAATTGGAGATTCTCATTTCCAAAGCCACTTTCTATAAGAAGTTCATCCCACAATAGCAGAAACATATTACTATCATGATGCAAGCTCTATGTGGTGGACTATTTCCTCTCCCTGTTGAAGCAACAAAGACGTGCATCTTGGTGGCAAGTTGTTTGGGAACAAATTGAAGTGCAGATCAAAGAGAATGATCATTCATGGGAGATCTAGCATTCATTGAGAAGTTTCTAAACATCATCAAGTGGGAGATAGTGAAGAAGCTTCAAGAGTTGTGGTCAATGGAGGTTCACGAAAATAGAAAAGAAAAGAGTTGGAATTTGTTCATGGATGCTCAATAGCAGGATACATGGGACACATGGTGCACTTACAATCTCCTGTTTGTCTAATTAGCAATACATTGAAAGCTAGTAGACAGAGTGTTCTTCACAACATATACTATTGAAACCATCAGAAGTTGGCGTTACTATGATTATGGCACCACAACGATCCTCAGAAGAATGAGTTTTGACACTTTCAGAATGCAATATCTTCCAAGCCTCTGTAGCGGATTGAAAGCTGAATTCAGAGATGTAAAAAAGAAGGAAGTAGAAGAAAGGTTAGCGAGAGAGTCCTCCAGAGATTGAAACCCCCTCTAATTCTGTTCTGTTGAGAACATACCAATTGGGTGGAGGTAACTCCTTGATGAATGACACAATCAAGAGGCAAGCACTAGAATGAGTCCAGAGGTGTGTGAGAAGAGAGAAGGCAAAAATCAAAGCCGAGAACAAGCTAGCAGTAGAAGCCTCCTTTGATGCCCTAGCGATACTCTCTTTACAAAAGTTCCCATGACAACTCAAGGTCCCCTTCCTAATTAGATCCATCCTGGAAATATTGATGATGACAGGCTAGCGAATGTAGTCCCATTGCCCATTTTTAAGGGAGAGTACAATGAAGACCTTGATCTTCATGTAGTAGAGTTTATGGTAGCATGTGTGGCTAACAATGCTAGAACCCCTAAGCATTGGTTGGCGATATTCCTCATTGCTTTCAAAGGTGCAGCATTTCAGTGGTACGAGAGATAAGTAATAGGAACTTTTGGCACATGGGACAACCTAAAGTTGGCCTTCCTCACTAAATTTAGGCATGAAGGTTTTGAAGAGCGGATGCAAGAGGAGTTCATGAACCTAAGTTGGTCCTCTGGTGAATGAGTAGAATGCCTATGTCTCGTGAATGGAATCCATACTAAAGAGATGGACCAACCATCATTTGGATGAAGGCATCTAGAAGGGATTTTTCCTTAGAGGCCTACAACCAAAAGTTTACAAGTTTGTGGAATTGAGAAGACTAATCAACCTACAAGCTATAGTGGAAGGTGCAAGACTATATGATGAAGTTGAAGCAAGAGCGTCAATGACCTTAGGAAAAGGAGTCCTACCTCCTCCCATGCTAGAAATGACATATCCACCAAATGCAATCCGAGGGATAGTTCCCTACCCCTACCCCTAGATACAAATAGTGCCGCAGTAGTATAGTACATTGAATCTATAGTGGCCACCAGATGACAGTGCCTCAAATGATGGTTCAACCACAACAACAATGGCCTCAGACAGTTCCCCCTATGGTGACTCAACAACAACAATGGAATCCTACCAGTTGGAACCAAGAATCCCTTGTCAAGATTGTGGGAGACAAGGAAGGAGTCTCACTTGTAGCTTTCTTGCTTGCACAATGGGGGAATACACACACAGGTGGAGGCTGAAAACTGTTTTCCTCTTCTTAGTTGTGTAAGCCAAAAGAACTCAAGTACAAAGAAATAGAAGAACCCTATATATGGGTCTCAAACCAAACTCAACTAACTAAGGTGGCATACAAACTGAGCCATGAACTAGAGTAGATAAGGATAGCTGTCATATAGCTATTATTCATGGGCGGTGTACCAACCGCATCTGCAAACAACTGACACATCGGTGACATAAATGCACAACGGTCACCCTGGCATATCACGAGTGGAGCTCGATATCTCAACACTCCCCCTCGAGCTCAATCCCAATTTCTGCACACCAAGCAGGTCTCTGAACTTGCACAGCTTCTCTGCGCCCAATGCCTTCGTGAATATGTCAGCTACCTGATCCTCTATGCTGACATAAACTAGATCAATAAGACCTAGTAAAACCCTCTCCCGCACATAGTGATAATGCACGTCAATGTGCTTTGTTCTAGCATGATAGACTGGGTTATTTGCCAAGTGTATACTACTCATGTTGTCACAATAAATGACAACTGGCCCATCTGTAGGCTGATGCATATCATAAAGTAGCTTATGCAACCAAGCTACCTCACATGCAGCCATTGTTGCGCCCCTGTACTCAGCCTCTGTGCTCAACAAGGCAACTATAGGCTGTTTCTTGCTGCTCCAAGTGACTGCAGCACTCCCAAAAGAGAACACATATCCACTGGTAGATCGTCTATCAGAAATACTACCAGCCCAATCAGCATCAGTGTATCCATGCAACTGTATCTGAACCCCAATCTCATAAAGTAGTCCATACTGCAATGTGGACTTCACATACCTGAGTATGCATCTAGCCGCATCCAAATGAGGTTTCCTTGGAGCCTGCATAAACTGACTTACCAGTCCAACAGCATAGCTCAAATCTGGCCTGGTAATAGTCATATAAGTCAAACTTCTTACTATGCGTCTGTACATAGTAGGGTCTTCCAAAAGCTCACCTGCATCTGCGCTCAGCTTCACATTCTGCTCCAAAGGAACTGAAATAGGCTTACAGCCTGTCATCCCATATTTGGACAGCATGTCCAATCCATACTGCCTCTGCAAGAGCCGTATCCCACTTGGTGATCTAATCACCTCAATGCCCAAGAAATAACGCAGCTCTCCCAAATCCTTCATCTCAAACTTCTGCTTCAATAGCATTTTCACATGAAGGATATCTTCATCACTGTCACCTGTCATAATCAAATCATCAACATAAATGACAAGTAAGATAATACCTTTATCTATTTTTCTCACATAAAGTGAGAAATCTGCCTTGGAAATCTGAAAGCCAATAGTGACAAGATATTGTCATATTTTTTCAGACCATGCTCTAGGTGCTTGCTTCAAGCCATACAATGCTTTCTTCAACCTGCAAACAAACTCAGGATGAACAGCATGCACATAACCTGGTGGCTGCTCCATATATACCTCTTCTTGCAAATCACTATGCAAGAAGGCATTCTTTACATCCATCTGATGTAAAGACCATTCCTTTGATGCAGCCATAGCAATAACTGCTCTTACTGTTGCCATCCTTGCAACCGGACTGAATGTTTCTTCATAATCAATGCCATATGTTTGTGCATACCCCTTGACTACTAATCTTGCCTTGTATCTGTTCACAGAACCATCTGCATTGTGCTTCACCTTATAAACCCACTTACAACCAATTGCATTTTTACCTTTAGGCAAGGATACCAACTCCCATGTAGCATTTGCTTCCAAGGCATCCATTTCTTCATCCATGGCTTTCTCCCATTTTTCTTTTCCCATGGCTTGCTCAAAAGAAGTGGGTTCTGGTTCCTGTATCACTTTGACCATATATGCATAGTGAATGGCTATAAATCCATCATATTTCAGCCTATCCACAGGATACCTAACTCTGGTAGACCTGCGCAAAGTAGGTTCACTCCCAGGTGCTCTCAAAACATCCATGGTCTTCCTTACTCCAGGTGTAACAATAGAAGGAATACCCAACTCATCATCAATGCTCTGTTCTGAGCCACTGGATTCACCATCCACATAAGAGTGACCTGCATTCACATCAAACATGGCCTGATCTACCTTCTCTTTTCCTTTTCGTGATACCTGCATACCACTATCTGCATTGGTTTGAGAAGATTCTCCTGATCTCAATCTGCCTGTCCATGGCGAAGAATGTGAACCACTGCTAGAGGACGCTCCAAGTCCACTAATATCTTGTGACTGCTGTTGTGAATTCTGTGCAGCATTACCATTTTGTGCATCTACATTATCAATCACATTTACTGGTTTATACCAGCTACTCATCTCATCAAAAACATCTCTGCTCACTGTAAACTTACAAGTAGAAGGGTTATAGCATCTATACCCTTTTTGTTGCAGAGAATAACCAATAAAGATGCACTTCTCAGCTTTTGGATCCAACTTGGATCTCAACTCATCTGGCACATGAACATAGGCAATGCAACCAAAAAGTTTCAAATGAGAAATATCTGGTTTCCTACCAGTATACCTCTCCTCTGGAGTCATGCCATGTATTGTTGCAGTGGGAGTCATGTTCATTATGTAGACTGCTGTAGCAATTGCTTCAGCCCAGTAAAAATCTGGCAAGTCTTTTTCATTGAGCATGGCACGAGATACCTCTCCAATATGCCTATTTTCCCTTTCTGCAATTCCATTTTGTTGTGGAGTATGACTGCATGAATATTGCTGCTTTATGCCATGCTCCTGCAGGAACCTTGCAAACTCATTTGAGAGGTACTCTCCCCCTCCATCTGAACTTAGGCATTTTATTTGCAGGCCTGTTTCTTTTTCAACCATAGCTTTAAGAGTTTTAAAATGCCCAAAAACTTCACTTTTCTTTTTTATAAAATACACCCAAACTTTTCTGCTATAGTCATCAATAAAAGTGACAAAATAATGACAGCCTCCAAGAGATGCAGCTTTAGTAGTCCACACATCAGAGTAGATTAATTCCAATGGCTTCTTACTCTCTTGAACATGTCTAGGAAATGGTTTCCTTGCCTGTTTTCCAAATTGGCAGGCTTCACATACCTTATGCATTTCTGCAACCTTGAATTTAGGCAATCCTGCAACAATATTTTGGGCCTGCATATTTAAGTCGCTGTACATTAACATGACCAATGCGTTTATACCAGATATCAATATCTGCAACTACACCGGTCCCATGTGCAAACATTGCTGCACTCAATTCAGGCATATCTACATCCAACGTAAACATTCTGCCCTTCTTCTTTCCTTTTGCTATCAAGCGACCTTTATTTTTCATATCCTCAACAAAGCATCCATGAGGATTAAATCTGACCTGCAAGCCCTGCGCAATCATTTGACCAACAGAAACCAGATTCTTGGTGATATTCGGGACATGAAATACATCGGACATGTATTTCTTTTTCCCATTCTGCATAGATAAAGGAAATTTTCCAATCTGCACAATAGGATGTGCAGTATCATCACCAATCTCCACAAATCCTGGTTTTTCCATTTTCCTTGCATCCTCCATTCATTCTGCATGACCTGTCATGTGGTTTGATGCACCTGAGTCAACATACCATACATCATTGCTTTCTTCTGCACTTGTCACAGAATTATTCATGTGCTGCACCATAAACAAATGCTCATTTCTGTCATCACCCTGTCTACTAGAAGATGCATAATTCCCTTGTTGCAGTTTTCCATTCATGATGTCATTCTGCTTTTTATAGCAGTCTTTAGCCATATGATCCATTTTACCACAGTAGTAGCATTCAATATTGCTGTTTGCATTTTGGCCTCTTTGCCATCCACCACAACCTCTTTGGCTCCCCCTGCCTCTAGAGTTACCACGTTCTCCTCCATAGGACTGGTTTTCTTGAGTTTGCTGCATATTTTGATTTCTACCACGGCCTCCAAATCGGCCTCCTCTACCTCTGCCTCTACCTCTTCTAGCATTTGAGCAGAAGATAGCTTCTTTTGAAGTTCCTCTTGAAGAAGATGCACCACCATTTCTCTGCTCCTCAGAAATTAGAAGAGCAATCAACTCCTCAAAATCAGGAAATATTTCACGGACGGAAATGGATGTTCGGAACTGTGCATAATCCTTTCCTAGACCATTCAAGGTCACAGAAACTAAATCATCATCTTCCACTGGCGACCCAATGGAAGCAAGTGCATCTGCAATCTTCTTCACCTTCATGTGGTAGTCATTGATGCTCATATTTTCTCTTTGCACATTATGCAACTCTTGCTTGAGCTGCATTTTCCTGGCTTGCGTATTTGTGCTATACATTTTTGACAAAGTATCCCATGCCTCCTTTGGCGTACTTGCATCCTGAATATGCACAATCATAGAGTCTGAAATGCTGATAGACAGCCAATACATAACTTTCCTGGCTCTCTCATGCCATGCTTTAAATGCCTGCATTTGCTGTTGATTGGGAACATCAGGAAGAACTGGTTCTTCTTCATTTCCTGCAACAAATTCCCAATATTCTTTTCCCATAAGGAAATTCGTCATTCTAAACTTCCATGCTTGGAAGTTGTTCTTGTCAAGCTTTTCAGTGACAATCTGTGAGAGAGAATCAGACGCCATTACAGAACACTGCAAAAAATTCTGTCACTGCACAGAACACAGCTTCAGCCTCACAAGGGCAAATCTGCAAAACTGACGAAAGTGGTATTTGACGACACAGTCACTTCCTAGTGACGATTTTGCATCAACAGGCAACAAGGATGATTCTGTAACTCCCAATGTCTCTGCGCATAGGCATACGATGCAATTTCTGTGGTAACTTTTCACCGACCTGTAGAACAGTGGTCGCACAGCATAAAACGGGGCCTTTTCCTGATTGCGTGCAGAAAACTTCCGCCTTCAAAACAGGCCCCGAAATGGCCTCAAATAAAAAAAATAGGGTCAACCTGAGACAATGCACCACGAAGGGCGTCTCAACCTGAGACAATGCACTCTTGCAATTTTCGACTGTGCTACCTGCAGAGATCTGCTCCCAAAACAGAAAATGAAAGCAACACTGCTCCTCTTACCAGAACACCGCGAGCTTGGCTTGCTTTCTTGAGCTCCTTACCACGAACAAGGCTCTGATACCATGTCAAGATTGTGGGAGAGAAGGAAGGAGTCTCACTTGTAGCTTTCTTGCTTGCACAATGGGAAAATACACACACAGGTGGAGGCTAAAAACAGTTTTCCTCTTCTTAGTTGTGTAAGCCAAAAGAACTCAATTACAAAGAAATAGAAGAACCCTATATATGGGTCTCAAACCAAACTCAACTAACTAAGGTGGCATACAAACTGAGCCACGAACTAGAGTAGATAAGGATAGCTGTCATGACCCTGGCATATCACGAGTGGAGCTCGATATCTCAACATCCCTAGTCTCAACAGGAGCTTTGAATCAGAACTAGAACAGATGACCCTCTGGATCAACCGAACTAGTTTATGCGGTGATCACAAAAGCTTCCCAAAACCCTACTGCAAGTACTCCTCCAAGAGGTCAAAATTTGAAGGACTACCTGTCCAATTCAATTGCAAGCATCAAGAAGGAGTTGATGGATGTGATCACCGAATAGCTACATACGCTAAAGGTAAATACCACCAATATATCCACTGCTACAAGAGGTGGGAGAGATGTGATGTGTTCTAATACATGGTGTGGAAAGTGCCATCAAGCGCGACATTTAGCCACTGAATATACCGGAAAACCAACCATTCCTGGAGCTTTCTATTCACACTGTTTAAGGAAGAACAATATAGAGAATATTTGCTCTCTAAAGGAGATGCACGAAAGAATTAAAAAAGATGAAGAAGCAAGATAACACAAGACATTGGATCAAAGCCTAGGGAATTTAGTCCTAATTTTGGCCCAATGAGTTTTCCCTCTCAAAGTTACATAGGATGACAGTCTGGCGGTGGCCAGAGATCAAAAGTGGAGTGTTACCAATGTGGAGAAAAGGGTCATATTTCACCAAACTGTCCAAACCCTAGAAGGTCCGTGGGCTACAAACCCTTATGCAGTCGATGCAAAGAAGAAGGCCACACTGCAAAAGATTGTCCTAGTCTAGCTCCTGTGAAAGCTACCTCTAATACCCAACAAAAGATCCAAGAACCTCCTTCCAATTTGGTAGAATTGGAAGTTGCTGCAATAACACGTGCTAAGAAAGAAGAACTTGCAGTTCCAAAGGAAACATTCCCTCTTCTAAGACAATGAAGTTAAACCTTCCCAAGGAGAAATAGAACAGTGCAGTATAAAACAATGTAGTACATATCACTATAGAGCCACATAGAGCTACAGAGATGGTTGTAGAGACAGAACCAGAGATCCAGGAGATAGAGGATGCCAAATTACCTCTTCTGAAGGAGAAGAAGCACAGAGGCTGCCACTTCTAGAAGAGAAAGGAAAGATAAAAGTGGGCATGGCCCCATTCCCTAGCCAATTGGAGAAGCCTGTGGATCCTATCAAAGAATATGACTTGGTCAAAGACCTAGACACCTTTAAACCTAACTTAACATTCAAATAGGAAGAGCATATGGACAAGAAGAAGAGGCTTACAGATTGCTCCCTCAATAGCAACCAAGTCTAACAAAGCCCCAAAACCTGTGAAGGAAGTGGATGTGACTAACACCTTCTTGGATCTTGGAACCCTAGAGATTGGAGTGTGTATTGAAGGATGCTTTATAATAGACACATTGATTGATGGAGACTCATTAGTGAACATAATAACGGATGTGACAATGAAGGATCTAGGCTTGCAAGGAATGCAACCTATGCAATGGCTTATCAGACTAGTAGACCAAAGCAGAAATAAGCCTTTGGGCATTCTCGCGTACGTGAAGACAACCCTCTCATGAAGAGATTATTGACTGGTATATCTGGTTGACAACCAAATCCCTATGGAACATCATACCCTTTGCTACTGGGAAGACCTTGGCTTTTTGAAGCAAGAGCAAGGATGGATTGATTCAAAGGAACCCTAACCCTAGGCAGAGGACCCCAAAAAATGGTGTTAAAGTTGTATGGATCGCAAAAAGGCAAGGGATCCACTTCCATCGAAGTCATAACAGACTCTTCCAATGAAGTAATAGATGGCACATCAAGAGATGAAGAAGCCATCAAGCTGATCTTTCTTAAGAAAACAAAGGCACAGTTCCCTCACAGTGGACACTGTAAGCCAACTATAGAAAGATGCAAAGTCTTTGTCAATGGGCGAATACCTCCTACACGCTTGAATCCGAATTGACTTCTGGAGTCACCTCTGACAGTGAGACAGAAGCATGTATGTATTGTTCGCCCTGTTACATGGCTGTATCAAAGCCAAAGACAGATGCAAAAATAGAAGTAGAGACAAACGCAGACACAAAAGAAGAGGACATAACAAAGATTCTATTCTTCTCTTACAGAACCCCCACAGAGGTAGAAACAGAGTTTGAAGAGTACAAAGATAACAATGCAGAAGAAGACTATGAAGGCGAGCTAGAAGAATCTATCCTACTCGCAGAAGGCAGAAATGAGGAAGAAGCTCCAAAAGCCTTAGAAGCAAAAAGTCCCATGCAGTTATACATAATAACTCTGGTACCTTTTGGACTGGCTAAGGAGTCACATTATGTGCAACATATCCATAAGAAATGGATTAAGAAGAATAAGCCTTCCTTTAGCAATGGTTCTTGTCTCCCTAATCCACCCTTTTTACAAGAAGATAATGATGATGCATCATGCCAACAACCATTAGCTCGACAGCTTGAACATAACGCAAAAGGTTCCTATTATGTGACATTTTTGGATGCATCCTCAAAAGATGAATCCTCAAGATAAGGAGTAACTCATCCTCAAACCAAACCTGAAACATCACAATGACACCCTTTCAACTTCCCAAGGAGCAAGCTAAGTCTCCATTGAAAGAGGAAGTTGGTTCCAGTGAATCATCATAAGAGGAGACCACTCCCTTGAAGGAGTCTGATCTCTACCCAGAAGCAATCTGTGGGACATTCATCTGTGAAGTGGAAGGTGAAAAGCAATTAATATTTATGGATGTTGAAGGTATTGAACGTCACCTAAAGGTGAGTATAAATCTTCTAGAAAAAGAGTTATTGCCCCTGCATGACCTACTAAAGGAGAACTTAGATGTGTTTGCATGGTCTGTAACGTGTCCGCTCGTCCACTTGTGGGACACGTCTTAGCAGCCCATCAGGAAGAGAGTCTAGAAAGCGCCACCTGGCACTCGCAAGGAATGTCACAGGGTTTGCGATCTAGGTCTTCCCGAGTCTGCCCCGAGCGGAAGTATCCGGCCGTTCCCACTTAGGACTGACTTGAAGTCAGGGTTTCTTTCCTATCAGCAAAGTCTCTAGGAAGTAGCTAGCGTCGAGCTCCAGATGAACCGCTTTGTGTAGGAACAACAGAGTCGAAGCGGATTTATGCTGCACTTGGTTCATGGAGAATGGGAAACGAGAGGGATGCGAATCTCAACCTCTCTGCCTATAAGGCATAGTCCCATTCCGCTCCCCTAAAACAACATAAATCAGGATTCTAACCTTACCGACTCTAGGTCTTCACAGTTTTGTTATCACATCTTTTGAGAAAAGTTCCCAGCCAAGCGGGACCACCCTTCTATAGGACAAACCCAAGTCACATCCACCGCACTTTCCTCGGGTTGCTTAGTTATCTAATTACCTACCACATTATGTTTGACATGCAAAAGTAGCTTCCTTAATTAATCAATTTAAACACAAGTTCCTTCATGTAACTTAGGCACTAACACAAAAACAATGTCAAGCAAGTTCCTTTCTCAAATATCTAATCTTTATTTATCATAGTCACGGAATACATCAAGTATCATGCCCGAAGGCTATCCCAGCACAATCAATAGGATTGCTGCTCCAAGTTTCGCCCGTAGACTAGTACACGGGCCTCGAGATCCCATCTCGAGTCACGTCCGCCTCTTGTGTAGGATCCGGAGGTAAGGAATTTACAGCCAGAGCCTCCCCTGGCACCCAAGCGTCCTCCCGCTCCAAGCAACACCCACGGAGAGACCTCTCGCGATGGGTTCGGTCTGTATACCCAATGCGGCTAACAACCCCCTTGGATAGGGCCAGGCAGGCCGTCGGAGATAACTGATCCTGCCTCTCCCTCCAGGATTTTAACCTGAAGCATTAAGTGTTTTTCCTTGAATTAGTTCCTTGAGCAAAGAAGTTCAAACAATGTACCGAAGTGTACAATCACAATCATTTCAGAGGTCGTTCGTATGACCAACTGCTAAGGTGTGATTCCTTCTTCCCGAATGCTCCCAGCATTCAGTCCTAGGTTGTTCGCGACTTGGTGAGATTCCAAGGACTTGGCAAGCTAGGTTGCTTGTTTCCCCTTTTCCTTCGGGTTAGGGTTTGTACCCTCCGACCCTAATTTTCCTTACCTTAGGTCTCCTTGTAAGATAGATCATGGACAACCCCGTTGTCCTCGGTTGGTCAACTTGTTGGTTGTCTCCTAGATCCTTGTAGTACCTATGTACCTTTATCTTTGATCTTGATTGATCAAGATTGTCTATCCCCTTGACCATGGTTGGTCAAGATGGTTCTGTTTAGAACAGTTCCTACTCCGTCTTAAGTATAATCTTCTTAAGCCCTCTTAATAATGCTTACATGCACTAAGCTTTTACCTATCCCTTTTGAAGTCACCAAGGACTTTGACATGGGACTCCTGGATCTCAATCCCATTTGGTAGATTACAAACAATGTTGAATTTTTCCAACAACTTTAATGCACACATCATAATGCCAGGCCTTCATTTCAATACTTACAATTTTGATATAATCCATACGGTATTTTATGCCACATATGCAAAGGTACTTTCTATGTATGCAATCTTAACATTATCCTCTATGTAATTATTTACACGATTTGTAACCTTCTTGAATGATCTAACTTTATGTGATCATTGTATGAGTCTAGCTGCACTTTAATCTTTTCTGCAGATTATTACATGTACCTTAGAATCCATCTTGCGATATGGAGATACACTTTTTTTCTTTCAATGTCCTCTGAAATGCATTTTAAGCAAGAACTTGTGCAAGGAGCAATGCACTTAATGCAGGAATTCATGCAAGACGTTTTTGGTAATTTACGATGCTATTATCTAATCAATTTCACCTATTATGATGTCATCTTACAATGAAAATTATCTTGTTTGTTACATACATCACAACTAAGTTCATACCTAGGAAATTATCAGACATGCAATTAATGTGATGCATGTGAATATGATTTTCACCATGATAATTATAACCTATGTTTTAACAATAGAGCAATCTGGGTTTGGAGTGATGTCTTGATTCCAATGGTATTCACACCTGATAAACCCTTCGCGGTTGCGGTGCCATCTTGATTCGAACCTCCATTCACACTTGCAGGGTTTTCGACCATCCTTGTGGAACTACACTTCGGGGCCATACTCGAAGACGCGTGTACGAGAGATAGAATTCTCGCACTCTCCTATGCAAGATTATCGCCGCCTCTCCTTGAGTCGAGAAAAGATAATGAAGGGGAGGGGTGTATTTCCGAAAATAGTAGAGGGGTGTATGACCTCTCTTTAAGGGGGGGAAGAAGAATCTTTCGAAAACTTCCCTCTCTCTCTCTTCTCTCTATTCTCTCTCTCTCCTCTCTCTCTCTCTTTCTCTCTCTTGCTTGATGATGATGATGAGGGGGGGGGGGGGGGGCTACGTTGCAGACGACGGGGGGGGAGGGGCGTTGTTCACGAGGGAGGGGAGGGCTGCGTGCTGACGAAGGGGAGGAGGGGAGGGAAGCTTCCCCTTTATAATGGGGAGGGGAGGTGGTATATTGGGGGGGAGACGGTCGTTAATGGCTGCCACCCCTTCCACCTGGGGGTTGCATGCCCTCCCTTTCCATTAACTCCCTATCTCTCTCTCTCCCCGCCATGCAGTTGGCAGGGGGAGAGAGTAAAAAAAATTGTGTTAAATTTTAAAAAAAATTTAAGGGGAAGGTACGGGGGGGGGGGGGGGGGGGGGGGGGGATATTACATGGTCATACAAAGATCTAAAGGGGATTGATCCCATAGTATGCCAACATCACATCAACCTAGAGCGCCTAATGCCAGGCTTGTGAGGCAAAGATAGAGGCGCATGAATTCGATTTACTCTGCCTTAGTGAAGGCCGAATTACTGAAGCTCCTTGAAGCTGAGTTTATCTATTCAGTGGCCAATAGTGAATGGGTTTCTCCCATTGTGGTAATACCCAAGAAGAATTGAAAGTTGTAAATATGTGTGGACTTTTGAAAGTTGAACTCCAAGACTAAGAAGGATCATTTCCCTATCCCTTTCAAAACCAACTATTGGACACAGTGACAGGCCCATGAGCTTTATTCCTTCTCGGATAGATTCAGTGGTTATAATCAAGTCCAAATCGCAAAAGAAAATTAATCCAAAATAACCTTCATAGACAAAACAGGGAACTTATGCTTATAGAGTGATGTCATTTGGGCTCACGCTCCTACTACCTTCCAATGAGTAATGATGGCCGCATTCCAAAACCATCTGCATGACTTCATTCAAGTGTACCTAGATGACTTCTATGTCTATAGCCTAATCTATGAGCATTGGGGACACCTAGATCAGTGCTTTGACAGATGTCGAGAGTATGGGATTTCTCTCAACCCTGACAAATGCTTCTTTGGAGTCTCACCAAGAGTTCTTCTAAGCCACATTGTCTCTGCACAAGGGATAGCAACAAATCCTACCAAGATTGAGAAGATTGTTGCCTTAACAGTACCAACCAACCTTAAATATTTGAGGGGATTCCTTGGCCATGTGGGCTATTACAAAAGGTTCATTGCATACTTTGCAATAAAGGCAGCCCCCTTACATAAGCTTCTAAGGAAAGATGAAGAGTTCACATGTACCACTAATTGTGATGAGGCATTCAACACCTTGAAGCAGTGCCTAATTGAGGCACGGGTACCTTGCAACCTCCCGATTGGACAAAGGAGTTCCATGTGCATACTGATTCATTAGTTGAAGGCCTAGGTGTAGTTTTATGTCAAAAGGGCCCCTTGAAGTTAGATCAACCTAACTATTATGCAAGCTGGAAAGTAATTGATAGAGAACAAAACTACACAATGACGGAGCTTGAGTACTTGGCAATAGTGTTCGCTTTGGAGAAATTTCGACACTGCTTACTGTTGGAACACTTCAAATTCTATGTGGATCGTGAGGCCCTATCATTCTTGATGAACAAGGTAGATGTGAAGGGAAGAATGATGAGATAGCTCCTTTTGTTTTATGAGTTTGACTTTGAAGTGGTTACCAAACCCAGTCGCTCCCATGTTCTGGTCGATCATTTGTCGTGAATCCCTCAAAGCGATGATGAAGAGTAGGATGATCTAGACCTTCCTGATGCTTTTCTTTTTCTAATTGAAATTGTTACCCCTTGGTATGCAAATAGAGCCAACCTCTTGGCAACCCAACAGTATCCCCTTGGTATCTTGAGCCGTGAGAAGAAGAATCTTCTGTTGGAATCGGCCCCCTACACCCTATTAGTAGGTGGTGCTCTGTACAAGAAAGGCAAAGACGAAGTATTGCGAAGATGTGTTATAGGCAAAGAGATTGGAATAGTGTTGAAAGCATGCCATGATGAGCCTTGTTGGTGAACACTTTGTAAGAGAAGAGACAGCCAGAAAGGCCTTGCTTGCACGATTTTGGTGGTCGACCCTCCACAAGGATGACTATAACTACTACAAACATTGTGATACCTGTCAATGAATGGGAAAGCCTACCAAATCCAATACCATGCCACTGCAACCCATTCTTCCCCTAAAGCCGTTTGAGAAATGGGGAATTGATTTCGTTAGTCCCATTGATCTGCCAACTAGAAGGAAATAGAATAGATACATCTTGATTTGTATGGACTACATGACCAAGCGGTATGAAGCCAAAGCTCTAAAGCGGGATGATGGAAAAAGCATGGCCCTATTCTTGTATGAGAACACCGTTTCGGCAATCCCCTAGAGCTCGTAATAAGCAACAAAGGTACACACTTCCTTAAGAAGATTATGGAAGAATTGACATAGCTATACAAGATCCGCCATCGTAAGTCCACACCCTATTATGCCAGAGCCAAAGGCCAAGTCGAAGTTACCAATCACATCCTTTGCTCGATCCTGACAAGGATGATTGCCACACATCATCCTTTGATTGGGATTATTGACTTACAGAGGCCCTCTGGGCATATAGAGCCTCCCATAAGGCTGCTACAGGGAAACCCCTTTCCAGTTGGTGTATGTGGTAAGGAAGTCGTCTTTCTTGTTGAACTCAAGCTACCCTCTTTGCACATGGCTATCAAAGAACACTTAGGAGATGACAAGTCACTGCATCACCATCTCTTACACTTGGAGTGTCTAGATGAGACTCATAGGATGGCCCTATAGTGCATGGAAGCCAAGCAAGCTCATAGAAAGGCCTATCATGACAACTTCATCAAGCAGAAGGAGTTCAAGGAAGGTGATTTAGTCCTAGCCTATGATTCACAGTTTGGCAAGTTTTCAGGCAAGCTTCAACAATGATGGATGAGCCTCTATAAGGAACTTTCTATCAACCCTAATGGCTCTATCCAAGTCCAGTCAGTCGACGCTTCGAATGATCCCTTCCTGATTAAGGGCTATCGCCTCAAGATGTATTACCCTCCTTGGGGATCCTGACAATCACCGCTAATAGCTCCCTCATTCCTTGCACGACGATCGATACTGCTTTACCTAACACTCATGATAGCCCTCTTGCTGATCTTGATGATGTGGCTTCATTCTGTTAGCCCCTCATAGCCACCTTCCATCCCATTGTGGCTTCCTTTCCATTTGATCCAATAGAGGTGGTGAGGATGGTTTTGATACATGGTGTTCCTACCATTCTCCTCTTTCAAAAGAAGAAAAAAATAAACAAATATCGGTCATGGGAGAAAATAACTTCGGTCCCTGTTATATTGACTTATTCTTTGAGAAAAGGTGGAAACACCCTCAGGAGAAGGGCAAAATAAAATAAAATAAAATAAAAAATAAAAAATAAAAATAAAAGTGTTATGGGAAAAAAGGAAGAAATTCCCTATCATAAGAGGCCTCGTTCTAAGAAAAGGTGGCACACACCCTTGGACGGGAATCTGGCTGTGGAAAATGTGATAATACCCCTCAATCCAAGACAACTAAGTCTCTAGTAGAACTCTTGCAACAAAAGTTTCAAAGCCACCTCCCTTGGTGCGCTGAATCCTATAACCCCATCAATGCTTCTACTTTCTCCAATAGATGATATTTTCAAAATGCAATCCAAGTATCAGCCTTGTTGGCTACCTCCCTAGGTATGCCTCTTCATCAACCGACACTAGTTGACATCATTACCTAGATGAAGTCGATCTCCATCGACAAACCTAGAGTGATGTGAGCTTTCATCCTAGCCAGATGGGGATGTGAGAATGATTTTTGTTGATTTTGTGGACTGAATGGTTGATTGTTGATGGATTTTGTATTACGTTTAGTTGTTTTGAAAGTATTTTAGAGTGTTTTGGATGAGGTTGATTATGTTTTGAAAGCTCATGATGGTTTATAATGGAGATATGATATTCTAACATGTTCTGTTGATGTCTTGATAGTGTTTAATTGTGTCTGTTTGAGTCTATCAACCTTCCGTTTTGCTCTGTTTTTCTTTTGTATGAAGGGTTGGAGTGATGATTTATGAAGTTTGAGAGTGTTTTGGAAGCTTTTTGATTGATTCTTGATGGGTTTGAGTGATTTAAGTGAGCTTAAGACTTTCTAATGCCTTCTGTTGATCCTATGTTGAGTTTCTATAGAGCCTATGTTTCTATTCTGTTTTGTTCTGTATGCCTCTGTAAGTGCGATGATGGATGAATGTGAAGCTTGAGAAAGTTTTTCAATCTTGGAAAGAGATGAATATAAGTTAAAATTAGCTCTAAGAAGTGGAAGATCTAGCTACTAAAGACTTGAAGTAAATATTGAAGTGAAGTGATAGTAGTGAGCTCTCAAGGGACACTACAGTGGTCCTGGTGACCTTTCATACTAGACATACCTCTTGGGAGGGGTATCCATGATTTAATAGGGGTTATGAATGATTATTCTTGATTATCTGATTGTATAGTTGAGAAGATAATGTATGAGAGAGAATGTGTGTGAAAGATATCCAAATCTATGCAAAACAATGTATCTACCTATGAGAGATTGTGAGAGAAAGCTATGGAATCTTTGAAGATGAATATTATGTGGTATCTTTCCATTCAAAAAAGTAGTGTATTATCTTGTGTTTTTGTGGTCTATCAAAGAATTCTATGAAGAATATGAAGAGCATGATGGATTTGGTTAAAGTTAAAGCCGTGGAAGAATTGTTTCTATGAAGTTGCATGAAGATTTCTTGTTCCTGGTGTTCTTTTCCTTGTTGTGGACATATCAAATATGAAAAAGATATTTGTTGATGATACAAGATAGATTTTCTTACAATAGAATCCCTATTTTTGAAGTGATTACACTCCAAAAGCCTCTTAAAATAACCAAGAGTGAGCCAAAAGTTCAACCAAAACTCATGCTACCCTATTTATTGTAGCCATGGGGAAAGAAGAATCAAGCTTCAATGGTGAAGGAGTAGAGTAAGCCTTTCATGAAGGCTCGAAGATGCCTTAATGCCAAAGAAAAGAGGGTTTTTACCACGTCAGGGGTCGGTGTCTCTATGATTCCAATTCCCTATGGAAGCAGTGGTGCCAATTTCTTCAAGATAGGTTTATGCCTGCCAAAACCTTGTCTCATTACCTCTCCAAGGAATTGTTCACAGCTTCTCGTATGGTCCTAAAAGGTATTACCATTGATTGGAGTACCTATCTCCTGGCAAAGATGGATCAGCATTTCATCAAAGCTACTAGAGGAAATGTGACTAATGTCACATCTGGTTCTTACCTTTATGTATTCTTGATGCATGATGCCCATGCAAAGGAAGTCCCTTTACCTCTAGTTGATCCTCTAGAGGTTCCTCCTCCTCCTAATGAAGATGGTGATGTGACCATTGAGGATGAAGATTCTCCCCCACCTCTAGTCATTCAGAGAAAGTCCCTGAAGCAAGTTGTTGAATCAGTTTCAATTTCTACTCCTCCAGTTCTAGTTACGGTTCCTGCTCAATCTTGCAGCACATTGCCTGGCTTTCTTCAAATGCCAAATCTTTTTAGAGCCCATAGGGATGGTATGCTGGACATGTCTATTCCTTCTATGCAACGCCTGGTAACAGGAGATGCCATTCCTTTTTTGTGCAAGGATATCCAAAGTTCAATTGAACTTTTAGTTACTACCTGTATCTAGCAGCTTTCTACTTCTTTTTATGAAGAAGTTTAGTAGTCTAAGGAGGAGCTGAATAAAGCGAATGATGAGTTAGCTTCTGCTCTCAAGAGAAATTTTCTGACCTCTGTATACAAATGGAGCAACAAACTAAGGTCATGGATACACATAAAAGATGAAATCTCTATTTTGACAACTCAGTTGGCAAAAACTCAGTCCCAAGTCGTTACTGTAACATAGGAGAGGGATAGGTTGCAGAAGGAGGTTCAAGAGATGAAGGCTATGATAGCTGCCCAAACAGAGAAGTTTAAATCAACTACAGTTATCCTAGACTAGAGCAATGCTCAAATTTAGCAACTCAAGGATCAGTTGGCTCAGTCTCTCTCTTCTTCACAGAGTCTTGTGTAGCCAGTTCCTTCTTTGTCCCCTACAGACTTAGCAGTTCTTCAAAGACAAGCCACATTATGCCCTTTGTTCCAAGCCAAGGTGGAAAGACTCCAGTCTCGAATGGATTTGTTGTGGTCTTCATTTGAGCAATTCTAGGAATATGTTCCTCCAGATCACTCTTTTTTTGTACATTATCAGCAACAGAAGTTGGCCTTTTACATTAAGCTTTCCATGATGGATTTACCTCTCCTAGAGGATGGTTGGAGTAGGGCTTGGTCTTCTGACTTGTTGACTGAAGTAGTCAAAATGGTCTTTGAGAACTTTGTGACTTCAGATACTACGCTTCTATCTTATATGTATTTGAGAGTTTATTTTTGTTGATTCCAGACAATGAAGATTTGGCTTGGTATGTCGGGGATGTGATACTACAAGTTGCTTTGTATGTCAGATATTTAAAGTTGCGGATAGATGAGATGTTTCAGTGTTATTTCTCCAAAGTGGTTGATTGTCTTGAGATTTCATGGCATACCATGATTGACTCTATCATTTTGAATCAATGCCAAATCAAAGCTTCAGCTCATGCACAAAATATTAATCAACTGAGGTGGATATTTTAGCCCATCTTTCCAAGCAACCCCCATTTGATTCCTCCTTCTTTGAAGTTTATCATCATAGATCCTCCCGCCTTAGGTCCATCATCAGTACCTTGTCTATCTCATTATCAACAAATGGCCCATAGGTATGACACTTATCTTTCCCTTTATCAATCTAACCCCCATGTGATTTTACCCCTTCTCTTTCAATCTCAAGGTGCATCAGTACCTTGTCTATCTCATTATCAATAGATGGCCCATAGGTATGACACTTATCTTTCCCTTTATCAATCTAACCCCCATGTCATTTTACCCCTTCTCTTTCAATCCCAAGGTGCTCCTCGAATTCCTATCTTTACTGATTGTTCTTTTATTGAAGATCATGTCTTTTCCCCTCCTTCTTGTCCTTCCCCATCTACAATGTTTCTCTCCACTTTTCCTGCCTATATATTAACACATTTCTTAATAGATTCTCCTAAATTTTTAGCTAATCCCTCTTTAGCTCATTCTTCATTTTATGATTTTTCGTACCCATCTCTTCATTCTCTTTTACTAGTTCCTCTTCCATCTCCTACCACTTCTATTCCTCACCCCCCTCAGTTGGTTTGTGGATATACATGTTTTGATCAGAAGATTCCTGGAGGATAGGGGTGGAGTTCAATTAATTCTCTTACTGAACCTCAGATTAATTGGCCATTGATTCCAAGGGAGTGAACGACTTCTAGTCAAGCATATCAAAATTATCTACATTTTTCTCAACAACATTCTCAGTCTACAGATCCTTCAATGAGATTGACTGCTCACTTTGCTTGGTATCGGGCACATGCATTCACATAAGGATTAGAAGTCCATTCCAAAGTTGTGCATGAATGTGAATGTGAACATTGATTCCCAACAACAAGATGTATTGTACTTTCATGCCCTTTGCCTAGCAAATATCTTGTCTTGCTAGAGAGAGTATGTTGCCTTCAGTTTTTTCAAAATCCTCCAAATACTTTTGTGGATAAATCCTTATCCATGGATCATTTTTGCAATCACCAAGATTTTAAGAGGGATCATCTTCATTGATACCTTTGGATGTATCTTTCATGATTCATAATGATATATCTCTCTTTTGGAGGTGCCATTCAGATGGTTGTTTTGTGTTGTGTGTTAATTTATATGTGATGGGGTTGCGGTGGTTGAATATTCAATTTTTTCAAGAGCTATATTTTTGGAGATTTGTAGTGATGGTAATGGTGGATGGATAACTCAAGATACAAAGATGCAGAACCTCTTATATCCTTTACGAGTTTGTCATGATTTTCTGTTGTTCATAAGATGTGTTAATGGATAAAGGGTTTTCCTTTCATTGTATTCTTTATTAGATGCACGTTATAAGTTGGGGTCCTGATTGGATGGTGTTTCCTAAATATTGTTGTTAAAGATCAAGTTGAGCTATTTGATAAACTTGTATTCTCTTTTTCCTAGGTCATGAGGACGCTCCCTGCTTAAGTGTGGGGATATGTTGAATGCTGAAATGACATTTTTTAAATTGATTTTTGTTGTTTTTGTGGGCTGAATGGTTGATTTCACATGATGATTGATTGGTTTGAAAGTGGTTTGAGAGTGTTTTGGATAGGGCGGAATAGTTTTGATAAGCTCATAATGTTTTTCAGTAGAGATAAGAGGTTCTATTATGTTCTGTTGATTACCTGCTAGTATTTGATTGGTTTCGATAGCTTCTGTTTTGTCCTGTTTTTCTTATGTATTGAAGGATGGAGTAATGATTGATGAAGTTTGAGGTTTTTTGAAAGCTCATTGAATGGTTTTTTATGGTTTTGATTAGTTTTAGTTGAGCCGGATGCTTTTTGTTGACCTTTTGTATCCCTCTGTTGAGCTTCTGTAGAGCGTTGGTGACCTTTCAAATCAAACATACCTCTTGGGAGAGGTATTCACGACCAAAGAAGGGTTATTGTGAATGATTATTGAGTATTGTAGTGAAGGTATGATGTACAATTGAGAGTATGGTTATTTGATGCTCTAGTAATAAGTGCTTTGTAAGTTACTTGTGTCAAATGCTCCAGGATATATGCTACTTGGATCTTGGATGTATGGATGCCTTCCGCATGATGCGTTGAACTTTGTTTGCTCATCTAGCATTCGACTTTTGTTCTAATTGGAGATACTACTTAATGCTTGGATGTTACATTGTGTATTTGATTACACATTTGAGCTTGAGGGCCTTATAGTGAGACCGTGGGTCTTGGTGACATGTATATGCTCTCGTCATGCTTTATGTACTCAGTTAATGTTTAGTGGGCTGATTTGACATTCCTCTTGGGCCGGCACCTATCTGTGTCGTGATGTTGTCAGCTATGTATGCATCTTGATTGATTATGTATTGAGCTTGCATTACATTGCTCAGTCCATTATACCTTTACTTAGTCTCTTATGCTACCCATGAGACCTACTCTATGCATGATGGGTATGCCTATGGGATGTATCTTAGTCTAACACACTAATTCTTTTATAGTTCTCAATGCGAGTTGCATATTCACTCATTGCTAGTTGGAACTATTCCCTAGTAGTTGCAGTTTGTCTTATATAAGTGATTGCCCATCTTTGGCATTGATTTCTTAATATTATACTTCATTCTTAGCATGTTGTAATTGCAATTTACTACACTATTTATGCCAGTAGACATCTTCATTTGATAGTTCTTTGCATTGAGTTTGTAGATAGTTCATTGCTTCATCAGTATCTCTTGTCTAGCAATGGTTTTAAGCTGTTTGTAAGTTACAATAGCTTCTTGCTTTGACAATTTGTGCACTTTTTTGCCTTCATTATGGCTAATAACTCGAGTGATAGTGCTACCTTTAATATTGACAAGTTGGATGGCATCAATACATCTACTTTTGGAGGCCCAAATCTAGCAAGTTCTAGTGCAAAAAATGTATATCAAACCTTTGAAACATAAGGGTGTCAAGCCCAAACTTATTGATGTAGAGTATTGGGCTGAATTAGATGAGCTATGTAAGTTCAACATCATATTATCCCTCTCTAAGGAGGTATTCTATAATGTTGTCTTTGATGGGTAGTCCACATGGAAATTATGGGAAAATATTCACAATGTCTATGACAAGCAGAGCCCCACTTCTCAAATGTATTGGATGAAGCAACTCATGGACCTTCATAACATGAGCGCGAGCACTTCTATGTCGGCTCACTTAAATGAGTTTCATTCCATTATCAGTCATTTGTCTTTATAGGGGATTGAATTCAAGGGCACTCTTCTTCCCTTGTTCCTTTGAGGAGTTATACTATCTGAATCATGGAATACTTTTGTACTAATATGTGAGCCAATATATCTATATTGATGGATTATAGTTGCAAGATATAGAGGGTGCACTCTTGATTGAAGAGGTTAACCAAAAAAATGTCGATGCTTTTTGCACCTCTCATGCTTTGACAATTAGATGCAATAATAGTAGAAGCGGTAACGATCGCCATGGGAGAGACTCTCAACAATCTTGTAGTAATTCTGGAGGCTGTAAGTCCTCATTAACTTGTCGTTATTATGGGAAAGCGAGGCATATTTAGCTAGTGCCATAAGATGTGTGAGAACAAGCACAAAGAAAAGGACAAGGGTAAATTATGTTATAAAAATTATGATTGCAACATTATCCCTAGCAAGTCCAGTATTAAGATTGACCATGCACCAACTCTCATGAAGAGCTTTATCTCTACTGGCACTTTGGATTATGAAAGTTATGTAGTTTCTTTTGGTGATTCCTCATGGAAGATTACCCGTGGGAATTTGTCATTTCACATGGTGCTAAGTCCAATACTCTCTATCTCTTGCTTGTATCTAGGTCAATCAATCATATTTTGGCAATGGATGTAGTTCCACATGTATCTCTTTGGCATCGTTGCCTTGGACACATGTCCTTGAAAGGAATGAAAATGCTTACGTGTTTGTAGTATCTTCTGTCCCTTGATTATCAATGTTTTGAGTCTTGTGATCATTGTCTATATGGCTGGAAAATATGAATATGCATAAAAATTCTAGTATGACATGCATGGGTGAGCCATTGGCTCTTGTTTCATTCCGATGTATATGGTCCCATGCCTTGCAAGTCGTTAGGTGGCATGAAATATTTTGTTTCCTTCATTGATGACTATGCGCATAATGTTTGGGCACATATCCCATTAAGCAAAAATCAAAAGTCTTGGCTACATTTCAATGTTGGCTTGCTTTGGTTGAGAACAAGTCTAGGTATAGGCTAAAATGCCTAAGGTCAAATAATGTGGGTAAGTTTTGTGAGACGAGAGGGATATTAAGCATTAGTTGACTGCCTCATACGCCCCACCCCAAAATGGTATGGCTGAGCACATGAATAGGACAATTCAGGAGCGAGTTTACAATATGCTTAGCCAAGTAGGTTTACCACAATATTTTTGGATTGAGGCAGTTACTACTATCATACACTTGATAAATCCATCCCCATGTATATGATCTAGAAAACCTCCCTCATATGCTCATTTGCATGTCTTTAGTTTGTGAGGATTTCTGCCATGTTCCCAAGAACAAGCCAATAAGCTACCTCCCTCATATGCTCATTTGCATGTCTTTAGTTTGTGAGGATTTCTGCCATGTTCCCAAGAACAAGCCAATAAGCTAGATGTTTAGGAAATGCATATTTCTTGGTTATGGGGATCACCTATGGAATCCATAGACTAAGAAAATGATCTGCAGCCATGATATTGTCTTTCATGAGAAGAAAATTCATAAGCAACATGAGCATGTCATTGAGGTATGCAGGGTGATATTTTAGGAGGAGTGTCCTGCTACTACTCAACCAGCTATACATCATGTAGCATCTTCTAATGCCCTAGTGGTCCAGGTCCGTGATGCTTCACAAGATATACAAGCCCCACAACCACCTTTGAGATGGTTTACTAGAGGTAGATACCAGCTTGTGTGGTTTGAGCATTCTATGGATTATGTTATGGTGATAGATATTGGTGAGCCTCTTACTTATGATGAGGCCATGTGCACAGAGGTGATAATCACTCTTGGGAGAGGGCCATGCAGTCAAAGTATGACTCACTATAGAAAAATCATATGTGGGATTTAGTTCCTTTGCCTAGTGGTAAGCATGCTTTGCCATGCAAGTGGGTGTATAAGTTGAAAAGTACCCCTAGACGTCCCAAGTTGAGATACAAGGCTAGATTGGCTAAGGGCTTCAAGAAGGAACATGGTGTGGCCTTTGATGAAGTCTTTTCTCCTATTGTGAAAATGACTACCCTATGCTTGGTATTAGCTTTGGTTGCTCAACTTGACTTGGATCTTTATTAGATGGATGTCAAGACGACTTTTCTTCATGGGGACTTGCATGATGAGATTTACATGGAGCAGCCTAAGGGCTTTGTAGACCCTGACAAGGAACATCTAGTGTGCACATTGCAAAAGAGTCCTTATGGCCTTAAGCACGCACCTAGGGAATAGTATCACAAGTTTGATGCCTTTATACATTCACAAGGATATTCCCATAGTGATATGGATCTGTATTTATATACAAAGAGGGCTTGTGATGGCAGCCTTATGATTTTGATGCTTTATGTGGATGATATGTTGATTGTTGGGAGTGCTCATGATGAGTTGGATGCCTTGAAAGGTCAGTCCAAGAAGATCTTTGAAATGAAGGACATGGGACAAGCATCACGTATTCTTGGGATGCACATTATGCACGATCACTCTAAGGGGCTCCTCTACTTATCAGAGAAGGAGTATATCTAGAAGGTCCTTGAACAGTTTCATCTATAGGATGTTAAGCCTATTGGCTATCCTTTATCTTCTCATGTGAAGGTTAGTTAGGCTGATTGTCCACAATCTAATGAGTAGAAGGCCAAGATGACCAAGATCCCTTATGCATCCGCAATGGGTAGTTTGATGTATGCCATGATAGCCACTCCTCCTAACATAGCATTTGCAATGGGAGTTGTGGCATGCTATATGGCTACGCTTGGTTGTCACTGGCAATGGGATGTCATCAAGGGTATCATGAGGTACTTGGAGGGCACAACAGCTATGTGCATCTATTATGGTGGCTAGGATATAAGAGTTGTGGGATATAACATTAACTCTGATTATATAGGACATGCAGACAACAATAAGAAGTCCACCTCTGGCCATATCTTCACTTGTACCAGAGGTGCTATTTCTTGGATGTCTAGGAGGGTGCAAAAATTTATAACTCTCTCTACTACATAAGCAGATTATGTTGCAATCACCACTGAGGCTTGCAAGGAGGCTCTCTGGCTAGGCCATTTGGTAGCAGACCTTGGCATTAGTGATGTGGTCTCTATTGAATTCAAATTCTATGACAACTATTCAGTTGGCCAAGAATTTGGTCTTCCATGCGAAGACGAAGCATATTGAAGTGCATTATCACTTTATTCGAGAGGTCATTGAGGACAAGTCCATTGAGCTTGTCAAGATCTCAATTGACTAAAATCCTATAAATCTTCTAACTAAAAGTCTCTCAATGGAGTGTTTTGTCTTTCTTAGGAAGTTGATGGGCATTGGATGAGATAACGTCCTTTCTCATCCTGTTATACTTGTGTACATTTGTACTTTGTCACTTTTTTCTTATTCTCTCCTCACTAGGGTTGCATTCACCTTTAAGTGGGAGGTTGTTAGGGGTAAAGGCACCTATGCCTAGCCATCCATGTATTAGTTACAATGGTAATACTCGCATACCTACACACCTATACACTATATATAGTGGGTGCCCATCACTATCACTTTATTCTTTATTCTTTTAGTGATATTTGAATAAAGGGAAGGCCATCACACATTGTGACTATTGGATTTCTCACATCTTGTGTCTCTCTCTCTCTCTTTCTCTAGCTCCTTCCACCATAGCTCTTGCTCCCACTCAGTGCTTTCACTTTAGGGCTCACCTCCCTTCAAAGGGGTGGGGGTCCAAAGTCTCAATGGCACCCCCTCGCATTGTCTGGTGCCCGCCTCCTATCACATTGTGTAGTTTCCTTTCAAGGGGTAACCCCCACACAATGCAAGGCAAGGGGAATCCAAAATCTTGAGCACCCCCCTTGTGTTTTTTAGGTTTGAGGGGGAGCGCCACACGACAGAAGAGAGGGGTTTTTCCAAAATCTCAAGGACCTCCCCTTGCATTGTTTAAGTGTAAGGGGGTATCACACAATGTGAGAGGGGGAGGGGAGGGGTCTAAAATTTTGAGGAACCCCCGTCGTGTTGTTTGGGTGTCCAGGAGGACACTGCACAACACGAGGGTGGGCCCCCAAAATCTTGAGGACCCCCCTCACATTGTTTGGGTCCCATGGGGTACCACACAATGTGAGAGGGGGGTCCAAAATCTCAAGGCCCCCCCTTGCATTGTTTAGTCCCCTCCCATGTTTGAGTCCTAGGAGGTACCACACAATGTGAGGGGGGGAGAGTCTGAAATCTCGAGGACCCCCCTCATGTTCTTCAGGTATCGAGGGATACTACACATCGCTTAGGGGGGAAAGGGTTTTTGAAATCTTGAAGACCCCCACCCCAATGTTGCTTGAGTTGGAGGGCTACCACACAATGCGAGGAGGGAAGGGGATTCCAAAATCTTGGGAAACCCCCTCCCCCTTCTCTTGTGTTGTTCGGGTCCCATGGGGGTACCACACAATTTGGGGGAGGGGGGATCTCAAGGACCCCTCCAACTCATATTGTTCAAGTTCGAGGGATGTACTACACAATGCGAGGGAAGGGGCTCGAAAATCTTGAGAACACCCCCCCTCCACATTGTTTGAGTCCCTAGGGGATACTTACACAACATGAGAATAGGAAGGTCCAAAATATCAAGGACCCTCCCCCTTGCATTGTTCAAATATAGGGTGTGTATTGCACAACACAAGGGAAGGGGGGTCAAAAATCTTGACCCTCCCCAATGATGCAAGGGGAGGGTGATCTAAAATCTCAATGCCCCCCCCCCCCCCCCCCCACATTACTTGGGTCCACCCCTCCCCCCCACTTATGAGTTTAGTACAAGTTTGGCTTCTTTCATCCAATTTTTCAATTTCTCACTCTTTTCACCTTTTGAAGTTTTAACACTATCTTTTTACTTTCTCATACAAATGGCTAGGAAAAAGCAAACCACCAGAATGGCATCGTCGAGGGATCCTCATATTATACTGAACAGCACCCTGCCGCGGCACAATAATATGAACCTCAAACCGGTCAAGAGAGGCTGTAAACACACTTGCTGGCCACAAAAACCTGCAAGAAAACCCTCTTCTTCACCAAGAAACCATTTCTCCAAAAACACACAAGAGGAAGGCATGCAAGAAATTGAACAATGCTTCCATCCTCACTCTCTTCCTCTTCCTCACTCTCCATTAGATTTGTCAATGAAGCACAAAAGAAAGGAGCAAGAACAAGAAAGATGAGAGTTTTGCGAAAATGGGAGAGAGGGAAATGAAGTGTGAGAATAGAAGATAAAGGAAGAAAGAGGGTGTAACCACCTCAACCTCCCACCTCCTCAAATCACCTAGCAAACCTCTTCATTTTCCTTTCTTGATATTATAAAATTGAATTTGAATATATTGGCTAAGGTCTAAAGACCCTTTATTTTGAGAATGAGACAAAGGTGTTTGACCTTTCTTTTCCTTTCCATATTTTAAGATGTGAGCCTAAGGACATGCATTGTTACATTGCTTCATATTTGAATTTTTACAAGAGAGTACAGTTGCAATGAGTCATTTTACAAAAATTTGTTTCCATGACATTTTGGTGCCTTTATTTGCACAAAGTTGGGGGTTATCATATACAATAGGGATCTGCCTTTGGGGAGAGCACGCAGCAATAAGCGGTCAGAGGTTCTAAGAAGACTATGCCTACACTACAAGCTAGAGCTTGATGAAAGAGACACTAGTAGCATAGATCCATTCCGATGAAGTAAAGAGGATCATGGACCACCACGAGCCTACCATCCCAACCTTTTGTTCACAATGATTGTTAAATATATGTGTGAGAAGCAATCTGGGATATCATTGGTATGCCTTTGTGTTGGATTGCATACATGAAGCTGCAAAAGACTTTATGGTTGAGTTCTTTTAGGATACATACATTCTTGCAACTCATGCACACAAAGTTACAACTATGCCAGGGGACTTCACATCCCTTAGGCTTTTGAGATTAAGATACGATAAATTGTTGAGCCTAGATGGTATTTTAGAAAGAAAATTGAAGGGAATTTTGAAAATCCCTTCCCTCAGAAGGTGAAGGTGACCAATGTCACACGAGAACCCCCACACTCCTACCAAATAAGGCTAAATGCTCAGAGGATGACAACCCAAGAAGGAAGGGAGATGCATGAGATAGAGGCTAGGAAGACAAATTATATTAATGAGATCAATTAGATTCATCAGAGGTGCATCAGTATGCACGAGGAGAACCATGAGATGCTAGATATGCATGATCCATCCTTTGACATCATATTGCCTCTACAAAGGCCACACTAGCAATAGGACTTGAGTGCCATCTCATTCGGAGATGAGGATATCCTAGTGCTTGCAGACCTCCATAAGGAGGTCAACAATCATGTGATGAATGCCATCCTAAAGTATATTTTTTAAGTCATAATACTTCAAAATTTTTGCATGCTTTTCTTGGTATCAAATAGTTAAAAACTTATTATTTATTTAATTTTGTAACTTAATTATTGTAAATCTTCTGTAATGTCCCCATTACTTAGTTTATTTTAATAAACAATGTGCGTATACATTCCAAAAATTGATTTATGTTGAAAACAAAATGGTAAAGATTGCACATTTTTAAAAACTAGCTCTAACTATGAAGATAATTCAAGGAAGGCTTGGGAAACCCTCCCAAGATATTAAAACTATGTTTGTACTATAGAACAACAAAAAGAACTAGCCTAGTGGATAATCACTTGGCAGTAAAGTGCACTTGGGTGACGACACTGCCGAGATGGGTGACCTCCTGAGAAGCTTTTCTTACAAGCTAGTGGAAGCTTCTCCCATGCAGCCAACGGCACCAACGAAACCTTTATAGAGCCGTTTCCAAGTATGCTGAGGTCTATGCCTTGGTCGTCGCCTTGGTTGCCGCCTGGCCCGACGATGCCACACCCTCTCAGACATCATCGATAATGTCATCGAAAATGCTAAAAGCAAGCATTCTCTCTTTACATCATCAATGATATCATCAAAACGGTAAAAGCAAGCATTCTCTCTTTACCTCCCCCCCCCCCCCCCCCCCTCCCATTACTATATAAACAGGGATAGAGCATCACATCAAAACAACAACCCATGTAGAAGTCTCTATGTTATTGCAACGAAGCTTTGCTACAATCAGTCAAGCCTCTCTCTCTCCACACCTACGCGAAAGCACTACTCAAATCCATCAAGCTTCTTCCATGGCTCCCAAGAGACGTCAAGATATTGAGGGTGGTCATGATCAGAGAGCTCCCCAATGCGAGGAAGTAGTTGCTGCTAAGGGAACTCAACACAAAGCTGAAGCACAAGTGGAAGTTACCCCTGAATCCATTCAACCCGAAGGACCGGTTATTCCACAACAAGCTGAGGTTGTGGTCATAGCCCATAATCACGATGGATGGCCGTACAGAGATAATCAGGTTTAGTACATAAGAAAAGGATTACTTTTAAGCTATTAACTCTACAACTTCCTAATTTTTCTATTTTATGTTATTACTTTTTTGCATCTTACAATAAAATGAGGGATAAGTTAGTAATGTTAGAAAGGCCCATAGGATAAGTCTATTACATAGATTAGGATTAGTTAGAACGTACTTAAACTTACAAAAACATGTTAGTATTATCAATTCCTTTTTAGGAAAAAAACATGGGAATTGATGAGGGGGATAGATTCTATGCATCACATACATTGACAAGTGTGTTAAAAATGTATTATGGTTGTGTCTGCTTTTGGATTTGTGAATGATGAATTATGTCTCTTATGATTCTGTGCTTGTAACAACCGAATGAGTTGTGGATTGTGGTGGTTCAGGACGTTGGGGTCCCTAACCCAATGCTCCCTAACACTCTATGAAGTGTGGAAAAACTCATTTGTAGGTGGGAGTTCTATGCTCCCAAGGGAGGTAGGTGTTTTTTGTTTTTGATCACTCGAGCACCTAAGAGGGAAAAGGGCCGAGTGATAAGTGCCCCTACTATGTAGGACGGCTCTTGAGGCTTAGGGAAGCTTAGAGGGGCTTTGAGCCAATAAATTCCCTATTGACCACATACGGAGTGCGATCACATACAATCCAATCCAAGGGATTGGAAGGTCCTATCCTATGCTAGACAATGTCTTTTTTCGGAAAGATGGTTTTGTACCACTCTGCAGAGCAATGGTTCTGCTTGTTATTATGAAATAAAGCGTTTAATCTTTGAATTGTTTGTTATGTGCTAAAGATTAAGTTTAATGAACCCAGTTTAACTGAGTAATAAAAGGAAGCTCTTTTTTTATATGTCCAAACATCATGGTAGTATGCTTTGCTAATTGGAAAACTAAAGCAAACCCGATCGAGGAAAGTGGGAAGCTTCGATCATGATTGAACGCCTATGGCTAGGTGGACCTGATAAGTCGGGTAACTTTCCAACACTAGATAGAGCTGATTAAATCGTGACCCTCCTAATATCGGTAGGATTAGTTACCAGGTTTAACACCATTTTAGGGGGCTAAAGCTGAGATTTTACCTTATGGGTAGGGGGATCGAGTTTCACTCCCCCCCCCCCCCCCCTCGGTCTCTCACTCTCACTGAACCAAGTATGGTGTTAACCTCACTCCTGCCTTTAATTAATTACAAAGTGGTCTTTCTTAGGTGGGCGTTATATTGCTGGTAGGGGTGACTTGTCCAGGCTTCTCCTATGAAGTAGAATTGAGATTCCCATGTTTAACTAAGTCTTAGGTTTTCCATGGGGAGACTGGATGGTGATGTGCATGGATATGAATTTTGGTTGACTACGAAGAGGACTTCTCCAGGTCTGTTGGAGGAGGCATCTCACATCTTTCGTTTGATCAACAAGATAAGGTTTTCATCCCATACTCCCCATATCCATGATCTTGATCCAGGAGAGAATATCCCTTGTGGACATATGCCCATACTATAAAGATTGCAACTTAGATCTCATACAGTACCTTATGATGGCATACCATGAAAGGTAAGTAACTATTTGGTATTTTTTCTCAAATATCTCAATTATATATTTTTTAATTTTGTTTTCCTCCTTGTGTAACGTGCCCACTCCTCAAATCGCGAGACACGTCTTAGCAGTCCATCGAGAGATATATCTACAAGACACCGCCCGACACTCGCAATGAATGACACGGGGTTTGCCAACTAGAGTCTCTCAAGTCTGCCCCGCAACGGAACTTATCCGGCCGTTCCCATTAGGATCGACCTAAAGTCTGACTTTTCCTAACATTTCTCATTAACATTTTGTTTGAGAAAAGCTCTCAGCTAACCGAGACCACCCTTCCGTAAGATAGACCCATCGGTCCATCCACCACGCTTCCCTCGGGGGTTGTTTTAGTTATCTAATTACCTACCACATTATGTTTGACATATAAAGGCATCTTCCTTAATTAACCTGTTAATCACAGGTTCCTTTACATAATTTAGGCCACAGACATGAAGACAAGATAAAACAAGATCAAACACTTCCTTAACTTATCTTCGGATTAATGTGTGTCTCCTGCCCATACAAGAGAATTAAGTGCTCCTTTCTGCCTCCGCAGAAAAATCCTTCCGTCTCCCAGCAACAACCCCGAAGGTTTTATCCTACCAAGATTCCACCTTGTAACTGTATCAAGGCCTCGAGATCCCATCTTGAGTCACAAAGAACACTTGTGTAGGGCCCGGAGGCATTGGGATTTATGGCTAGAGCCCCCACTAGCACCCAAGCGTCCTCCTACACTAAGTAATTTCCACGGAGAGACCTCTCGCGGTGGGTTCGGTCCACATTTCCGGTGTGGATTCACAACCCCCTTGGTTAGGGTTTGGCGGTTCGTAGGGGGTAGCTAGCGCCATCATTCCTTAATTATCCCTTTAGGAAATCAACCGCAGCTGAAGCAACCAGCTTAATAATAATTACTAGGGAAAACATCCCTTTTATTTCCATGGCAATCAGTCACCTCAGACCCGGCCATGCAATCATCAATCGCAAACAACTTGGATTAGCATCCAAAACCACATCAACAAACAGTTGAATGCACAACCTCTTACTTCAAGGCATCGCAATCCCATTGCATGCACAACCAGAATTTAACTTGGATGTATCAAAACTTGAATTTAACCAGAATTTAGCAAGTTCCTTCTAGGTCCTTTTGTCTTGCGCGGCCCTCGACAGTTGCGACTTACTTGACAATCTGTCTAGTTCATTGAGTTTCACAACCATAAAGCCTTTGATGGACAACCCTTTGTTGGAAAAGAAACGACTAAGTCCTTAGAGTTGGGTTCTTAAGTTTTCAAGGTATGGCAATAAACCCTCCTTGTTAGTCATCAGTTGGACATCAACTTTAAGTAAATGCAACATCTTTTAACCTTCTATCTTTAAGTGTGATACTATGTAGAATTTTTCTAGTCAAATTCACTAATCATGCGCTTGGAGCATACCAATGCAGTAGCCACTCTTATCACCTTTCCACTCTATTACCCCCATAGAAGTTCATGCATTGATAACCTCTAGACCCTAGTGTATCCACCTTTGTGCGGGTGTTTGCAAAGGTAAACATATATCACAACAACTCTTATGTCGTAGGAAATTTCTTAAGTATATATTAGATTCCTAAATGGATACATCATAGTGTAGGACAACTTAGATGTTTAAGAGAGCAGTTTTAATATTGATTATAAACTTATTTAGGATGCAATCTATGCCATAACCTCAACTAAACATTATATGGCTCGTACTAAGCCTTAATAAGTTTGCATCCTATGTGGGGAATAGATTAGAAATTCCTTTCATTTCATGTGATAAATCATGCTTATAGATTAAATTATGCGTACAATGGAAGACTGAAGTTCCTTTCGAGTTTTACGGGTCACCTGGATGTGGAGAGAGGGTGACGAGATGTTACGGTTGGTTGCGACTCCACTGGCATTTCTATCTTCGATCGCGGCTTTCATGCTAGTACTCTTAGTAAGCTTTCTCTTTGTAGCCGTTTTGCGTACACGATCCTTCACCCTGGGTCCTTGATGTGGTGTCTTTGTTCAAGGGCGGCTCGCAAGTGGTCACCAAACTGATGAGGGAGATGAAAGTCCAATAGTGTTCGTGACTTTGAAAATCGCCTTGGCTGGAGATAATCTCTAACTTTCACCTCTCTCTCTCTCTCTCTCTCTCTCTCTCTCTCTCTCTCTCTCTCTCTCTCTCTCTCTCTCTCTCTCAACATGATGCTCTGATTCTATCTCCCACTAACTATATCTCCCTTCCCCTATCATATTAATCTCTCTCTCTCTCCCTCTTCTCCTCCTTCTTCCTCTCCTTCTTCTCCTCCTTCTCTTTCCCCCTCTTCTTCTCCTTCTTCCTCTCCTCTCTCTTCCTCTTCTTTTCCTTCTTCTTCTCCTCTCTCTCCTTCTTTCTTCTTCTCCTCCTTCTCTTTCCCTCTTCTCTCTCTTCCTTTTCTCCTCTCCTTCTTCTTCTTCTTCTTCTCCCTTCTCTCTCTCCTTCTCTTCTTCTCCTCCTTCTTAACAACGATCACAGGGGGGCGGGGGGCGGGGGGCGTGGTCTATCGTTGAAGGGGGCCCGTGGATGCTGGAGGGGGGGCACTGGACAGGATGACGGCCAGGGGGTTGGCATCTGCAGCAAACGGGGGGGTGTGGAAACCTGTGCCTGATGAGAAGGAGGGGTGGTCTTTATGGGGGGGGGCAGTTGTCCACCACCACATGGGCTGCATGCCCCCCCTTTCCCCACTTCACTCCCTCTCTCTCTCTCCCCGACGTACTGTCGGGGGGAGGGAGAGGGAAAAATTTTTGAAAAAAATAAAAAGGGGGGGTTTCTATTGGGGGAGGCACAGGGCACACTGGGGGGTGGAATGTTACACCTTGCCTTATAGATCCTATTAGACCTTGATAGTATTCGATATCACCACAAAGAGATGCTTTCTGGCCAACTCAACATATGGTTACAATGATCATGTGAAGAATAACTTCTTTAAGCCCATGAGAGGGAGAGGGGAAGAAAGAGAGAGAGGTACTGACATTGTTTTCCTTTGTGAAAACATATTTGTTGAGAAACTTATCAAAATCTTTGAGGAAATCATCCAAGACAAGGAAATGTCGGAGAATATATGCATCGTCAATTCTAGAGTGCCAGAGCAAGGTGACGGCCATAACTACAAATGGAAGGTTTGCTACAATGCCAAATTTCTCCAAACCAATGATGTAAGATGTAATTTTAATTCTTTTAAAATTAACTTAGCATAGTGTTAATGACTTTATAGTTAGTCTCATTTTGTACAATTTTATGCATGGTGGTCATTCGGCAAATTACACAAATGATGGCATTCTTTTATTAAAAGCAAAGATGGTGAGAATCTATGCAATGCATAGAAATGTCTTGATACCACTTGCCTATACACCTCTACCACCTCGCCCACCTCTCAGAGAAGTCAAAAGGACTGTATCCCATCCAAATACCATATATTTGGATGATGTGAAGTTGATTGATGAGGCAAAGAGTAGAAACAATGGTTTTGAGAGTTCAAATATAGAAATAATACAAGATTGTAAATACACCACGAATTTGTATACAAATCAACAATTAACTTATCATATATAAAACACAACCTTGTAATCAATTGCAATCATTGATAATAGAATTCAAATTCTTTTTGTATTGCATTTTATCCTTGTTAGAACTATTCCATATTTCTATCAGATAGATTGTTAGCAAGAGAAAAACATTTTTTGTGATAATGTCCCCAAATAAAGTATTTCTCTCTTTTCTTTGGGATACCTACACATAAGGTTCACCATGATAGCATTATTAGCAAGTCAAAAGATGTATATTAAACAATGCCACACAATTTCGGATTGCATTTTATATTTACTTTGTAACCATTTCTTTTGAATGAATAAGAAGTAGGTATACTTATCTCCTCATTTACTAGGTCCATTCGCACTTAACATAAGGAGATGTTTGCCCTTACACTTAGCATTTTTAAGAGCTCATCCTCTAACCAAACGTCTAACATCATCATAGGATTATCAATGTCATTCTATAAGTCTTGATTAATTGCTACAAGCTTTCTATCCACGAATTCCATCTCATGTAATAGAAAGTCAAAATAAAATTTTGTGATGCAATCACATATTTACATACAATTGATTCAATCTCATGTAATAGAAAGTCCAAATAAAATTTTGTGATGCAATCATATATTTACATACAATTGATTTTCATTACACTTTAGACATAATCCCACACACTTCTTTTGTATTCCAACTTTAACCTAATAATTCCATACATTTCTCTGATTTACATATGAACATTGATGATATCTTTCAAGCTTCCGTATCATAAAAGAAGTTCACAAAACTATGTAATGATATGAAGATTGTGATATTCACTTGTTGACTCACTACACTAGGTCGTAAATATCTTTGAATGTCTACATAAATCTTCAACCTAAATGATTCACATGATTCCGAGTTCAAAATTGGCCACTCTATGCTATCTAGAGGTGGGAGTGAAAGAGGCGTGAGAGATCCATATCTTCTCATGCTTAATGGTGCATTGTAAAATTTATCATAAAGGAAAATACCTTCCTCAGTTAATGACCTATTTGAGGTCACTTTGTATAAATGCTCACCAATAGAGCCATGAAATGCATCAAAGATTCCAACAATGCTTTTGATAGGTTGCCAATCTTCAAGGTTTGATGGATATATATTTGCAAACATAGACAAACTTGAACAAATTTCATAAACATAAAATCGAGTTTCAATCTTATTGAAATATTCCACTAAACTTATAGTTTGGTCTAATGGTGTGGTATATCAATGGGCCAGTTTTGTAAGTGCAATTATGAGTGTATATATGCATGTTATATAAGCACCTCCTTGATTTTTTTTTCCCAGTCCTTTGGGCTTGAAGTCTTTAACTCGCCCATTGTAAGTGTCAATGAATTCATTTCCACCTTTTCTCCTCTTCTTTGTCTTGTAATAATCCAAGAACCAATAGAGATTCTAGTAGGAATCCACCTATTGTTGTCAAGGTCAAAATTGTTGTATATTATTGTGATTGCTCTAATAAAAGACAAAGGGCATCGAGGACGTGAACCTTCCATTGAAATAGAAAATGAAGCAAAAGAGAACATTGAGTGAAAAGGAGGAATAGCAAATCTTGTGCAAAAATGAAGGGTATACACTTTCTTGAATTGTTTGAAATTTTTGAGAAAAAAGAGTGAAATGCTACAATGAAGGAAATACGTTTGAGCATATTATTCAAGAATTTCAAGAAAATGACTGGGAGACTATAAGGTTATACAAGGCTCACAAGATATGTCTCTATCTAGTGACTTTAATTATACCAATACCTCTTATAGTTTGGGTCTCCATAAATTTTTGCTCTAAAAATACATCAAATTTCTTTATTTCTAAAATCTTTAAATATGAGATAAAAGACTTCAAAATTGAAAAACCCCAATTTTATCATAACGATAGATCTCACCCTATTGGTTAAGAGGCTTTCTCTCTCTAAAACTGAAAGGCCCAAACTTAAGTCCAAATGCAACAAGATGGGTTAATCATCGAACATTGACCTAAGAAATATGTATTTTGCTATTGGGAAAAAGTTTTTTAGTCTACATTTATTAATTTTGGAGCAATTGAGATAAAATCAACGAACTCCACTCATAAACAGCCAATAGAGGAGAGAATACAGCAAGGATGGGCTTATGGTTCAATGTTGATGGAAGGAAATGTGCTTTGTACTAGGGTGAACTCAATTAGCCATATAAAAAGTTTCATGGCTTACTTAGACACACAAACTACAAAGCTATGAAAATATCTTTTGTATTTAGGTTTAGCTCATAAGATATGTTAAAAAATATCGTGGTTTATTGAGAGACAAATGCCTAATAGCTCACTTAAAGATCCCAAATGAGCATGTTGTATTATCCAATTTGGTTATCCATAATTAAAAATAATTACTAAAATTTATCCATTTCTTCCATTTTTGGATGTGTATGTGTTATGTTATATTTGAAATACCTCTCTCTCTCTCTCTCTCTCTCTCTCTCTCTCTCTCTCTCTCTCTCTCTCTCTCTCTCTCTCTCTCATATACACATATTACCCATTGCATGACTAGTACTTCTACAAGCATGGGTCAACAAGGTGCTTGTAAAGCAATGTTGTTTAAGCCCCCCCCCCCCCTTCTGCCCTCTCTCTCTCAATTTATTTTTAACCCCACAAAACACATTTGAGCAACTTTATGATTGATTACTTAGTGGTTTAAAGAGCAATGGCCATGTTAACACTAATTAGACTACCCCATAATGAAGAGAGGAACACCCATATATAGTCAGCTTGCTCTTATTAGGTGTGATTCTCACTTACATTTTGCACACTACTTGCACTTTATTAATGCTTGTAAGTGCAAATTGTGTGTATAAATTGCTCCAACTAAATACATATCAACTCAAAAACTCATATCATGAATCAAGGAAAAACAAAGATAAACATGAGATAATAATAAAAAGTTTAGGATACTTTGATTACATGCAAGATATGAGACAAAGAGACAATATGAATCTATTAAAATAGTAGAGAGAGAGCCATATGTGGTGCATATAATTCAAACAATGCGCCATAGGTAGCCCACATGCAAGCTTGCATACCAAATGTGTGTGTGTGTGTGTGTGTGTGTGTGATGAATTTGTGAAAAAAGTAGAGAAATTTGAAGAAAAAGAAGAAAAGAGATGATAGAAAAAGATTTGGGATCCATTGATTTCATGCAAGATGAGAGAGAGAGAGAGAGAGAGAGAGAGAGAGAGAGAGAGAGAGAGAGAGAGAGAGAGAGAGAGAGAGAGAGAGAGAGAGTGTGTGTGTGTGTGTGTGTGTGTGTGTGTGTGTGTGTGTGTGTGTGATGAATCTATTAAAAACTTAGAGAGAGAGAGAGAGAGATAGATAGAGAGAGAGAGAGAGAGAGAGAGAGAGAGAGAGAGAGAGTGTGTGTGTGTGTGTGTGTGTGTGTGATGAATCTATTAAAAACTTAGAGAGAGAGCCATATGTGATGCATTTAACTGAAGCAATGCTCCATATGTGGCTCACATGCAAGATGGGAGAGAGAGAGAGAGAGAGAGAGAGAGAGTCTAGAGAGAGATCAATCTATTGAAAAAGTAGAAAAATGTAAAGAAAAAAGACAAAAGGTTTGGGATGCATCCATTGCATGCTATGTAGGCTCGAGTTTATCTTTTGTGGTAGATTTGAAAATAAATAATATCCACATATTTGCATCTCTTAGTATACATATTCACCTTTACAATAAAATACAAAGTCTCATCACATATTTGAGTCTATATTCTATCTTGTTTATGCAGTAGTGTCTCTTGTTCTATGGAACCTCTATATACAAGTGCGTAAATAATCTCAATGTAAAACACATGATAATAAATTAGTATGTTAGTTCTACTATATCTCAGACTAAATATATACAAATATAGTAATCTTGAGTAATTATTTTCAACCCTAATGGACACATTAAATTCACAGTTCACACGCCTATCTATGTGTAAAGAACATGATACCTCAAACTTCACCTTGTTATGCATGCAAATAAGGTGAAAAAAATATTTTTCAAGGCTCTAGACTCTAAAGTGTCTCCTTGTGTCATGGATTGTACAATGCAAAAAACTTTATGCATGCACATTTACTTTATATGACACTTACTTGCAATTGAATTCAAGTGTGATTTCTCTTTTCATTGAAGCTATATCATGGTGATAAATTTCCTTACTTGTTAAACATTGAGAAGTTTAAAAGTTGAATTGTTCTAAACAAAAGTTGATTGAACCAATCCATCCAATAAAATATTTGGTGCAAGCTAGATGTGTAATGTTCATGTACATGTACATGATCCAACTCACATCTAGAAACATTGATTATCAATATTGTTATCATTTGTGGTACTCCTAACTCTTTATGCATGAGTGAGCACCTAAGAACCTTTCATCTTGTTGATCTTTATGGTCCCCTCTCTCTTCCAATCTTCACCTCCAATCACTTCTTAATAAGTGACATGTTCGTACAAATATGCTAGAATGGAATCTTATAGCTTAGAAGCTAACTTTTGAGCTTTATAGAGTGTGGGGTTTTGCAACATTTATCAATGTGCTAATCACAAGGATCATCTATCCATAACTAAAGGCTCACAAGGCATGTGCCACCATGTAAGAAATAGATCATATGTTTAATCCCATTGTTATGATAAGAAGGATGACATTCACATTGATAAATTGCAGCAAGAAAATTATGGATCGTCCTAAGACAAAATGATAATAAAAATGAGCACATGTTTATCATGTAGCATATGATAAATATTGTTAAAAGAAAGGGGACTAATGATGATACATGTTATATTGATTGAGCTAGATCTAATCATATGACTAGCCATGATGAATGATTTGGAGACATGCAAGATTTACATAGTCCAAGATATGTAGAGATGGGTGATGATTCGTACCACCCAATCTTACACATTGGGAAAGTTCCTTTGTCCTTGCATGATGGTTAGACAAAGTGTTTGTCAGATGTATTACATGTGCCATCCATCATAAAGAATTTAGTATGTGTTGATCAAATGGTAGAGCAAAGACTAATTAAATTTCAATCTCTATCAAATCCTCATAGAAGAAGCACAACATTGCATTTGGAATTCAAAAGAAGGGATGTTGTTACAGTCCTATTTGGAGCTTTCTCTAAAGATGGTGATTTCTGAACTAGCATCAACCTCTTCACTACGGCATAGAATTTCAGAAGATATAACTTCTAATTTTTAAACATTAAGATATAGCTTAAAATTGATAAGATTTCAAATTATGTAATTTTATAATTTTTGAAATTTTGTGTGCTAAGAAAAAGCATCGCCCAAACTCTTCAGTATGGCATAAGATAGGGAAAACAAGGCATGCATGGTGACTTATGTAGGTACGATTTGTTTGTGTGATTTCCCCAGCCTCATTAATTAAATTTCCTTTTCCAATTGATTCATTTTACCATAGCTCTTGCAATAGTGATAATCTCTTCTTTTCAAGCACTTCATCATCCACCATCACAAATACCTCTATTCCATGCTAATTATCAATAACAATGGTACCTCGTATGAGATCTAAGGCTTGTGAGCAACAAAAGCTTGGGAGTGCCTATGCATGTGATCTAAGAGACCTCAAACCCTCGTAACTTGGTGGTCCATAGTATCTCTACACTTCCGTTGTTTAAAACACTTGTAATATCAAGACGCCAACAAAAACATCAACCTCAAAACCTCGAAGGTTTGAAACTATGAATTTCAATTACAATTGTAACTAGGAACTTCTCTATCTTTGTTTCCCAACTAGCCAAATGTGCTAGGGACAACCCTACTAAATGTTGGAAGATAGAAAAATTATGTATGCTCTAGGCAGAGATACTCTATATCCCATAAGCACAATGAGGAGAGTGGAACAACTCAAAGGCTATATAAGCATGTACATGGCTCTCATTTCAATGCAATGCTTTGTACTTCCAATCTATGTCCCTGTCATGTCAAACTCAAGATTGTGTTTATGAGTCCAAGCACTTAATCTTTGAGCCTAATTCACTTGAGTAATAGTCATTGTCTCTTGTCTATGTCATCGTGGTTCTAGTCTTTGCCTTCCGACCTCCTTAACCAACCATGCTCAAGATCTGTGTTTCTCAACATGGTATCAGATCCATGGTGAGCATGGTTTAGCTCTTCTTACTGCGTTTGTAGCTCCCCATAACCTCATTCCAGCTCAGCTCCATTAGATGACTTCATCTCTCACCTCCACCTTCACCCTACCTTCTTGTTTTCCATAGCTAGCCTACACCTGCATCACTTGGAGCTCCTAGATCTCTCCATACAAACCATATCGCATTGAGATTTCTTCTTAGGGAATCTTCAAATCAAGGTGCTCCCTCTTGGCACATTAAACCTCAACATTACTTATCATCCAACTCAGCATTGCGTGATTTTTAGGTTGTTGTTAAATCTATCCTCATCCTCTGTAGTACAACTCGTTTCGATTTTGTAGGCTAAGATTAATCCTATGAGCATAGGGCTTTGATAGGGCAATATATGAGCTTCCTTCTCATCAAGTATCTCACCAAGTTATCATTTGAACAAGCTATAGGGAACAAAAAACCAGTCGCATGTAAAACCCTAAAATATGGCAGCCATAGCCATTGACTTTCAATCTCATAATGCACTTCATTATCTCACTCCTCTTAGCTCAGCCAAGTGTTTCCCACTCTAATCTAGTGCTTCACTTTGTTCCTAGTACTTCAAAGCATAGTATCTTTTGATACCTATTTTAGTGCTTCTTGGCAGTTGTGTTTCTTGACACGTCCAAGAATAACTCATTTGTTGGTTTTACTTCAGTTCTTGCAATGATAAACATGAAAATTTTTAATGTGGAATGCCCTAAAGATTAAATCCCTTGTACACCTCAATCTTATTGTAAAAGGACAGACACTGCCCTAGTATACTCGGGGTAAGACCTCCTTTTCAAAATGTCTAAACTTGAGCAAATAGCTAAATTCAATGGTGAAGGCTTTCACATCTAGAAAGAAAAGATGATGTACCATCTCATGAGGAAAGACCTCTGGGATCTATTTGAGTATGATGTAGGAGATGCAGATGGCAAGAAGGAAGGTGCTGAAGACATGTTCATTGAAGAAATCCAATCCAAGAAAAAAGAGTGGAAAAAGATGAACAACAAGGCTCTAGGCATCAGTGCTGCATGGGGACTATCTAATGATGTATTGCACCATATCTCCATCATTAGAGATTCAAAAGAGCATGGGATGATCTTGATAGGATCTTTGGAACTCGAGCTAAAAACTCAAAAGTAAAATTACTCATGCAATTCTATAAGTTGGATGTAAAGGATGGTTATTCTATGACCATGCACATTAACAAGTTTAAGAGCCTAAAAACTCAACTCGCAACTTTAAAGAAGAACATAGATGAGGATGAAGCCATAGCAGTGCTACTAGAAAGTGTAAATCAAGAACCATATGAGAACCTTGTGTCTACCCTAAGTAATATTTCTAATCTCTCACTCAAAGACATTGATCATTCTCTACTTGATGGAGAAAGTAAACTTAAAGACAAGGATGCAAAAGAAAACATCTCAAGGGACAATCCCTTGTACACCAAGGGAACTTATGGAGCAAAAGGACATGGATGAGGATTCAACGCCAACAAGGATTGGATAATATGTCATCATTGTGGCAAGACTAGCCATAAAGCCTGTGAATGTTTTCACAAGAAAAGAGCATAACAGGTGCAAAATGATCACCACTAGAATTAGTTCATGAATGAAAAAGATGAAGAAGATGCTTCTGCTACCAATAACAACTCTGACATACTGTTTTGAACAATTTTCCATTGTATATTTCCCTTAGTAGATCATGTGTTTTTCCATAGTGGATTTTTATTTCCCTTAATGGATTTGCTTTGTTAAAAACCCTTGCCAAAGATGTAAAGTTTCAAGCTTTAACTTGACTAGGCTCATGAGCTAATCTCCCGGCCCATATCATCATGTGGGGGGATCCATCAAGTGTAGGAGTGCATCATTTGAGGGGGGCTGTTGGAAGTTAGAAAAATGATGTATGCTCTAGGCAGAGATGCTCTGTATCCCATAAGCATGGTGAGGAGAGTGGAACAACTCAAAGGCTATAGAAGCATGTACATGGCTCTCATTTTAATGCAATCCTATTGTACTTTGTACTTCCAATCTATGTCCTTATCATGTCCTACTCAAGATTGTGTTTATGAGTCCAAGCACTTAATTTTGGAACCTAATTCACTTGAGTAACAATCATTGTCTCTTGTCTATGTGATCATGATTCTAGTCTTTGCCTTCTGACCTCGATAACCAACCATGTTCAAGATCCATGTTTCTCAACACTAAAGTTGCTAGATACAATATGTCATGGTTACCATCATCCTCCCCCCCCGAAAAAAGGGGGAAAAGAAAAGCTTGTGTAAGATGTTCTATTAGCTAAACCATGTCTATTGAACTTAATTTTTTATATGTTGCCCTTTTATATCCAAATTTACATGCATAACCATCAAATGCTCACGTGTAAACACATAAATGCATTATAATAAAAGTTAGTCATGTCATTGTATAAACCATGCTTAAGCTCTTTGATTGGACATCATTAAATGGATGTAAGAATGACCAAAATTTTAGTACATATTATATTGTAAACATGTGAGTTATAAGTCAACTTATCTAATTAAATTAAATGTAATATTATAATCTCCACAAATCTTTATGAACTAGCAATAAAATGTGCATATGCTTCACTCCTCTTAAGACCATCATATTGTAAATCATTACATCTTAGAACAATTTTACAAAGCATGAGTATATGCCTCCTAATGATGTTTCACATTCTAGAAACATGGATGAATGGTGTGGGAAGTACATCCTATATGACTATTATGAAGTTGTGATAAGAATGTTATATCAATCAATTAGTACATGTATGTGTATTCCAAAGACAAATGCTACTTCTATATAGTCCATGTTCCTCCCTTGAGTAAGTTGTTTCACAATGTATGTAAGTCCAAACACTAGGGAACAAGGGATAAATAAGGATATGATAAGAAGCAGATCCATACATGTTACCATAGCTTTATGCAAGAAGAATCTTACAATCGATCCACACCAACTATGTGTTTTACAATATGTACTCAAAGAGTTGTTCACCTATGTGTGTGCCTGATGAGTTTGGAGGTAGCATGTACAACGAGAATATATTTGTGTATCCCCATTCTCCCTCTTAGATCCATAAATTCAAGTATATAGGCACATGATTTTGTCATATATTCACAATTGCATACTCATCATAAAGCCACCTTTGTCATTTTATGTATGACTCTGTCAACTTTCTTTAGAAGTAAAAGAAGTTTTTTAGAAATGTAAAGGAAGTAACAATCTTCATCACATTCTCTCTTTTGTGTGCTTAAAACTTACAGTCAAAATTTTTCTATATGCAATTTGTATAGATCATGCATAAAATTATTTTCCATAAACATTTTCTTAATTATTTGAGAATGTCACTACTTGTGTGAATAGAATTACTATTAAGTGTAAATGTCCTAAGGGAGTGGTTATTGAGTCAATGTGAATGTGATAGCCAAAATTGAAGCTCTACTAAGCCAAGTCTTACAAGGCAACTTTCAACACCTCACCTTCTACAACTATATTTGTTAACTCTTGTGTGTGGAGATATCTCTTCACTTTTCCTATGTGGACATATCCACAAACAAATAAAATGAGTATTCAAACGTAAAGCTTAAGCCTTACCTTAGTACCAATCATAGTTACAATCTATTTGTTAATGATGCATTGCTCAAGATGTATATCAAGGTTTTAGGTAACACTTATAAATTTGTTACATCAACCTATATCATGTAAAGTTCTCAAGCTTGGGATGACAAGAACAGAGCAACATGAGAAGATAATTATAGCAAGTAAGTTTGGTAGAATATTGTTTTAACATCATTTTGATTGCAATTGATAAATGCATGTAGATGAGTCTTTTGTGCTTGGGTATTGTGCATCATGGATCCTATTGAGATATGTTCAAAGTTTTCACACAAACCAAGAGAACACATTGATAAAGAGTGGTTTCCCTATGACATTACACTTTTGCATACACATTGAATCTCAAGTGCATAATTTTGGCAACTTCAAAGAACCAAGTTTAATGAATATGTTTTGCACATTCACAAGAGGAACTTTATCACATGGGCTATAATATGCAATTATTTATCTTGGATTAAAAGGAGCCTTAACTTGAGAGTTGTTAAAAAGAAAACGTGCAAAAGTTATAACAACCATGTGTACTAGACATAAGGCCAAACAAAAGACCACCTTGAGTGAACCTACAACCATACAATATCCTAGAAACTATGTCAACTACCATTATCAAACGAAATGAAAATTAGTAAATGTAGATCATCTCTTATAGATATTAGAAACCCAAAGGTTAAATAATGATGCAAGACTTGGATTGATATGATGTCTCATAACAACTATAATTTGGATTCTTTTATTCAAGGAACGATTCAACAAAGCTATGTGCTCATTTTGATTCATGGGGAATCTTTGGCTTTGGTGTTGCATTGTAAAACAAATGGGAGATTGATTTCATGGATCTTTTTGGCAATCAACTTGCATTTTCTTTTCAAGAATATATCCTAATAAGACTTTAGGAAGTCTCCATCATTCTCATTATCACCCTAGAAACCAAATATAAAGGTCTACATTCTTCCTAATTTTTCTCAATGCTTCTACCATTAGCAGTTTTTCATTATTAGGCTAGAAGTTTTAAGATGCACAAGGATCATGGTGGAGCTTAAACTCACATACTATTCAACTTATCACATGTGTGCTAATAATGACCAAGTCGTGATACCATTCACAAATATGCAGCTCCTCACAAATTGGTTTGACACCTTTTAAAAAAAGAGTTTCAAAACGTTTCTTATTTCTATGCAACTTCAAGTTTGTGTTATGCTTGGGAAACATGGGTGTAAATGGGTTAAACATAGATGTGAGAGCAAAGATAAGTGTCATTCTTAGAGCATTTTCCATCTAGCTTAAATAACAATAAATTATATTTGGGACTTGAATTTTATCCAAAAACTTGTAATACATTTAAGGAGGTGCTATAACATGTTTTGCCTTGCCAATATGCATTGAAGTCATATCCATCATATAGTCCTTATGCCTTGTGCTCTCAAACCCAAATTAATAACCATGCATTGAACATGGATGTCAACAATTTGTATGATTACCTACAAAGAGCAAAGGAAATGGGGATTTTAGATGCAAATCCAATAGTTGAGAATATAAACACTCGTTTGGGTTGACTTACCATTTTGGATCTATCTTGAGCATCTCCGAATTGGACTAAGACTCATATTCACAAAAAGGAGGCACGACAAAGGGGAGGGAAGAGAGAAAAAAGATTATGTTGCTGATTCAATATAGTAGCAATCATAGGAGTGAAAAATTGGGATTGATGAGTGTTTTACATAAAATATTGAGGTTTAGTATCAAGCATATAGAAAATATTGAGGTTTACTATCAAGCATATAGAGTGTTTTACATAAAGTATTGAGGTTTAGTATCAAGCATATAGAAAAACTTAAGCCATTAAAATTTTAAAACCTCTAGAGTGCTTTAAGAAAAAAAAGACTAGGTGGTGAATTGTTCTCCCCTAAAAATAACTAGGATGAGCTTAACATTGAGGGGTGTTAATGGTTAATTATTGACCACTACATGTGACTAGTTGAAGGTCATTGATTCACATGCGCTCAATAGAATTCCTACTATGCCACATGGAGTCATCTTCCATGCAAAGTCATGCATGGGACTTTGCATGCAGCATGCTAGATAGGGCTAGGGAGTCCTGAAAAATGTGGCGACAGTAGACAAGACTATAGAAGAAAATGAGTATGTTTTAAGATGGGATCAAGAGCAAAAGCTCGGGTGCATGAGGGAAGGTGAGGTGTTGAATTAATTGAAGGGCAAGGGAAACCCTAACCGTAGCCCACAGTGAGGCTATATAAACAACCTAGAGGTCACTCTCAAGAGTAGAGAGAGTGTACCAATTGTACCTTGAGCAACTTACTTAGCAAGGTTTCCTTTTTGTACTTGAGCTCTCTCTCCCTCTTGTGCACACACCTTTATGCTCTCACTATTATTTCCAACATAATATCAGAGCAACAAGCTCCCTCCAACTCCATCTTAACCTAAGTGCACATGAGAAGTCCATCTCTCAATCATACCTCTCTTAACCTCCATAGCCAATCTAGACTAGAACTCAATGGAGGATTTGGTGAGGGCAAAGGAATCCATTTCAGCCCAATATTTCTTCTAGAGACTTCTTCTTTAGCTCATGGCGCAGTACCCTAGTGCCTCAAACCACGACATTGGGCAACTAAGAAGGTGGCATTGAGAAAAACACAAAAACTAGTGCAGAGTTGACAATGCGCACTCCATCGATTTGCTATGTGCTGGTGAAGGCACAATCATGGTGGCAATCATAGGGCTTTTTTAGCCCCCCAATTGGGCTATCTTCACCTCAAAGGGCTTTGGAAATTTCCCTCTCTGTTTGCCACAAACAGTGAAACCCTAGATGTGGGTTTGACTGGCAGCTATAGAGCTAGAAAGCTTCAAGCTTTCCCACTTCAATGTTAATCACCCAAAAAGTCACTAACAATTATTCTAATCACTGATTAATATTCTCTAGAGTTTGTTACAGACCTAGAAGCTCTCTCTTTAGGCTAGACACACTTAATGAGCATTAGTAAGTCGCCATAACATCTCACATCTCAAGTAAGGCATAAACCTAAGATTGGTGTTTTGTAAGCACTAATGCTCCACCCCTCAGTCATAATCTTTATGTAACTCAATTGTGAAAGATGTTTTATGTCTTCAGGAGATTAAGCAGTTCATCTTAAGCATATCCCCTAAATGCCTAACTCTCATCATCTCAATGTTGATAATTGTAAGGCTATGTGTCAAGTATAAATACATAGACCGTTGCCTTCTCTTCATCTAATCTATTTATCTAAGTACACATCAATTGCTTTTAGCTTGCTATTCACTTGGATTAAAAACATCATTTTAATTTCTTTCGCTCTTATTGTCAGCCTTGTAAAGGATTAGACATTGCCATCATTGCCTTGTGCAATTAGTAAGGCCTTCCTATCACGGCTTATGTTGATGTAAAGCCTCAAATATGCAAGTTTGATGGGAGAGACTTCCACCCATGGCAGGTGTTAGTAAAATATAAAATGATGGAAAGGGGTTATTGGCCCTTTTCATCAAAGGAATCAAAGCCATTGATCCATCCAACCCTATGGATGTTGAAGACTATGAAAGAGCCGAAGCAATAATAATGTTACACCTAGATTAATCCTTAATTCACCATATTGGCCAACTTGCGACTACAAATGAGAAGTGGGATGAGCTCGAGAAATTGTATGGTGCAAGAGAAAAGAATTCCAAAATCTTCTTCAAAATAGAGTTCCTTAGCTTGGAATACAAGCAAGGAGAAGACCTAGGAAAGTTCATTTCCCACATGAAGGGTCTAATGGCTCAATTAGCTTTGGTTCAAGCTTCGGTTTTGCTAAAGAAGATGTCATTGCAAAACTCTTGAAGGCTATAAAGTAAAGTCTTTTCAACTCTTGTCACTACCCTAACAAATGCTCCAAATTATGCACTTGAAGGTGTCATTTATTCTTGTCTGGATGAGGAGAAAAGAAACCAAAAGGAAGGCAACATCGGCTCAGCATCTACTTCAACAAACCAACTCTTAGTCCATACTATGACTACTAAATGTTCCTTATGCAATAAAAAAGGACATATTGTAAGAAACTGTTGGAAAAAATATCCCAACAAGATGAAGTGCAACAAATGTAAACAAGCGAGGCATATCACTAGTAAATGTCCAAACTCTCCTGAAGTACCCAAAGAATTGAAGGCCAACTATGTCTCCAAAGCACCTGATGATCAACTTTTCTAGTATCCATTATATTATCTTTCCATAAACACCTTGTAGCCTATTTTATAAAGGCATCCGATTGCTTCATTGAGGGGGGAACCATTTACATGCTGTGTAATCCAAAGCTACCTTGGCATTGAGAGGGGCAGGGGGTGTTAGAAGTGTAGCATGGGAACCTTGAGTAAGTAAGGGTGCATGAGGGAAGCTGAGGTGTGAATGAACTGAAGGGCAAGGGAAACTCTAATCCTAGCCCACATTGAGGCTATATAAATAGCTTGGAGGTCACTCTCAAGAGTAGAGAGAGTGTGTCAGTTGTACCTTGAGCAACTTACTAGACAAGATTTCCTTCTTATACTTGAACTCTCTCTCCCTCTTGTGCACACAATGCTCTCACTCTAATTTCCAATAGTCACATGGACAAGAACTTGTAGCCTAGAAAGCAATGGCCAATCAATTCCAATTGATGGATATAAAGGAGTATCTACAACAACTGAACAACAAAATGCTAACATTTAATTGATTTAGACACTTCAGATATTGGGCTAGGCTCAACTTGTAGTACTATATGCATGGGGAGGATTGGTTTTCCATGGGTGGTGGACCTTCAAGTAGACCATAGCTGCCTTCTCTTTTACCATTCGTGTGTGATTCTCTCACTTTGACCCTTGGAGTTCTCTAGGTTTGAAGGATAGCACAAGTGGTTACTCACCAATTCTAGGCACTTCAATTCGACTTGCTTTAATTGTATGGTCAAAGGTGCTATTGATATCCTGCTAGAAGATATAGCTTGTGGCAAATACCATCCATGTGGTGACTTTGCAAATACACTACATCAATGTATTGGATTGCAAGAATCATGGCTATGTGGGAAGGAGAGGCTTGAGCTGAAGTGGGTCGAAGATGTTATTATCACATAATAGCGAGAGGGAGAAGTTTTAATGCTTATAAATTGTATGAATTGAAAAAAGTGCAATGTATCAGATATAATGTCATATGAGGAAGATTTAGAAAGTCAAACTTGCTCTACAATAAGAGGCTACTCTAAGAGCCTAGGGGTCAAGCAATCCCTAACTTTTGATGGCATTTCTGCGGAGATGACGATTCACTTTTGGGATAAAGTTAAAGTGGTAGCTATTGGTATGGTGACTATGTATTAGGAGAGTACCACTTTTGGTATGGTGACTATGTATTAGGAGAGAGGGACCTTACCTAAGTCATGGACGAGGCATATAATCTCTTTAATTTTGAAGCAAGTGCGATGCACGAAATTGAGTCATTAGCATCCCATTTCTTTAGTGGGGATTATATAATACAAAATTTTCACCAAAGCATTTTAAAGAAAATTATCCTATCAATATGTGCTAATCAAGGGTAGAAGCCTCCTTGACAATGTGCTCAATGTAATCATGGCCTCAAAATGGACATCTATTTCTAGACAAAGACTAGTGATGATACATGTGGATATAGAAAAGTCCTTTAACAAACGAGGTTGGGAATTCTTGAAGCAAACCATTCTAAGAATGGGATTCAATGAAAAGATTGCCAATCTTCCTTTTATGTTAGCCATTGAGGAGTAGCCTATGTCTGCCAATGGGTCTTTACTTAAGCCCTTAGAATTTGGAGAGGGGTACAATGGGATTGTCCCTTAAGTTGGCTATTATTTGTAGAAACCACTCATCTGATTTTCTACCTATGGATAGGACTGTTGAAGAAGGCAAGTTAGAGGGGGTTAGGTATATAGGCAAGCATCTAGCTAGGTCAATGATATGCTTATGATACTCAATGCAAGCAAGTAGGATTTGGAAGATGCCTTGGAGGTGTTCAGCTTGTATGAGAGAGTTGCTAGCTTCAAAATTAATCCAAGGAAACCTTACCTTGTTAGTATCGCAAAGGACTCAATGCAAGAACTTAGCTAGTGTGGTAAGGTTGTCTCAATAGAGGTGTGACTCTTCAAGTATCTTGACTTTCCCAAGGGGACATCAAAGTAGGCAATTCTTTGAAAGAAAATTGGATCTTCAAGAGAATCAAAAGAAATTTTATTAGATGGAAATCCACATCTTGGCCATTGCACATGAGGGCCACGATTCTCAAGATTTTTAGCATTCATCTTCTCTCTTCATGCAAAAGATTTTTCAAATGGAGAATCTAATCACATGGTGTGTCCCATAGATATGGAGGATGGTGTATTTTGATGTGGGTCTTTCGATACCCATTAGCTCATGTTTTGAGGAGGGATTGCTCCTTAGTCAAGGGGGGTGTTTTCAAGATGAAGCATTGCCTTGACTCTCAAAGCAAGGTGCTTATCAGAAAACAAGGTTTAAACATGTAGAATCTATCTAAGGTACAATCTCACATGGGAAGTGATTGCCTCCAAGATTTGGGACTTGATTGGAGCTAGATTGGCATGTGGCCTTACCAAGACTTTGCTTCTCACTTTGGATGGGAAGGATATTCTATTGAAGATGCACACACCAGCTATCAAGAGAATTATTGATTGCCACAGAAATATGGTGGAGAGGATATGGAGGATATTGGGGGTTGAAATCTTTGAGTCTATGTTTGAATCTATTTTGAAAGGGTTTTGGGTCTCAAAATTGCCCCTTAAGTTTAGAATCTCTGCTTGAAGGGTAAGCAATGGAGCTTTTATGACTACTTAATAAGCTTGGCCAAAGAGGACTTTTGGATGGAAAGTGCAAATGTGGGGAGGGGAGATATTTAGAAATGGATGTATTGCCAACAATGCTTAATATAGTGTGATTTCCCATATGGGCCCTCTTGGGATTAGAGTAGAGCTAGACTTAGACTTATGTGTTTTTGGGGATAGTTTTAATACGAATGGACCCATATTATTAGGCTTACATACTTGAGAATCATGACTCTTCACTCAAGAGATTTGGAGCGCTAGGTTACGACTAGTTTGTGATGGGAACAGGATAGAAGACAGCTGTGGAAAAATTTTTAGTCTATGGTTGTTAAGTACTGCACGTATAATGGGAATCCTAAATCAAGAAGATTTGGTTGAGTTAGACTCTATGCTTAATTAGCCATCTTATTATTGATGTGGTCATATATCATTTCACGTCTAAAATCTTTAAGAAATAACTTGGAAATTTTGAAACCGAAGGTTTTAATATCAACTCCCAGAAATGGTTTTTGTCAAACTTTAATTGGTAATGTTTCTTTGGCAGTTGGGATATCCACACATATGTAGCTAGTGGGTGTTTATGTATTCAAATGCAGCTTTTCTTTTCTTCCAATTTGAATGCTACATTATTGCCTTTATAAAGAACTGTTTTTTTTTTCTAAATTTAAAAAAATTGCATTGTCATGGCAAGTGGGAGAAGATGAAGCTATGCTCGACCCATAGATTATGCAAGACATGGGGAGGGTGGTGGATGCGCACAACGCTACTAAAACGAGGAGAATAATATTTGGAAAATGTAAAAATTAAAAAACAAACGAGACCGGAGACTTTTTATGTGGTCAAACACGGCCAATCGGGAACTTGGAAGCCGGGAGACGAAAAAGCAAATGGATGGGCAATTTATTCTTTTTCAAACGAGGGCCACAGAGGAGAGAGAGAGAGAGAGAGAGAGAGAGCCTGAGAGGGGGGGGGGAGGAAGGGGAGCGATTTCATGAATCTTCCTCTGTCCCTTGTGTGTGTGTGGGGGGGTGTGAGAGAGCAAGAGAGCGAGAGAGCTCTGTTTGTGTGTGTGTGTGTGTGTGTTGATTAATCTTCCTCTGCCTCTTGAGAGAGAGAGAGAGAGACGCAGAAAGAGAGAGAGATTTTACTTCATCTTCCTCTTCTTTCTCAGTGCGGGGTCTCTCTCTCTCTCTCTCTCTCTCAGAGGATCCATATTCTTTTTGTCAATTGTTAATATTTTTTACCAAAAGAACCCTTCGGCCTCCTGCGAATTGACGCAGTCATCGTTCTCTTCGTCGTCGTTGTCGTTTCTTTGCTTTACATCGTTTGGTTGTCCGTCTACACCAACACAACAAACACAGAGAGAGAGAGAGAGAGAGAGAGAGATCAAATCGATTTGTTAGTCCTCCATAGTTTGCCACAGAGAGAGAGAGAGAGAGAGAGAGAGAGAGAGAGAGAGAGAGATCAAATTGATTGTCCCGTGATTCTCCCCGTTTGCCCTCAACACAGATTATCGTTGGCTTGGCCTCTTTTATCAGGGTTCACACAAACTTCCAACCTCCAGTCTCTAAAAGCATCACAAGAACGCTTCTTCATTCTCTTTCCAACAGTTAACTCCATCTTCTTAGTGAATCAGACGGAGCTTCCTTGTCAATTTGGCACGATTCCTCATAAGCTTCATGTTATACATCATCTATTACAATTGAATCAGACACTTCTTTGCTGATTTTTACAACATTTCTCGAGTGCAAAATCTCCACCTTCATTCACCCAACTATCCGGTGATCCATATAGAGCCAATCTCCGTCCACACTTCTTCTCAAGATTATCACAGCATTGAAGCAACCGTCACCACAATCACGGGGACACTGGCAGAAAACGGCCTAAGTAGCCCAGGGAGGCTCAGAACTAAATGTCTAAGTATCCAGGGCCATGAGAGGAGCATTAAGCGCAATACAATGTCACAGTACCCGATCGACCGCATCTTTACAAGGAGCAAGAGCCGACGATGGAAACAAGTAAGAGCAGGTGCTGGGTTCCTTATAGTTGCTGTCCTTGCCCTGGCAACATGTGCTTGGGTTTCCTTAATTTTCACCTCCCAAAGACATTGCTTTCATACTTCCCAGAGTTGGGGCAGCACTCCAATCTTTCCGTGGGAATCACCAGCGTTAGACCAACAGAGAGAAAGAGACCCATCCACAACCAAATGGCCCCATCATACTTTGAATGCCACGGGTGATTTGAATATCAGTCACCTTCTCTTTGGGATTGCAGGAGCTGCTCCACTCTGGCCTACACGAAAGGAATATGTGAAGTTATGGTGGAAACCTGAGGAAATGAAAGGATTTGTTTGGCTGGAAGATGCCGTAAAGGATGAGCCTGATGAGCCCCTTCCTAAAGTTATGGTATCTGAGGATATTAGTCGGTTCAGCTATGCTCATCCCACAGGACATCCAGCAGGAATTCGGTTAGCCAGGATTGTACAGGAGGCATTCAAATTGAAGCTGCCAGGCATCCGGTGGTTTGTTATGGGTGATGATGATACAGTGTTTGCTGTGAGCAACCTTTTGAAGGTGTTGAGAAAGTATGATTACAGAGAATTGTACTATATTGGCAACCCTTCCGAGAGTCACTCATCAAATACCTATTTCAGCCACGGTATGGGATTTGGAGGGGGGGGAATAGCCATAAGCTACCCACTGGCAGAAGCTCTTTCTAATATACTAGATGAGTGCATAGAACGCTACCCTTTTCTTTTTGGGAGTGATGACCGGCTACATGCTTGTATTACAGAATTAGGGGTGCCTCTTACCAAGGAGCCAGGTTTTCATCAGGTACTGCAGAGCACATGAGGTTTGTTATAGTTATTCAGGTTTCTACTTTGCTCTGATACTGGGTTGTCTGCTTATGTCGCCTTTGCAGTTTGATGTTCACGGCAATGCCTTTGGCCTTTTGGCAGCCCATCCGGTTGCACCATTTATATCCATACATCACTTGGATGAGGTAGACCCATTCTTCCCAAACTACAACTTCCTGGATGGTTTGCGCCATTTAACAATGGCTATGCAGATGGAGCCCACTAGCTTTCTACAGCGTTGCATATGCTATGACCAAGAGAAGAAACTCACTTTCTCCATTTCGTCAGGTTATGTGGTACAGGTGTACCCTTACATCTTTCTCCCCAGGGACTTGGAGAGACCAGAAATTACTTTCAAGGCATGGAATAAGAAAGATGAGGGAGGAGAGTTTGATTTTGACACTAGGTCAGCTATCAGAAATGTTTGCGACAAACCATTTCTCTTCTACTTGGAGAGGAACTATCTTGAAGGGGAAACTGTAATAGCCACATATAAGCGTGACATTGGCATCGATGACCTTAAGAAAGGGTTGAACTGTCCTCCTGCTCTCCTGCCTGACAACACGCAGCAGATTCGAGTGATTAGCAGGCCAATGAGCGAACACTGGTTCAAGGTAAAGATGTTTGCACAATTGCATGTCTGGACTGATCTATTAAGTCTACATAATTTGAGCTTGTGAATGTAGTGGAGAGAGAACACTTGTAGCAATCATCATTATGGCAATTCAGCCTGACTTCAAGTTACTTTACTTGGATACATATACACATACATGTGTGTGAGCAATGTTTGAAAGCTAGAATAGTCACAAGGGATATCTGGAGGACAAGCCACCTGGTGCAGATTACTCATAATTGATTTGCATGGACATCTTCCAAGATTGTAAAGGTGGCTCACATGCTTGGTGAGGTGATGTAGAGATGACAGATATTATTGAGTCTGTTAACGATGTCAGGCACCCAGGCTGACACACTACCAGATTAGGAAATTCGTGCACACCACTGATGTTTGGAGCAAAAGTGCCAACATCATGCTTCTGGTGCAGCCCAATCATGACTTTTTGACATCTCACATGGATTGTAAGGCGTCAAGATATGCGACGATGCAAAGAGACAGTAGGGTTTGCGAGGAGAAACACAGAGTGTGTATGGCAAACACTGAAAGAGAAGAGAAACTCTGAAAACATATTGCACAGTAATGATGCACTAAATCATGCTATGAGAAGAAAAGCTAATACAACGGAGCCGAAGCTCAGAAGTTTACTGCACTGTAGCACCTGTGGGGAATCTACATAGTGAAAGAAGCGAAACGCATTCCTCCAGGTAGTGGGCTATCGAAGTAATCACTGGAAGGTGAACAAGAGTTGTCAATGGAGCGACCTGCAGTCCTCTGATGCCGTAGGGATGAAGAAGATGGTCACCAACTGTCGAGGGAGCAAAGCACAGTCCTTGGATGCCATGAAGATGCTATGAAGATGGCCTGGGCAGCAAACGCAAATCCCAGAAGCCAAAATGCTGAAAACACAAATATTTGGAGATGATCTGCAAACACAAATGGAATCACTAACGCCAGGGTGTGGATGCTGTTGCCAAGTGGAAGACTGTTGAGGTGACACCAAGCAAGGGAAAGGACTCCAAACTGCAAAACACAGGTGCCAGGGTGACGCCAGGAAGATGGGAGCTGAACCCTGCTTGTTGGTGGAGAGCCTCCAAACAATGCAAATGAAAAGTGGATGATGATGCTAGCTGGAGAGGATTGATGCATGGATGAAGAAACCTAACGCCAAGCAAGAGATGATGACGCCAAGCTGGGTGAAGGTGGAAGGTGGCCGCAAACTGCGATGTCCTCCGATAGGAGTATGGACAGCAGTGGTGTGGAGAGGGAAGAGTGTTAAGAGTGAACGAAAGAAGAGTGGTGGAGAATAACTGAAGAGGTTTGGAATGAATGAAGAGGCAGACTATTTATAGGCCTTGGCTATCTAGAGTAGTGTACCATTGAGTGGACACCCAGTGGTGGAGAATAACTGAAGAGGTGTGGAATGAATGAAGAGGCAGACTATTTATAGGCCTTGGCTATCTAGAGTAGTGTACCATTGAGTGGACACCCTCTGATAAAATGACCAAACTGAAATGTAGAAATTGAAGAAGTGGTTTCTCAATACCTCCTCTCAAGCCCAAAAAGGGATGAAGAAAGAGGAGCAAAGATAGATACTAGAAAGGTAACATGTAGGAAGGAACAATAGATGGGTTGAACTGTAGAACCTCACTCCACCTCGGGAGAGAAGCCACTAGCTCTATAACTCCATGCTAGAAGGAATTCGAAGGCCTCATCACCAAGTCACAGTTGAACCTCCAAGGTCTCATTCTAGGTGGTACCTGAAGATCTTGGGTATCAATAGGAGAAATGACTACTCCAAGATAGCCATCCCCAAAGAGTAAATGGTGGGGAAGAACTTCTGGATAAGACCCCCTTTGAAGCCGAAGAAGTAGGAGCCCCCTCTGGGTGTCAAAGATATTGAAGAACTCCCAGAGGTGGCCTCTCGAACCCTGAGCCAAGGGTGGGTAACAATTGGTGTCTCTCAGTGGAGTGGATTGCGGAGCCGAAGTAATGAAAGGTGTCGGAACAACCACTATCTCTTGAAGGAGCGGACTAACAAGTAGACGGTATCCAACAATCACTGTCTCTCAGTGGAGCAGACTGTAAAACCACGTGTTGTCGAGGTGGCATTCCTGAAACTCTAGAAAAAGTAGAAACAACCTCCGTAGTGCATTGTGGTGGTTACGAGGAGGCCGTGGCACCTAATGATTCTCCTTTTGCTCGAGAGGACTGCACAGCAAATGCGTCTTATTACCTTGAGCATGAAAATATGAAAGCCAGTGCAGAATAAACTCTGTGGCCCAAAAGGGAGAGGTGGCACAATGAGTGCTTGGGGATATATGCATATACTCCGATGGTGTAGGGAGTAAAGGTCCGTGTCGGCAAGCATTGGTGGGAGGTCTGATAATGCCAGTAGAGAAGCACCTAGTGGTCCGCCCATCTGCCTATGGAGAAGTCATTGCACCAAAGTGTCAACCTATAAAAGGGAGGGTGGGAGGAAGAGGAAGAGAAGGGTATCTCTGTCTCCCGGTGATGTAGCGGAAAAGAAGAGGGAAATCCATAGATGATGCTGAACCCACAATCTATCTTTGCCTTCTCTGATGAACAGGGTCCTTAGCTCTTTGAGCTCCTATGCTCTGATACCATGCCAAGATATGCAATGATGCAAAGAGACAATAGGGGTTACAGGGAGAGACATAGAGTATGTACGCCAAACACTGAGAGAGAGGAGAAACTCAAAAAACATAGAAGAACACAGCAATGATGCACTAAATCGTGCTATGAGAAGAAAAGCTGATACAACGAAGCCAAAGCTCAAAAGATGACTGCACTATGCTGTGTGGATCAAGTGGCAACACTTGTGGGGAATCTACACAATGAAAGGAGCGAAACATACTCCTCTAGGTAGCGGGTTATCAAAGTAATCACTGGAAGGTGAAGGGCAGCTATCAAGGGAGAAAACCACAATCCTCTGATGTCGTTAGGGATGAAGAAGATGCTCGCCAATTGTCGAGGAAGTAAAGCACAGCCCTCGAACGCTAGGGAGATGGCTTGGGCAATAAATGCAAATCCTAGAAGCTAAAATGCTGAAGCAATGTTTGATGGAGACAATCTACAAACACAGATGGAATCACTAATGCTAGGGTGTGGATGTTGTCACCAAGTGGAAGACTGTTGACGCGAGGCTGTAGGAGGTGATGCCAACCAAGGGAAAGGACTCCAAACTGCAAAACACAGATGCCAACATGACATCAAGAAGATGGGAATCGATGCTTGACACGAGGCTGCAGGAGGTGATGCCAACCAAGGGAAAGGACTCCAAACTGCAAAACACAGATGCCAACGTGACATCAAGAAGATGGGAATCGATGCTTGTTGGTGAGCCTCCACATGATGCAAACGCAAGGTGAATGATGGCGCTAGCTGGAGAAGACCGACGCTTGGATGAAGAAACTTGATGCCAAGCAAGAGATGATGACGCCAAGCTGGGAGAGGGTGGAAGGTGGCCACGAACTGCGATGTCCGTTGATAGGGGTATGGGCAGAAGTGGTGTGGAGAGGGAAGAGTGTCGGAGTGAACAAAAGAAAAGTGGTCAAGAATGACTAAAGAAGTGTGGAATGAATACAGAGGCAGCCTGTTTATAGACCTCAGCTGTCGAGGGTGGCACACTTTTGAGTGGGCACTTAGTGATAAAATGACTAGAATGAGGACACCAGCATTTAGCTAGCTAACAAATCATATCTAGTTGATAAATTGTATCAACTAGCTCTAGGACAAACAAATCAAATCAATTAGTGATAAACAACCTACATTTAGCTAGTTGATACATCATATCTAGAAGGCTGTTTGACTAGAAGCCTTCTTAACAAAGTTGCAGGTTGCAGGTTGCAGGCAAGTGAACAACCTACATTTAGCTAGTTGATACATCATATCTAGTTCCAATCTCTGCTCCATAATCTTTCACCCAGCCTAAAGCTAGGTGTTTCATCCACTAAAAGGTCTTGTTACTGTATGGCAACAACTTGTCTGCTAACAATAGCATACAATTGACAGATAGGTGCTAAACTATGAAGATGGAAATAAACCTTCAGGTTCCAGATCAATGGTACATGTGGTTGCACATTGCTATGTTGTTGCATCTGTTTTGGTACCCATGTGGGAAACTGTCTTGCAACCCTCGTGGTAAGTAGGCTAGAGAAGAGAGAGAAACTGGAGTCACATGACCGATTGATAGATAAGAGGTAGAAGTGGTGTCCTTACAAGAACTAAGGGTACAGCTAACACCCTGACCAACAAATATTCATTCAACATGAGTTTACACAGTTTTAAGGAGCTAGGTAAAATATAGGTGCCTCTGTAATTGTCCTTTCGAGTGCCTCAAAAGCCTTCTTACCTTTCTGCTTATACTCTCTCTCTCTCTCTCTCTCTCTCTCAACACACACATTGTCATCAGTGCAGTCTGTGATGTGTTTGGCTGTACTCTCTCTCTTTATTTCTCTTCTTTTCTTTCCCTTCTCCTCCTATCCTCCCCAAATGCCACCTCTGCTGTTCTATTGATGATAAACTTCATGGCCTTGATTATCTCACGTGGAATGCTATCATGAAAGCATGGTTTGTGCAAAAGCGATTATGATAGATAGTATCAAGAGCTATTGAGTGTTTCCAACCTCATCCTACTCTTCCGAATCATTGGGACCCTATCAACCATGAGGAAGTTGTGCTTACATGCGATTACGATGTACTCTTGCCGCTTCTGCTTCATTTTAAATGTGCTCTCTCTCTCTCTCTCTCGTGAAAAGCACACATCATCATCTGTGCAGTCTGTGGCATGTTTGGTTGTACTCTCTCTGTTTCTCTTCTCCTCCTATCCTCTCCAAATGCCAACTCTGTTGTCCTGCTAATGATAAACTTCATGGCCTTGATTATTTTATGTAGAGTGCTATCATGAAAGCATGGTTTGTGCAGAAGTGATTGTGGTACATTGTATCAGGAGCTATTGAGCATCCCCAAACTCATCCTACTCTTCCAAATGATTGGGACCTTGCCAACCATGAGGAAGTTGTGCTTACACAAGATTATGATAATGCCCATGTGTATTCAGTTCTTCTCCGACGTTTTTGTAAAGAGGTTCTACTGGCGGTGTGAGAAAGAGAAGAAGATTTTCTGTGTGTCTTACTCACCTCCCAACCAAATATACCCTCTTCCCACCTTCTAATCGGGTCTCTAGGGCTTGTTTTCATGGTGCACGTGACCGGTGTTCCCAAATAGACAAGTCCTGCCCAATTTAGCAAGAAACCTGAGGGTATCCCCTGAGCTTCGGACCTTGGCACTTCTTGCCCTTGTCCGGGACACACTAATTAATGGCCGTCTTTGGCTACTTGCCTGGCTGAAGGTTATTATGTTTGACATTCTCTCCCCCTTTCAAAAAATCATTATCCTCAATGATTAGTGATGGGAAGTGTCGTCGAATCAGAGTTTCTGATTCCCATGTAGCACCAGTAACTGGTAGACCCTTCCAGGCAACTAGATACTCATGGAGAGTACGATTACGCAACCGTTTCTCTCTCCGATCTAGTATCTTGTTTGGTCCATGGTCAACAACTAAATCTTGTTCCTGCAAAAGTACCATACCATCAATTAGATTATAATCACGTGAGATATACTTTCTTAATTTGCTAACATGAAACACTGGATGAACACGGAATTTACGAGGAAGTTCCAATCGGTAAGCTACATCACTTAACTTCTGAATAATTTTCCACGGTCCACAATATCTTGGAGATAACTTTGGACATTTACCAGTCGATAAACTAGACAACTTGGTTGGTACTTGAAGAAAAACTTTTTCTTCTAATTCAAAGATCCTACTTGATCTTTTCTTATCTGCAAAATGCTTAGCCCTATCAGCAGTTTGTTGTAACTTGGCTTGAGCAATTTTAATATTAGCCTGTATGTCAGTAAGAAATTCTGCCGCAGTTGGGCATTTCTCATCTGATCTTACTGTACTAGGAAAACTTGGATTCATTCCATAATTTATTTCAAAAGGAGACAAACTTGTCACCTTATGAGGTCTGTTGTTATACGCAAATTCTAACAAAGACAAATGCGTATCCCAGTCTGTTTGTTTATCAGATACATATGCTCTCAGCATGTCTTCTAGTATCTGATTGACTCTTTCTGTTTGACCATCTATTTCTGGGTGATCACCACTTGACATGTTTAAAGACACTTTTAAACGACCAAAGACACTTTTAAACCACTTGACACTTTTAAAGACACTTTGGCCACCAAAATGTCCTTCTAACAAGCTGTATGGTCTTATCAATACCAGGATGTCCTGCACAAGACACATCATGGTTATCAAACAAAACTTTCTTTCGTAGTTCCCGTGCACTAGGAACACAGATCTTACCTTTTCGTTTAAGAAACCCATTCTCATTTGAAAAGTTCTTAAATGAATTTGCCTTATCAGAAATAACAGTAGGTAATGAAACAGAAGTATCTGGTCCGTCCCTAATCAAAGAGTCTTGTTCTATGGCCTAATAAATTTTTGCCATGTAAGAGTCCTCTAACTGTGCTTCCTTTATTTCTTGAAGCAATGAGCTTTCTAAAATTGTAAAGCTCATTTGATACATTATACGAGATAATGCATCAGCAACAACATTATCCTTACCCTTCTTGTATAGAATTTCCATATGAAATTCTTGCATCATTTCAGCCCATCGAGCTTGGTGCCCTCGAAGATCTGGTTGACTATAAAAATACTTAAGGATATGGTGATCTGCATAAACTTTAAAATCTGCACCATATAAATAGTGCCGCCAAACTTTAAGGCAATGAACAATAGCATAAAGCTCTTGTTCATGAACTGGCCAATTTTGTTGGCTTGGGGAAAGCTTCTTGCTTTCAAAAGCTACAGGCCTGCCTTCTTGGCTGACTACACCTATCGCGATGCTACTTGCATCTGTTTCTAAAACAAATGGTTTCTTAGGATCAACTATCTTGAGAACAGGGGCAGTAGAAACTGCTTGTTTCATAGCCTCAAAACTTTCTTGTTGCACTGATGTCCACACATAGGGCACCATATCTTGCAATAAATCTGTCATAGGAGCAGCTATATACGAGTATGCGTATATAAATCTCCTATAGAATCCTGACAATCCCAAAAAGGAACGAAGAGCTGTTTCATTTTGGGGTGTCGGCCAACTAAGTATCACAACAACCTTCTTGGGGTCCATCTTGATCCCATCGGCAAATACAATATGACCTAAATATTCTATCTCTGCTAAACATAGAATTGTCTTGTTTGGGTTAGCATAAAGTTTTGCTTCTCGCAAAGTTTCAAAGATTGTCACCAAATGTGACTCATGTTCATGGATACTCTTACTATACACAAGCACATCATCAATAAAATCTACAACGAACTTGCCCATGTATGGTCTTAGTAAATCATTCATTAACATTATAAAAGTAGCAGGAGCATTTGTTAAACCGAAAGGCATAATCAAATACTCATATTGACCAAATCTTGTTCTAAAAGCAGTTTTAGAAATATCTTCATCTCTTACTCTAATCTGGTAATAACCACTTTTTAAATCAATCTTACTAAAGATAGAAACACCACCTAGAGCATCCAAGAGATCATCAATACGAGGCATAGGATATCTATGCTTGATAGTTATTTTATTTAAAGCAGTGTAGTCTACACACATTCGAAAAGAACCACCTTTCTTTTTTACAAGTAAAACAAGGGCTGCAAAGGGTGAAAAGCTAGGTCTAATCAATCCTTTGCTTAAGTACTCATCCACTACCTTACGAACTTCATTCTTCTCTTGTAGACTCATCTTGAACAGGAGTCTAGCAACTGGATTAGCTCCTGGGACGAGCTCAATCCTCTGCTCCATGTTCCTACGAGGAGGTGAACCAAGAGGTAGATCAGATTTAAATACATCACGAAATTGGGATCTTATTTTACTTGATAAGGCCGAAGAGATACTTGTGGAACTTCCACCTTTATCCGTGTCATCCTTTGATAGACATTTAGAAATATTTAAAATATAACAAAAGTAAAGAGACTTACAGTCAAACTTGAGCGCCTTGGTCATCGAGAGAATCTTCGCTTCTTGGAGATCTGGTTCTCCGTGAATCAACAATCATCGGCCCTCGTGCTCAAATTGATAAATATAAGAAGAGAAGTCAATGATAGGTCTCTTCTTTGCGTACTACTGCTTGCTCAACACTAGGTCAAATCTTGCAAGCCGTGTAATTTCAAAATCCAATCTATCCTCATAGGATCGGATCTATACAAGGAGGTTAACAACTTGCTAATCCCATGTCTCTGTATCCATCCCATCAGCTAGCTCTACCGAATAACTATATTCTAAAGGGGTAGTCTTGAGCTTCAGCTTCTTGATGAGATTAGAGCTAATAACATTATGTGAAGAGACCGTATCAAATAAAATATGCACAGGGCATCCTGCCACTATGCTTTTCATTACAATGAGCTCAGTGTCAGCAAACTGGTACCCCTTTTGTGCCTCAAGCGATAACACTGCATCTGGCACAGTTGGTACTTTCTTTGTTACTGTGACGGCTAGGATCCGTTTGTGATAACCAGAGTCATGTGGAGGTGACTCATCTAGGTCATCTCTCGCCTTATCCACATCCTGCATTGGATTAAGCACCATTTGAGCACTAACTCTTACCTTCTTGGGACAAGCCTTAAATTTATGCTACCCCAGGTATTCGTAACAGAGTCCTTCTCTCATTGCTTTCTCCCTTTGCTGTGGAGTGAGCATGATGGATTTATTGTAGGCTCTCTCAGCCATAGTAGATACCTTCCTCTTGGTACCTGTCACAGTCTTGATCATATGCACTTCTCTAGTGTCCTTCGCACGAGGAGCGCTAGGTGCAACTGTAGGAGTAAAGACAGGGCGTGCACCTCTAGTCCAAGGAGATCTCTGGGCCTTCCCATCTTCAAGGACTAATGCAAGCTCCACTGCCTCATTCAAGGTTTTACATCTCTCCTTCCTGACAAGTGGCCTTAAGGTTTCTTTTAAGCCCATGACAAATTTATGCATTTGCAAAAAGTTAGGAATATGTTCAGGGACCTTTAACAGAATCTCTCTATACTTGTCCGCATATTCTTGGACAGAGTAGCTCTTCCGAGCTATGAAGAACCACCCATCTAGAGCCCTTGTCCGCTCATCTGGAGGGACAAAATTATTATAAAACAATGTCTTAAATGCAATCCAAGTAGATGGCTCTGCATGATCCTGCTCAATTTTCCGCCACCAACAGTGAGCGGCATCCATGAGATTATATGTAGCTTGCTGTATCTTTAAAGCATCCTCATGAATATGGAATAACTTAAAACATTGCTCCCATTTAGAGAGCCATTGTTCCACTGCATCTGCAGTCCTTTGTGCCACCATGCCATTGAACTTAGGCGGCTCAAGGTCTTTAAGCTGCCACTTAGCTTCTGGCAATGGAGGAACGACTACGGAGGAGTCATGTATAACTTGTGTGTCATGCATACATGCATCAGGTTAACTCTGATCTAAAGGTCTCTTGCCTTTATCCAAAGCAGTTCGAGTTAAAATTTGCATTTGTTCAAGCAAAACTTGCATAGTGCCTTCCAAACTAGAAAGACGATTACGCACATCATTAGATGAAGAGGGCAATTCGTCATCATGCATAAGAGGTTCTTCCTCTACATCAATGCCATTCAAAGGCATATCTTCAGTGCCTAACATGATTGATTGATTGATGTCTTGTTTTGTTTTTTTTTTGGATTGATAATTCAAACCAACAAAAGCAAGGTAAGCGTAAATACAATGTACTTTCGGAAAACTGCTATGTTTCCGCACAAGTACTATCCACAAAAAGCATACATGTCAAAAGCAAGCCTCTTTGTACATTTCGAACAAAAGTGCAAAGCTGAATAGGTCAGCAAATCCTCTTTGAAACCATGCATAAACATCCAAATACATAGAATCCACACTCTCAAGCATACATAGACGCACTCAAAGTAGTGCATTTTAAGCCCCAAAAGGTAGAGATAAAGTGTATCTGACACCACGAAAGCAATTTGAAATGTCCTCGCCAGTCAAAACCAGAAGTGAAATATGCTGAAATTCGATACTCATTGATGCAAGAATACCACAGGAACTGGCAAAACTTGAATCAGAGTCCGTTGGAGCCCAAAAATCCCAATTTTTGTCCGCCTCAAGAGGTCACTTTGGCGCGAAATTTCAAAAGTGCTCCTAAGCTCAATTGGCAATGATAATACTTCAGAAGCTTGTCTTCAAATCATTCTCAAAGCTCGTGAAATCGGTTTGCAATTTGGATGTCGTACCAAGAAGTTATAGATCTCAGAAAATGTGCTCAAAAAGAGGAGAAAAACACCCTTATTTTTTTTACAAGGGGATGGAGGGCTCACAAGCTTGGTAAAAACGGGATTCTATCCCACATGCAGAGTGCCACAAGGAATTTATTAAGGATAAAAGGTGGAAGGGAGATAGTCATTCTCTCAAGTAAAAGAGAGAAAGCTCTCTTGTGTGATGGAGTGTGCCTTGGCCTTGGTGGTGCTATTGACGTGATTTTGGGCTGCCACTGGGCCTTGTGGTGGGTGCCGCCAGAAAGAGGCGCTACGCTATCTTCTGTGGTGTGTTGCAGAGATGCCTTCATGCTGCCCACTCTTGTGCGCTCTCGCGACTGTCGCACGATCTCACCTGTGTGGTCGTAAACAAAATCCCCCAAATCTTTTTTTGGAAACCCGTGCGCTCTGATACCAAATGTGAGAAAGAGAAGAAGATTTTCTCTGTGTCTTACTCACCTCCCAACCAAATATACCCTCTTCCCACCTTCTAATCGGGTCTCTAGGGCTTGTTTTCATGGTGCACCCAACTGGTGTTCCCAAATAGACTAGTCCTGCCCAATTTAGCAAGAAATCTAAGGGTATCCCCCGAGCTTTGGACCTTGGCACTTCTTGCCCTTGTCCGGGACACGCTATTTAATGGCCGTCTTGGGCTACTTGCCCGGCCGAAGGTTATTATGTCTGACAAGCGGTCACCTCTTGTAAAACAGCTTCAACAATGCAGCAGAGGCTTCAAATGTTGTACAAGGCTCCCTCGACCATGCGTGCAATTACCCTCTATGGATAGCTTCAACAGATGAAGTTTGAGCCTAAAGATATTGTTTAGTGTTTCTTGCTTCGTGTTACACAGGTACAAGATCGGGTTAGGCACATGTAGTCCATACTTCTCAAGGCTCATCTAGTTGGGATTGTGCTCTATAAGCTTCCTCAGAGTTCCATGGAGTAGCCAATGCTTTGAGGACCCAAACATCTTCATAGCCAATGAGTTTTACAAATATGTCTTCAATGCTGAGTATGAGACATCCTTGAGATTATAGGGAAGGCTTCAATCTTGGTATGATGGCCATGATGAGGCATTTGCCTCTTCAAAGAGGGATGATAGGAAGAAGAAATCAAAGGCCCAAGGTTATCACCGTGGTAAGAAGGAACATTTTCACAAGGACTGTAAGAAGTTAGCAGCTTCAAGAAAGAAGGAGAAGTAGAAATGACAAGATATGGACTCCTCCAACGAGTCATCCTCGTCCTCTTCTGACTCCAACTGAAATCCTTCGACCAAGGCACGGAAGGGGTCGTCTCCTTTATAGAAAAGGGGAAGGGGCTGGCTGCCCCTCCTACTGCTTTCTAGTACAAGTGATACAATTATCCCTCATGACCCTCCAATACTAATAAGGGAATGCGAGAGGGTAGTGAGGTGGAGCATGTGAGCCTCATCTATGCAAATGTATTGGTGCAAAGGATCCAGAGAGGGACTTCACTTTTGCATCAACTGAAGTCTAGCAGATTATGCAATCCTAGAGCTAGGATTGATGATGATTTCTTGACAGAGAGTGGGATTGGCTCCTAGTTTGAGCTCACATGAGGGGACACTTTGGCAGTCTAGCCAACGTTAGGGAATCCATGGTCACGTATGCTCAGAGGCATTGTTAGCAAGTTGGCCTAGTATGCTACTATGAGGCATTGATGACACAGAGAGTTGCTACCATTCTTCTCTATTTTCAGGAGCTAATACAATCGACATTAACATAAGGTTCTCTCCAAGGCACCTTCGTGGTAGCTTGATCACCCACTACTTAGGTATCCATGGTTCTATTATAGTGGTCCTTATTGTATGGACTATGCGGAGTCATTATCATTGTATCATTGTATTGTATTAGATCACCCATGATCTGAGAGAGGGTGTTAACAAATTACTCAACTCATGAGTGAGTTTGTGCATGTGTATTTCTCAAGCCATGTTGGCAACTTTTTATGAATTTGAGTGTTAGCTCCTACATTACATGCGATTACATGACCAAGTCCAAAAGTCCTCTTTTTCCATGCAAGAGAGTGGCACTACTACTTTTAAGAAAAAGACAAGAGAAGCCAAAATGTCAATGGAAGACAAGTCCTAAGAAGCATGGTTCATCTTCCCGAAATCTTCAAAATCTCAAAACCAAAAACCCCATAGGCTCATCAAGAAACAAGTTTTTTTGTAATAATAGGCTATCCTTAAAACTCCCACAACCACATGCAATCAACATATCTTTTTAAGCACAATAGTTGCATTCCTAATTTGAAAATGTCTAGCCATGTTGATGATAAATGTTTTGAAGATGAGGCAACAGGGGAATCAAAATCAAAATCAAAATTTTAACCAAAATCCAACGTCAGCCCCACCTTCAAGTGGCAACATTGCCCTTCAATGGTGATCAAGAGGGGTCATGATGTCGCTCCTAGTGGTCTCCACTCACAATGAAATCCCATTGATTATGCATCCCATGGACAGCTCCCCTATCAACACTCAAACATAGAACCCCACATGCTTGTCAAGAAATAGGTTCTTTTTGTAATAATAGACTATCCTTAAAACTCCCATAGCCACATGCAATAAATGTATATTCTTGAACAAAATAGGTTGCACTCCCAATGCGAAATGCCTGGCCATATTGACAATGAATGTTCTAAAGATTAAGCCAAGAAGCAAAAGGGGAATCAAAATCAAAATAATTTTTTAAAACCAAAATCAGACCTCAACCTTGCCTTCAAGTGGCAATACCGCCCTTCAATTGTGCTCAAGAGTGTCATGTTTTCACTCCTAGTAGTCCCTACTCAATGAAATCACATTAATCATGCAACCCATGGACAGTCCCCTCTATCAACACCTTACATCATCTTGAAGGATTGATTGACTAGTCCATTGGACCTATGGACTTTGGCCCTCAAGCCCATTCACCTACTATTGTGCATTCACATGCCTCTAGTGCACATGTATGTGATGATTTCTCCATTCCTGCCCACAAGGTACCTTCAAAATACTCCATCACAGCCGATAAAGGTTCATCCCACTCTTCCTAAGCAGCCATCCAATTGAATGGATTGTGAACTTAACGTCACTTGCCCCAAGACCCAACTGAGACATCTCCTTCTTGCAAAGAGCTACTACTATGCAGGTAGAGACTAGTGGCAACCGTAACCTTAGGCTAGTTGTCTAATCGGATGATAGTGGTGCCACTCATCCCAAGATACCTAGCCAAGACATCTCCCTTGCCCAAAGACCTACAAAGTCCAATGGTGGCCCTAGCCTTAAGCTAGTTGTCTAGTAGGATCCTTTGGCCAGTTAGGCTAGTTATCCAATAGAACCTCCAAGCTAGTCCTTTAGTAGGGCCCATTAAGAGTATCTTTCCATTAGACCTTTTTCTAGCTACAACGTCGAACATCCTTCCTTTCTTCCATTGCACTCTACCTCCATCCTTAGCCTTGCACCAAAAGCATCTGATACAGCATTGGTATGTGGGTTTTCAAGTTTCTCTCAAGCACTTACATGCTATGCTCGTATTTTAATTGTGAGCCAACACTACAAGGTTATATCGACATACTAGGCTAGAAACCTAAACCTTTAGCACTCTCATATGGTGGCCACTTGTCCTTTATTGGTTTAGCTCTATTTTTATTCTTGGTTTAGCCCTATTTTCTTCATCCCCTCAAGATCCAGAGACTAATAATGCTTTCTCTCCCTTGGCTGAGTTCTGAAAACCCTCTAATACTACCTCGAAGGCCCAAGTCTATCTTCACAATTTTTAATTTGGATGCGCTTCTTCTTCATTAGTATTCAAAACTTGTATCACCAAAGCTGATGCTAGTTGATGCTTGAGCAGCTCTGCAACAGCATTGTTCTTGCTTCTTCTCCTTCAGACCAACTTGGTGATAAGAGGGGATGCTTGGTCATGCTCCTCCTTCAACATCAACTTGATGTGATGAGAGGGGGTTGCCACAGTCTATGTACATACAAGTTGTGGTTTGTTCTTTCGTCTTTGGCATCAACTTACTGTCCTTTTACTTAGATTCTATCTTTTCATTTCAACCCTCTGAATGAACATGAATAGGGCACTACGCTCATAAAATTCCACTACATTCCATGCCCCATTTGCATCTTCCTTACACAACATTGTGTTCTATGGTAGAGCACTTGGCTAGACAAAAACCGAAATTGGAGCGGCCTTCCAAATGAAAACCCTTGCATGTATGTAGCAATGTTTTCTCTTGTTGGGTGATAAATGTGGGCTTCCTTGCTTGTCTCTATGACTATGACCCCACACAGCTATCTCATTCGTGGTAATATTCCCTCATCATCAAGATCCTTGAGAGTGGTCTGTGCATATTGTAAATGAGAAAAACAAAAACGAAAAATGAAAAGAGTGGGGTAAGAGCCTTCCTGTTGGGCTCCCTTTTTGGGCATAAGAGGGAGTGTTAACCAGCAAAAATTAGACCTTAATTAATCTCAAGACAAGATTGTTAGTCAATTTATTCAGCTCTCATACAGCTCCAAAATAAATTCACATTAAATAATTAGAAAACAACTCAATAAGTGTCAATAGGAAAATGTCACAAAATTTTCTATACAAGAGACAAGGTTCACGCCATTCTTCATCCTTGCAATCCCCTGTATTATCACTGCTCCTGTGCCAAATTCTCTAGTCCCCCATCACAAGCATCATCCATCACCAACTATCTACTGCCCTGAGGACCTTCCCTCCTGTCGCACACTGCTGTCCTACCCTATTACTTTATACAATGACTGCCCGACTGCTCCAGCCGTCCATACTTGCCACACCATCAAATATTGCTGTACAGGGCTAGCCTGCTCCAAAGCACAGACTCTAGCTGCCTCCAAAACTAATGCTTCTGCTGTTGCTGCTGTTCCTGACATCGGTGCTGCTGTTCCTGCATTGAAACATTGTTGTCCAGCCTGCCACATCAATAAAGCCCCTGACAGCTGTGTTTTTAGGTATGTGCATTTGCTATGGTAGCCAGGATACTTGAATTGTGGGCTATACAGACTTTGATTTTACAAGACATGTAGCCTGAAACAAGGCCAAAACAGCAAAGAAAGGGCTCATAAACATTGGCATAGTTGTAACCTGTGACAGCCAGGTCATTAAGTTGCATTGAGCTGTGGAAGGACATCAGTACTCTGATACTCTATAACTTCATAAATAAGGACTAATACAGTGAGCTTCATATTCTTGAAAAGAACTCTTCCGATTTTGTATAAAAAGTATTTAATTTGATGGAAGCTCTAGTATATACTAAGCTGCTACTCACTGGAGAGTGTTGTTTGGTATGTTGTATGTTCTTGGCATGCCAAGTTTTACACAATTTGGCTGGTTTTTATGTGCTGAACCGGTGCTCAAATGTCAACTTAATTTTCAGGTTCCAAGAAGACAGTGCTGTAAGGTCATGGCTTTGCAAGATCAAGACTTGACTATACATGTTGATTCTTGTCGAGTAGGAAGGGCCAAAACTCATTAGCAGGGAAAACATGGTATAAATGTTTTGATGAATTCAATCCTACAAGCAACTGACTGCCCCGCATGGTATAAATCTTTTGATGAATTCAATCCTACAAGCAACTGACTGCCCCACATGGTTTGTGTGCACCAACAATAGAATCTAACAAAGGATTTCTCAGCAGTAAGTGCACCCTTGTTAGAGAACTGGCAGCAAGCCTCGCGCCCTGCATCCTACGAGTGTAATATGCCCCATTCTTTTCCTCCTATTCATTCATTTGCAACATACCAATGCTTTTTGAGGCAGCTATTTGTACAAGATATTCCATGTGAGAGATTCACTCTTCACAAGCACAGCATTTTGTGCTTCCTGCTGTAAATCGATTCTTTTGATCCCGAGATGCCAAGGGATTTGCTTGCATGAGGCAACTGGTTAATCTCTCCCACACACACACACACACACACACTCTCTCTCTCTCTCTCTCTCTCTCTGTGCAAGCTTCACCTAAAATGCTCTAGATACTGCAGAACTTGCCAGTTGGATTCCACAAATCTCAGGTGTATTTACAGAAAACATTTTTTAAAGGCAATACAAAACCTTGAGACGTGCGTAGGGATCGAATAAGTTATCTTACCTGGATGGCTACGCAGATTTGCCCCCACTCTTCACAAAAACCATTTTTTGAAGGCAATACAAAAACCTTTAGAAGTGTTGAATTGTAATCTTTTTTGAAAATACTTAAAAGTTCACAAATCTGTTAACTAAAATTTGAAGGCATCTTACGTCCCAAGTTTATAATTTAATTGTCACAAACTTTGCACCAAATAATCTTTCGTTTGAAAATTTTCAATTTCAATTGGGAAGATAGAGTTGAATACCAAATGTTGTGTTTTTGCATTACAATTGGCATTCTCCACGACAAATGGGCATCTAAAGATGAGAGAGAGAGAGAGAGAGAGAGAGAGAGAGAGAGCCAATGAGTAGTACAATGTTAGCTCTATTCTTAGGACAAAATGAGGTAAGCACTTTGAAGCTATACCAAGTGCTTACTTAACAGAATCAGACTTGCAAATATCCCAAAATTCCATTCTAGAAGCCATCTTCATGCAAAAAACTTCGTGTCCACATCTAAGAGAGAAGTTCTGCCAATGGGTTGTAACTAAAGTGATTTGAGCGTGTGGGTGTGTACATGAGTACGTGAGTTCAAACCCTAAATATAACGTTGAGGATTCTTGCATCTTTCAAATTTCAAGCCTTCTTAAGCAAAAGAAAAGAAGAGAGAGGTTATGTTACCTTCAAAACAACTCTAGTTAAAGATCTCAAACATGGATACAAAGATAGCATCAAAACGCACCTCCTTTAAAGAAGCCAATTGATAAGCAAATCCACATCTACAAAACATATATTATGGGAGCCCAAATAAGGAAGAGTTGTATAAGTTAACTTAAAGATAACATGGGACTAAATATAGCAAAAGATAAATCAAAACAGACTTACAAACTAAGGTTGTAGTGTGCCATAAATATGCGTTGGTATTTCTCAAATTTTCCATGCTTTAATTGCTTTAGTAAAGTCCATTTCTTGTAAGCTGCCTCCCTCAATAGAAATCAGTGTCAAGGCTTCCATATGTGTTGCATCTAACTGATTTCTATTGCATGTCTTGATTAGGGATCATAATACCCTTGCATTTTGAGAAGGGCTATTGGAACTCGTAGAAATATTGTGCATGGATTATGATGGTACTGGCGATGTCGATGAACATGCCTTCACTTTTATTTTCTTAGCTTGCATTGTGAAGAGTGGCGAGAGAATTTTTTGGGTCACCACTTCCATTGAATCATATTGAGACATAGGGGTAGTCTAAGTAGGCTCAGATCACTCCGCTTTGGAATTGAAGATCATGATTACGTGTGCATCTACCAAATATAAATAGATGCGCTTGTACATATTGGATATGCAATTATCATCAAGACAGGCGCAAAAACCACTTAAGACCACAAGATTGATAACTCATAAAATAAGTACAAGTCTAGTGATGACAACTCATGAAATTACATGGAACCATAGAGAGGAGAGCCTAAACAAACATAAAAATCTATATGTAAATATCGCAAAGTGCGATTTTATATAAAGGATTATAAGTATATCAAAGGTATGCTACTACATGGGAGAGGCCTATACAAATCACAGGACTAAAAAAGAAGATGATATGTGCTTCATGAATCCAAGTGTGTGCTACAAATCCTCTCCATCTGAAAGCTCGTCCCAACGCAAAGGAGTGTCGAACAGACTCTACAAAATGAACAACCAAACATTAGTCCACTATACATAACGCATCATTAAGAAAACTAGTGAGTACCAACAAGAAAGAGGATTGACTTACTGGGCCGCCATGCATGTACAATCTATTGATAAGTGCAGTGAGACCATGTCTCTCTACATATCGAGTCTCCAAACTTGTGGGATCGTGGTTTGTGATGGAGTGCTACAAAGAAAATAGAATAGCATTGTTAGAAACACAATTGTTAGTGCAATTGATATTCTAAATAGGAAAGTGAAAATAAGTTCTCCAAATAAGTCATGTGGCCGTCGCCACTCCCCAGATGATGCACAATCCCTGCCTCCAATCGTGCCCTCGCTGGGCCATCATCTTGGAGAATCTGTGGTCTCCTCCCTCAATCTCAACCAATCCTCTGTGTCTAGCCACTCAGGCTTTGAGGTGCCACTCTTGATTGCCTTGCGTGCTTTAGATCGTCTATATGATATATATACACACATACACTCTATCATCCACCCAGTGGAAAACCTCTTTGCCGTCGTAGGTACTAGAAACTCCTTATACAAAGACGTCACTACATAGTCCTTTCTCCCCTCGAGTATATTCTTTCAATGGTCTAGAATGTTATGCCTAAATACTTGTTAACGCAACTCCCTCATGAGAGACATTACCCTCCTCCCCTCATCATTCATGATTACATCACCTACCCTATCATCTACAAGGTATCCATATCTTACTGGGGTATGTCTAAGATGTGTCCTCTCCCACCTACAGCACGCTCTTGGGCATAACTAGGAGACTCATGTATGTTTGGTGTACCTGTGGGGGTAGTATCTCTCGGAGTAGCACCCATGGGGGTGCCACTTACTGCGGACAACTGAGCGAAACCCAGAGTCACAGGAGTAGATGTCCCTACATATGCATGACAAATCCTAGAGGTGACAAGTATCCACCAGATCAACAAGACGATTGAGACACTTGGACACTACATCGGTGCCTCCAAAACACCCACCTGAGCCACCCTCTCTTGAATCGGTATGAGATTGAGGAGTACCAACCCTCTTTGGAACAATCGACCACGAGCTCACAACATCCACATCTCATACTACCCCCCAGAACCAATCCCTCCATTTGAGGCCAATCTAGAGCGCCAACCTCATCTACTAGAAATTGAAGCATTAGAGCGTGCTAAAGTAGACCTCACAGAATGTCTTGATGATGTTTGTGACAGCTCTTGGTCTGCCATATCTCTAAATCGGGCCATCTAATCTGGCTTGATGATGTTTGTGACAGATCCTAGTCCACCATATCTCTAAATCGGACCATCTAATCTAGAGACATATGTGTGAATATCTCCTACAACTCCTCATCAGTCATCCCTCGACTCATCCTGCTCTCTGAGTATCGTCAAAGGTAACTTGCACAAACAGAAAATGATGTTAGTATAACCAATATAAGGATTAAGGTAAAGCACAACAATATAACTCTGAAAAAAAGGATGCTAATTAAAATACATATACTAAAGTATCCTTAAAAGCGAATCATCAACTAATTGAGCAAGACGATACAAATATGACCCTACCTATGACCCCATGTCAATCTCCTCGCATAGCTCAGTGTATGCTGGAAGGTCTATAGATAGGTCATCAAAAAAAGAGGAGTTTACTTCATTCTCAAAAAGTTATTGGCCTCATGTCTCTTCATCTACGTTACCAGTGCATGTCTCCTCTATACACTTCAAGCCCTTTTCACCCTCTCGCAGTATCGACCCCTCCATACACTCGTGTGCTCCCCAAGGAGTTGACAGCACAACATACCACCATCGAGGTTGTTGAGGAGGATTTGGATAGAAGATTACCTGCTCAATATCACATATAAGAGTGAATCAACATTTGTGATTGTTTTGTGTCATGGAAAAATTTAAAAAATAGGCCATGTACCTGTTCACAATGACTTGGTAGGACAAACCTATCGTGTAAATCCGTCCATCTTTTCTCAGAATCTATTTTCAAAAATCCAGATGGACCTCAATGAACGGTTTTCCCAACTCCTTCCAATACCACTTTAAACCAATGTACATCAAATATGATCATTGAGAAGTTGCAGTAATCCACTGAGATAATACTTTGCAAGTTTCCAAAATAGTTCGTCTTATCTACTACGGTATTCGAATCCGTGGCCTGTTGTCGGCTCTTGCTCAAACTTTGCATGGATGTTGTTGTAGTCCATGCCAAGCTTTCGTAACACCAATCGTGCATCATCGCGGGACTTAGGCATCATGTTTCTAGGTGGCAATATATAATACTTTAGCAACTTGAAAAGAAATCAAAAGACACCTTGAAGAGCACAATAAGTATTTTTTATAATAGAGTCAAAAAAATCAACAGAGTGTAGAATATACTGAACAACCTTGGCCACACTTGCATTGCTCCACACGTACTTTGCATGCACATTTAGGAGCGCAAGCAGCGTCTTTAGGCGAGATACTCGGCACCCATCATATAATGGTGTGGACGCTTTCTCTCTCAATGGATCAGATGACTCGACATCTATGGGCATTAATGCATTGATCATTGCCTCCATCTCAGGCTCCAAGACTGAAGGAAGGTTCGAAAGGCCCATTGTCTCCTCTGGTATTGAGGGTGTAGCCTGCAACGTGCCCTCCAATTGGTGTATCGACTCAAGCACACTCCATCCATCACATACCCACGAACTCTTCTAATGGGCCGCAATAGGCGCATTCCTTGGGATGAAACGTCATCTCTCTGTACAAATTTCACGAGCACGTCTAATATTTTTGCATTTGATATTCAAGTACTTTGTGAATTTAAAGCATGATTGATACACACTTTTCTTATCATTCACTCAAAGTCTGAGATCGTTTGGTCAATGATCTCCGATTGAAACTTGTTGAATAGCCATATGTGTTCTATGGACAAGAGACGCTTTTGTTTGATTGCCAGCTTGCATTGAGTGTAAGGAACAGAGGACATGCTGATTAAGATATACGCCTCGTGATCTTGGACATCACGAGCATTATCGTTTTCCATTTGGTCTATGTTACAGCAGACAATAGTTTTTGTTCCCCTCATTGGTGATCTTTCCCCATTTTAATCTCTACTCCTCTTTCTCTCCCTTTCCTTTTATTTGTTCGCATCCCTCCATCTCTCTTTGTCCATTTATTTTGTCTCGATGTCTCTTTGTCTTTATCTATCCCCCTCTCTATTTCTCTCCCCACCTCTCTTTCTCTCTCTCTCTTTCCCTTTTTTTATTTTCCTCCCTTCATCCTTCTTTTTTTCCCTCCCCACCTTTCTCTTTTTTTATTTGCCACCCTTCATTCTTCTTTGTTTCTCTCTCAATGTTTCTTTCTCTCCCCCATCTTCCCTCCCCACTCTCACTCCTTATCTCTTTTTCTTTCCCTCTCTTCTTCTCTCTCTACTTCTTTCTCTCTTTTCCTCTCCATTGTCACTCAACACATCTCGTTACAATCAAAATCAAAGATAAAAAATAAAAAACTTATAAAATAAGAACATTGAAAGACCCTCTCTCCCCACCTCTCTTTGTATCTCTCTTCCCCCTCTCCCTTTATTTTTCTACCATTCAATTCTCTCTAATTCTCTCATTGCTTTGTTTTCCTCTCTCCCTCTCTCACACTCTCTATTTATTGTTCTCTCTATCCCTCTTTTTCTCCCTCTTTTCGTCCCTTTTTCTCCCCCCCTCTCTCTCTCTTTTCATTTCACTCTCCTTTCTCTTACCTCACCCTTTTCTTCCACCTCTTCTTTTACTCTCAGTTTCTTTCTCTCCCCCCTCTCTTTCTTTCTCTCTTTCTCTTTCTTTGTTGCCTTTCTCTTTGTTTCTCTCCCCCCCTCATTGTTTCTCTCACTCATTATTTTCGCTCCCTTCCTTCATATCTCATTTCTCTCTTCCTCTCTGTCTCTTTGTTAACCTTCCCCCTTTCTCTTTCTCTTTCTCTTTCTCTCCCTTCATCCATATCTCGTTTCTCTCTTCCTCTCTTTCTTTGTTACCTTTCCTCTTTTTCTCTCTCTCATTCTCTCTTCCTCTTCCTTCCTTCTTCTCCCTCTATCCTTTCCTTTCTTCCTCTCTCCCTTTCAATGCATCTCATTACAAAGAAAAACAAAAAAGAAGAAGAAAACACAAAAACAAAGCAAAAAGAGGCAATGTACCTACCACAAAGGCTCGAGGATGAATTCTTTTCTGCCTCCTCTCGCGACGTCCCTTCTTTCTCCCTTGCGCACTTCTTCCTCTTCTTTGTGTATGGCAATGGTGGCGACAGTGAGGAGCTCTCTTTCTCTCTATTTCCCTCTTCCTCTCCCTCTCCCTCTCAAGACGACGATCTCTCTTGCTCTCTCTCAAAAATGTTTACAGGAAATGCCATGCTCAAGTTTTTGGCTTTTTTTTTCTCAGATCGGCATCGCGGTTTGCGTCGCAATAAGCATCACTATTTGCCTTGCTAATAGTGTTGCTAAGTTGCACTAGCGACACTATTTGCTTGCATCGCAAATTGTTGTCGCTATCTCCCCATTCCCTTATAGTGATTTCTAACTTGACATTCCCTATCCTACTAATTACACAATGATGAAAGTGTTTGAGGTCTCGAAGCTTCGGCTTTTGCTTGTGGTCTTTAATTGAATAAAGCAATACGCATTCCCCTTGTTGAAAGATCATTGCTTCATGTGCTTGTCAAAACAAGCCTTTTTTTGGGATTTCTCAACAAGCCCTAGTGCCTTTCCAACATTCTTGGTTAGCAATAAGCAAGCTAGGGACTAAGAACTCTATGGGTGTAATGAAATCCATGCCATAGATAAGTCTAAGTGGGTCTTGTCATGTGGCAGTCTTGTCAGCTATTTGATAGACCTACAATGCTATGATAAGCTTATGGTCTCAATTTAAATACAATGCTAAAATGATTTTGATCAATACACTAATGAGAGCTTTGTTCATGGCCTCTACATGGCCATTTTCTTAGGGATAATAAGGACTAGACTTCTTATGGATGACCAGGAACGTAGATATCAGGTGGTCAATTACTTCATTGAGAAAGTGTGTCCCTTGATCATTGATGATTTCAATGGGGCAACCAAAGCATGTTATGATATGCTTTAAGAGAAATCACATAGTGGTTTATGCATCATTCTGAAGAGTTGCTCTCACCTTAGTCCTTGGCCTTAGTCCATTTAGTCATGTAATTTGTGGCTACCATAATATATCGAGCCTATTAGTATTGTGCTATTGGGCTAATCAATGGGCCAAATTGTATCCCAAAATGGGATCGCAATTCATATTGCTAAAATTAAGGTTATCATGAATCTCTCTCCACCCACTAACCCAAAGGGGATGCAATGCTTCCTTGGCCATACCACATACTATCAGTTCTTTGTGCTAAACTACACTATCATCATATAAACACTCTATAAGCTACTAATTACTTGGGCCTAGACGAATGAATGCCAAGCTTCTTATGAAGTGTTAAAAAAGACTCTCATGACTTCTTCTATTTGTAGAGCATTGAATTGGATGATAGCATTTGATGTATATATTGATGCCTCTAAAATTGCCATTAGAGTTGTGTTATGTCAAACCGATGAGTACAATGTGGATCTCCCCACTGAGCTTTGCTTGTCAAAAGCTCATTGAGGTAGAAATTAACTATCCTACCGCCAAAAGATAAACGAGTAATAGTTTACTCTATGAAAAAGTTTTGTCATTATCTCCTTACTTCATCTTTCACTTTCTTTGTTGACCATCAAGCATTGTCATACCTTGTAAAGAAACCATGTGCCATGGGATGCATCAATAGATGGCTTTTATTGTTATTGCAATTTGATTTATCTGTTGTGGTATGTATACACAAAGGAAAAACATGCATTTTTATCAATCACTTATCACAAGTGATTAGTGGTGAGAAGGCCACAAGAGATGATGATCAACTTCTTAATGCTCATCGGTTTCGTGTTAACCAAGATGTTGAGCTCTTCAAGGTTGATGTCACATCTCATTAGACTGATGACATTTTACATACCCTCAAGAAATGCCTACCAGAATGACCGATAAAAAAATCTTGATTAACACACCTCCTGATTAAGACCCAACCCTACCACTTAATTGTAGTTCTGTTGTATCACTTAAGGCAGGGTGGTCTCCTAAGGTGGTGCGTTTGTGAGCCTAAAATTGTGAGCATGTACTATAAGAGATTCATGATGGCATAGCTGAGAACATTTTGATGTAAATACCATAGCTTGAAAATCTCTTCAAGCCAAAATATGGTGGCCCACTCTTTTTAAGGATGTAGCCATATTTGTCAAACACTGTGGCGAGTGCCAACACATGAAGTTTTATCTTCAAAAGAATAAAATTAAATTCACACTGGTAATTTTCCACCAATCTTTTGAGAAATGGGATATGGACCATGCAAGCCCCTCTTTCACAAATAGTAGTGCTAGAGCATTGTAGCACCAAGCTTTAGCAAGTTTTGATACTTCTCATATAGCGTTGGATTGAAGCTTATTCGAGTCCAAGTATCCTTTAAAGCCAAGTTCTTCCCATCTAAAGAACCTTGTACTTTAAAAATATGAAATTCTCTCCTCATGCCCAAACCATCAACCACACTTTTATATACATGGCCATCAATTGTTTTAGAAGATGAGAGGGGCATAATACGTTTAAGTTCTTTAGGATAGAATTGTCCTCAAATCTCTCTCTCAAAGCACCCAACAATAAAGAGCAATACTCCTTTTGAAAAGGAAGAGCAATATGCAAATTTTTTCCTATGGTGCATCTCTACAACTTCACCCCACAAAAATAGTCACCTTTTAATATAGATGACGTGAAGGATGCTAAGTGACCACTTTTAGAGCCATAATCATGAATTCTAGGATATCCTTTGTTGTCATGATTCAAAGCATTGATATCCACAGTCAGATTAATAATATACTCCAACTCAATGGCCCCAATAGCAACATTAACAATACTAGGAATGGTTGTGACATCCACAAAATCACTCTTAAATGTATAGCTCAAATGTGATACATGTTTTTATAAATCTGTGAGAAAATGCACACTACAAACAAACTCAAAACATGATACACGCTCATAAAGTGAGGGATTTTCAACTAGAAAAAATTTAAAAAGTGGCTCAAAAACCTTGCAAATTGTTTGAAGAACTTTATATCAACTTAACCATCTAATCTTGTGAATATTCTTCACATGAAGTGTAGAATAGTCAAACTCCTGCTCTAGTAGTTCCAACATTTTTATTCATGAAGAGCTTCATTTTATAAAGGTACCAATGTCATTAAGGATCAAATCTATCTTTTGTGCATAATCACTTCCCTTCATTATGTCACATGCACATAGATGCACTCAATGTGTAAAGCAATGGATTGTAGTAAGAAATGGACTACCTTTCTATAGCATAGTAGCAAGGCTATTTTCTTTCCCCACCAAATTTACTAAGATGAACCATTTTACCCAAAACTGACCATCTATAATACGTCCACCTCGTGTTTTCAAGAAAGGAAGCATGTCGCTCGTGTCTCCATATGTAGTTGTGACATACACTATTATATGTGGAGTGGTTGAGATATTCGTTAACTCATCTCCATATGCCCCAAAGAAGGAAGATTTCTTTACCTTATCAATAATGTCACCTTTTATAGAGTTAGCAATGAAGGACAAAAACATGGCTGCAGGCTTATATTATAAATATACTCTAGAACATATTTAGCACCACAACAACACAACAGTTCTCATTGTGTGGAGCAAATTTCAAAAATGACATATTATGCTTTGCAATGAAATAACCTACTCTAAATAGACATAGCACACTGTCATCTATATTCTCTTACTGTTTTTCTCCTGTTTTTGTGGTCCATTTTCTAGTGCCTTTTAGTTATATCCTTGCACATATGCTACAAACTTTTGTGACCTTTTGAGTTCGAATGTTGCTTTATCAAACTAAATTGTACATTGCCATATCCACTTTTGCACTTTTTATGATTTCTACAAATATTACAAAACACCCTTCCTTGTGATTTATCAAAATAGGCCCACTCAAAAAGAATTGCCCGTGATTTATTCCATATTCACCTTACTCTTTTAATATGACTTAGGTCTTCATCGCCCAAATTTTTTGTGACACATGCATCTACCTTTGAGGTACTACTATTGCTCTCGACACTCGAACATTTGGGTTTCCTTCTTTTGTTGATGAAAATCTTGGTAAAGTTAGCAGCTATATTTGTTTTGCATTGTCATTCTGTTGAATATGTTTCATTTTTTACATATAAATTACAAACAAGATAAAACTAAACATGTGCTAATTTTCTTATTTTAGAAAATTGTCCATAAGTGTTAAGCTTCCTCATCACAAGATCATTGGAGACCAATTAGCAAGACTTATCGATCCTTTAGAAGTGTACCATGATATGAGAGACGATATGTGTCCTAGAAATACGATCCCTTAGAATTGGAGCATGATGTAAGAGATAGGAGACCACCTTTGGATGGGAAAAAAACTACCATGTTAAATCTTTTAAAATATACACCACAAGATACAGGCCTCATACCAACGTTTAAAGCAACGAAAATGTTCACCAAAAAAATTGCCATGCCATCGCTAAACATGTTGGTATTAGCATCTCCATAGAGCCATCGCTATTGGCATCGCTATCTGCATCGTTATTGCCATCGCAAATGCGACGCCAATAAGGACGCAGCTAGCAACAATTTGCGACACCAATAAGGACGCATGCAATAAATTTGCGGCGCTAATAGCGACGGTTACAGAGAGAAAAAATATTGTGTAGCACTATGTGTTATATTTACATTCTACAAATAGATTACATGTAAAGTGTACAATGGTCGTCAAAATGAAAGCAAAGTGTACTTGAATCCACAAGACTGATACATAAAATAAATGCAAGATCGCTTAATGAAAGCGCTCATGGAATTATGGCAAGATACAAAGGATGATAATAATATAGTGCATAGAAAATGCCTACATAAATCATAGGACCAAAAAAGAAGAGGATGTGCGCTCCACGAATCCAAGTGCGAGCTATAGATCCTCGCCATTCGAAAGCTCGTCCTGACACAAAGAAGCATCAAATAGACTTTGCAAAATAAGAAACAACTACACATCAGTCCACCATACAATAACGCATTTTAATTAAAAATAGTAACTATGGACAAGAAAGATGAGTGACTTACTGGGCTGCCGCATGCATACAATCTATCAATCAGTGCAGTGAGACTGTGTTTCTCTACATATTGAGTCTTTATAGGTCGGTGGGATCGCGGTTTGTAATGGAGTGCTGCAAAGAAAACAAAACACAACTGTTAGAAATATGATTGTTAGTACAAACGATATTGCAAAAACATAAGTAAGAAAAACAAAAGAAAAACTTACAAAGTCCTCCAGATAAGTCCTGTGGCCGCCACTCCCAAGATGATGGACCACTCCTGCCTCCAATCATGTCCTCGTTGCCTCACGCTACTACCTCCAACGTCTTGGAGAATCTATAGCCTCCTTCCTGAGTCAGTTCCAGTCATCTACGTCTAGCCACTCGGGCTTTGAGGCCCCACTCATAAGTGCCTTGCGTGCGTCCGATCGTTTGTGGGACATGTATGCACGCATGCACTCCATTATCCAATATGTGGAAAACCTATCTACTACAATCGGTACTGGAAACTCCTCGTGCAAGGATGCTACTATGTAGTTCTTGCTCCCCTTTGGTATGTTCTTCCAATGATCCAAGACGTTGTGTCGAAAAACTTGTTGGCACAACTCTCTCATACGAGCCATCACCCTTCTCCCCTCATCATTCATGATGGTGGCTCCTATCCTATCATCTACAAGGTATCCATACCCCTCTGGGATATGTCTAAGATGTGTCCTCTCCCACCTGCAAACTGCACTCCTGGGCATATCCAAGAGACCCCTATACATCCAGTGTACCCATGGTGGTGGTATCTCTCGGAATAGCACCCATAGGGGTACCACCTGCGGATAGCTGGGAGCACAGCTGGGAGCAAAAGCTGGAGTGACTGGAGTAAATGTCTCCACAGGTGTGACAAATCCCACAAGTGACGCAACTCCAACAGAACGACGAGGTGGAGACACTGCGTCAGTACCTCCACAACAACCACTTGATCCACCCTCTCTTGAGCCTGCATGAGAGCGAGGAGTAGTACCTGTATCTCGAGGCGACTCCAGGCTCACCATATCCACGTCTCGACAGCATCCCCTAGAACCACTCCCTCCATCTCTAGAGCTCGACCTCATCTACTAGAAGCCAGAGCATCAGAGCTTACCGAAATAGATCTACGGAACGGCCTGATGGTGTCAGGACAGCCATATCTCTGAATCAAGCCATATGATTTGGAGACATACGTGTGAAGATCTCCTGCAGCTTCTCATCGCTCATCCCTTGACTTATCATGCTGTCCAAATATCCACAAATGTCACCTACACAAACAAAAATATATGTTAGCATAATCAATATAAAAATTCAAGCAAAGCACGATAATATAACTCTTAAAAAAATGATATTACTTAAAATGCATATTCTAGAGTATCCTTATAAGTGATTCATCAATGAATTGAGTAGGTGGATGCTACAAGTATGACTACAAGTATGACGTAGCCTATGGTCTCATGTCAATCTCTTAACACAACTCCGCATACACTAGAAGGTTGATAGAAAGATTACCACAAAAGGATGAGTCCACCTCGTTCTCAATGAATTATTGGCCTCCTGTCCTTCCATCATCGTTACCCAATTCTGCCTCCTCTACATACTCCAAGCTTTGAGTGACCTCCACCCCTTGCTATGTCGACCCCTCTGGTCCTCATCTATATTGGGAACATTACTTTCATCATATACTCTTGCACTTCGGGGAGCTGAAGGTATAACATACCACCATCGAGGTTATCAAGGATTTGGATAGAAAATTACCTATTCAAAATCACATACAAGAGAGATTTAACATTTGTGACATATACCATGTCATAATAAAATTTAAAAAAACATGAGTTCATGTACATGTTCAAAATGGGCCTGCAAGACAAACATGTCACGCAAATCCTCCATCTTTTTTCGGAATCTATTTTGAGAAATCCAAATGGACCTCATCGAACAGTTGCCCCAGCTCCTTCCAGTACCACTTTGAACCACTGCATATTGAATAGGATCATGGAGAAGCTAGGGTAATCCACCGCGATAATACTTTACAAGTTTCCAAAATACTCCATCTCATCTATAATAGTGTTTGGATCCGTAGCTCGTCGTCGGCTCTCTTGCTCAAACTTTGCCATGACACCACAATCCGTTGTGAAGCACATTTTGTCGATATGCTCCACGCGAAAATGTCGCTTGTGCGACCACATCGCACTGTATATTTTGTATTGTACATTGAAACTATTAATTAGTTGGCACATATAAAATCTCGATACAATAGCTTATAAAACATGAGATCACCTTTGCACTATATCCCCTCGAGAATTCCCACACCTCAGTAGAAACCTCAACCCCTTCGTGAGAGGCTACGATCAAAGCTCCATGTAATCATCACATAGACATAAACCACGGCATCTCCTCCATGCCCTCTGGATATCGAATCGGTCGATGGCGCATACTATATCGAAATTCGGATCGCACTTCTGCCCAATCTTTACTAGCTTACTCGTACCTAGTGAGCCACATCTCCATGGAGACATGGTATAAATACAAAAATGATTCACTTTCTCTTCCATTAGGGAAGTTTTGAGGTCTTGAAAATGCCCTATAAGCAATCCTAGAGGAGAAAATATTTTTAAAAATAAAGTTATTTTTTTATTTTTTAAAAATTTTATATTTTGGTAAGTAAATATATAAAAAATCATTACTAAGTCATTGTCGTGATATTCTCGTGGTCACGTCAAACTTAGAAATCTAGGCCACCATAATGGTGACAAAGCTTGTCATAATGAAAATCTTACTCATCCTCATTAAAGTGAAAACTAATATTCAATTTGAATTTTTTTCGACATTTAATTACTTCCCTCCATTCTCACTCTCTTCTTTCTTTCCCATCCTTACTAGTTTCTTCTTCATTTTCCTTCTTATTTCTAATTCACATCCTTTTTCAATCCAATCTTCTAATCACATCCTTAGCTATGGATTAGTCATCCAATGATCTCTATAGCTCTAGTAAAAAGCATGTCTATCATCTTCATATTGAGTTAGATATTGAGTATGAACCAATAAGGAAGAGAACAAAACCCATTACTATTACAAAGTTTGTGAAACATATACTCAGGTTTGAAGGAAAGAAGAATCTTGATTTTTAGTTAGATGGCAAGTTATATTCCAAAATTCCTAGCGAAAATAGCACTCTGTCTTTCTATAATAGCTCTTCATTGTTGAGGTTCATTGGTAATGGTTATAATGGGTTTCTAGTCTATACACTTAACTTGGTTGCAGAAAAGGATGTCCTCAAATTGGAGAACCATCTTTTATCAAAACATAACAATGAGTTATTGCAGAAGCTAAAAGGCTATTAACAGAGAATTCATTTATTGGAGAAACGTATCAAATCTTATCAACGAAAGCAAACTATTTTAGGACTTCAAAATCGACAAAAGGCTCTTAGAAATATTGAGAGTCTCAGACAAGGAGGAGGTGGTTATAGTAAAAGAATCCAAGCAACAAGGTACATTTTTTTTCACTTTAAAAATATGAAATATGACTTTGTTTATAATTAATTGTATTGATTTGTGATGTTGATTTTGTTTAGGTCTCTTCTTCAATCGGATACAAATGAAAGAGATTCTTTGAACGCATCTCAGTTTTATTATCATCTTCTTCCTTCAGTAGTTTCAAAAGATATTTTGGAGAAGAAGAAAGTTAAAAAGGCAAAGAAACAATGTTTGGAGTCATTTATAAAGGATCTTTCTTTGAATACTAAGTTAGTGCAAAAGACACTAGATAATATTGGTATTAGTCGAGATGCTTATATACAACTTTTCCAACTTTTACAGTCAAATATGAAGCACAGACAAGTACGTAATTACATACTTCCACGGCCATCTGTGATTAGAACTATTAGACAAAGAGTGAATAACAAGGTATTGGAAATTCTGGGTGAGCCTTTCCATATCAAGGCTAGCTTCAAGGGTAAGAAAAAATAAGTTGTATTCAATGAATTTAACAATATTTTCCTTGACTTGCCCACCCTACAATGCTTAATGATTAGATTCTATGACTTGTCGCTAGAAGAGGCATAAGGAGTGGCTAGATTTGTGGTTAAACTTTATGAAAGTGAGATTCTAAAATGTACAAAACTAGAGAGAGTCTCTATTACCTTGATTAATAGAGCACTTTCATCAGATCATTACAATCACTCAATATCATTTAGTGTTCAATCGGAACACAACATCTGGTGGCTAGGAGCATTTGAAGTAGATACAGAGAATTTTGATATATTATATTGGGTTTTTCATCGAACACCAATACTTGATATTATTAAGAGACAACAAGCAGGAGAAGAGCTATTTGTTCAAGGATTTGGAAACTATAAGATTGAGTGGCACATAGCTGGTGACTTAAAGACACTTAAATGTATGTACAATGTATCAAAGGGAGCCACCTCTAGATCTCCTTGCCCATATTGCATAGCCCCAGCCATAGAGTTGAACTCAAGCAATTGGAATAGAGCTCCCTCTAGGCACAACAAAGATTCATAGTTTAAGCCAATCCTAGATATTCCTTTAATGAATGCCCATATATGTACACTTCATGCGCTTTGTAAGATAATTGAAAAGCTTGTTCATCTTTCTCTAGGATTTGCATGGAAGCTAAAGCCATTATCAGCTAGAACAGATGTTATAATAAAGATTGAAAAATTCTTATATGCAATTGGTTTGCATGGTGGTAATGTTGTTATTGAACCAGATCTTGAAAAGTCTAAGGATGGCAATTGTGTCCCCAAAAAGCCATATATTGGTGGAGTGAAGGCTAGAAGGTTCCTAGACTTTCATGGGAGACTTGGTAATATAAACTCTAGGAATGGTGGCTCAACTATTAGATACAATCAATGGAAGTACCTACACAATGCAGTTAAGGATCATGCTGACAATGGACAAGCTTGAAATAGAAAAGTCAATGTTTGGGAAACACAAGACAATGTATTCTTTTATTGTGATAAAACAGAGTGGAATGATTATGATCTCAAAGACTTCAAAAACCAATTGAACCTTTTTAAAAAGGTGATAACAGAAGCTTGGGATAATCAACACTTCACTCACTATATGTAAGAAGTTTGCATATGTATGTCTCTTTATTGTCTAACTCATATAGGGTTTTCTAATTGAATTTCTTTATTTGTTAACTATGCAACATATTTTATACAACCATGCTCCATATTTTATCAAGAAATAAGGATCTCTATCTATTTGGTCAACCCAAGGTATGGAAAAATCACATTATCAAGCAAGAAAAAAAATAATGTAGACACATAAGACATGGAGGTGGAAGATACAAAGCAAACAGTTTATTAGAGGTCTTTCAATGGTTCTATAGATAAATTTGGCACAAATTCAAGCTCAAAGACACAATCGCATTATGTAATACATCATATTTGGCAAGGACTATATCCACTATTACCCAAAGAAGAAAATAGAGATATTTAAACTCTTGTGCAAAGCAAAGATATTCTGAATGGTTACAAACTAGACAAAGAGATGGAAAAAGATGGGTTTCAAGAAACCCTTAACATCTTTTAGTCTGACTCTGTTGCAGAAGAGTCTTTAATTTTAGGAAATTCACTAGTCCTCTAAGGGAATCTTTTATTTCATCCCACTTCATGAAACCTATACATTTCAGGAACTCTTGTTTTCTATAACCTGGAAGGAGCTTCAAATCCTTGGCATCTCCTACATGGAAGAGCAAATAAGAGGCAAGAACTCCAAAGTATATTGCCCTAGATCCACTGTATCCAAGCATGCAACCAAAAACTCTTACAGCTTCTTCCTTCTCCACCAAAATTATCTTGTTTGAACCTCTATTGAAAGCTTGGGATCCCATCACCTTCGAGATAGCTTTCAAAGCCATTATTGGTAAGCTTGGAGAGCTTGACAACCTTCTATGATAAATTACAACTGTTTGATTATTTAAGCTTCTAATATAATGACCAAGGCCAAGCTTCAATGGCCTTGAGCCCTTGGCTCTTCCAAGAAAGTTGCCTGCATCTTCAAGTTCTATCTGCACAATAAACCACAATAGTATAAGATGTCAGTAGATAAATATCCAAAATATATACTCTAATATAAATCACAATGGATATCTTAGAATTATCTTTGATACCTTAGGGTTTTCATCTTCTTCAAGAAGACTATCATGATATAAATTTATTGAACTTTTTGGTTTCTCCTCTAATGGAGACTTTAGTTTCTCTTCATACCCCATGTTATTAATACGAAGTCCCTGTTGAATTTGTAAGTACTCTTCCTCTGTAGGTATCCCCTCCTTTTCATATTCCACGATCTGATTAATACAAGAATGCAAGGCTACAGAACTGTCTTGAAAATTCTCTCCCTCAACATCAAGAGTTGCTAGCAATTCCTCTTCATAACCTATAAAATTCTTATCATTGACCCCATGCAGCAAGAATTGCAACGTTTCTAAGATCAAAAAGGTGTTGAATATCATTTAGCAATACATATCTCTTTTTGTTGATGAGATAACTGGGAAATGTTGGTACACATTCAACATGACATGTTTCAATCTCTGCACTCAACTCTACCTCATTTACTTTCACTTTTGTAATGTTATCACTTTTAAACAAAGCAACATCAAATCCTTGCACTAACTGGTTCTCAATATCCTCCTAAAACATTTCACCCTTCTTTTCAACTTCTTTGTCTTTACATGCAATATCCTCCATCTTCTTCTCTTGTATTGTATCTGAAGAACAACTATTCATATATTGAATATATACAAGAAATTCAACATCCTTCTGTACAAGAAGACATTGTTGTTGATTCTGATAAAAAGGGCAATCTGCTTTCCACTTCTTGAATTATTTATCAATAAGGCTAAACCTTGTTTGCAAAGTTGTTCTAGCAGCATTAGAAGCTTTCATTACATCGCTATAATGGACAAATCCCTCAATCTCTAGGCCTTCCACATGTCTATCATAAAACTCTTTGAAATCCTTCAATTTATCTTCAAGATCCTTCAAAAGCTCTTGTAAATCAAAGGGAACATTGAGCATATCTCTGATGTAAATAAATCTAGATGAATTAACAGTTACATGAAGAAAATCAAACAGTTTTTCATCACAGGTATCCTCCAGATCCTCCTCCTCCATTCCCTCTAAAGACAACTTCCTTTTAGTCATCCTGATTACTCACAAAAGAAAAACCACAAAACAAAAATAAAAATAAGGGGCATAATATAAATCCACACTTGCTCATATCTAGTAGACTAAAGAAAGATTGTTTAAAGAATTTAGGGAATACAAGATGAATTAAATGAATTAAAACTTTATGCATCAGAGAAAGCATGAAATTCCAAGTCTCATCGATCAAACTTTGTTTAACATTTATGACTCATCAAACGCAAAAACAATGATTCAGACCACCTCACAGTTCACAAATTTGTGTTTCACACATCACTTATAAAAAAATTGACGATTTCACGTTTTATACATCCGAAAAATTTGAACAAAGCAATCCGTCAAGAACATCAAAACAACATCGTTTAACATGTGTACTAGACGAATGTTGATAGAAAAACAAAGTAAAACCATTACATAATTTCTAAGTCTATGATGTATCTTTCTCCTCATAAACCAACTAATATCTTCAATGCCTCAAAATTCAAGATTGCACAAAAAAATATTAAGAAAAGTGTGATATCTTATATTTGCAGGGTTTCTTGTAAGAATATGTGTGGTTTGGCTTGTGATGCTTACAAGATAAATAGTTGGTTGAAGACAAGACAAGATATGTGAAAGAAATAGTAACCAAAATCCGAATCTAAGCGCTCATATATATATGCCAACGATCACCGCACATCTAATCAAAAAGTACGTTGCACTAATTTGGAGAATGTGCACTTAAAATGAAAAAGAAAATGAAAAAAACTTAAAAATCGAAATCACAAAAGCGCTATCATACTGAATAAGTAAGTGACACATGGCACAACTTCACTAGCAAAAACAGTCTGCAGTCGCACGTGTGAAATTAACTATGCATTACAATAGCCACATGTGTAAACCAACATCCTTATAAATCTGATTTCTAAACCACAAAAGAGTTTTTTCGACAACAAAGCTCTCTCTATACTCAACTAGACCAACACAACATTAATTTGATTGCAGTGCAAAATTATTCTTCAGCACAAGGCTACTAAAGAAGGATTCATTGCCCAACATGCACACCAAACCCTCGAGAATGTAAGTTTTTTGCTTAAATATGAGTAAGCTCTGAATCCCTTGACAATTTCTACCAAATCATCTCCAAAAATGCCAAACGTATGAAATGAGATGGGTGCTAGGTTTCTCTTGTCCATGTGAGGCCTTCTCGCATTTCATACAACTAAGGCCTACATTGTTTTTATTGTGACATGGGTGTAAGCTTTTTTTTGTCCAATTAAGCCATCCTCGTGTTTCATACGTTATACACATGCACATGCAGGTTATAGAACTTTCAATACCCTCTATGACCTTTCAATATCTTCCAAATGGATGTGTCTATTGAAACGACATATATTACAAAGTTGAAATGTTGAGGGTAAATAATGTTGCCCATAAAGTAGTCTAAAAGCTAAGTCAAACTTTCAAATATAAATTTTGCTACCTAATAGTGAGATGGAAAATGTTGCTAGAAGGCACTAGGTGAAGCTACTAAGTAATTGGATACCACATATTGTTCTTTGAATGATATAGCAAGAATATGTATGTGTGAAACGCAATGGGTGTTAGGTTTCTCTTATCCATGAAATGACTCTTCGTGTTCCATACGACTAAGGCCTACCATTATTCTATTGTGACATATGAAACACGATTGGTGTTATGTTCACTTCTCCGAGTGAGGCCTCCTCACGTTTCATATGACTTGAGCCTGCATTGTTTCCCTTGTGTCATATAAAACGCGATATGGTGTTTAGTTCCCTAGTCTAAAATGCATATTCGTGTTTCATACGTCTTGTGTGTTATTTTATTGAAATTGAATTTAGACTATGTGATTAGTGTTTGCTTGCTACTTAGTGCTTATAGATGGCTACTTAGAGATCTTTCCTAATTTTTTTGTATTATTTATTTTTTTGGATGTTTTAGATGGCTAGAACTAAGGCCACTGCAGGGAAGCATAAAGTTGATCCTAGAGGTCTTGCTTCAAAGATCCATCAATCATCCAAGCCTTCCAAACTTAAAAGGAAATCAAAGCTAAGAAGAAGGTTCTCATAGCATGTGAGGTGCCTTCTAAAGGAGATTAGAAGTGCAATGAAGGCTCTGAATAATGCAATTCCAAAGTTGTCTTTTCACATGCTTGTCAAAGGAATCTGTGATGATAAGTATAGTCTACATAGTTTTAGATAGACTAGGGCATGTCTCAACTATATTCAGGAAGCTACAGAGGATTTTTTGATTGAGTTTTTCCAAGATTCTTATATCTGTGCTACTCATGCACATAGGCTTACGCTTATGGATAAAGACATGATAATTCTCGGGAGATTGAGATACATGTTTTCAAAGTTCCTTGAGCTAGTACCTCTTTCTTATGTAAAGGCTTTTAATATTTTAAATGTACCTCCATATAGAAAGAAGAAAAATGATCCCGGTCTGAAGGTTGAAGATGTTACACATGTAAAAGACACAAGACAACATGAGAAAGAGGAAAAGGCCACAGTAGAGCTGGGAGATAAATTGAGGGAGTATAAAAGAAAGAAAGAAGAAGAAAGGAAGCAGAACAACTCCCGTCTGTTGAAGAGAAGTTATCTACCCTTCTTAAAAGGGTTGACCCTAAGGGCTTCAATGTTTCTTGCTTTTTACTAGGTGATATTAACAAAAGATTTGATATCGTATTTTTGGACTCTAATTGTGTTCAAATTCTCAAGAATAAAGTGAGAGAAGTAAATGACTCGATTCTTCTTGCTTTGATGAGATATAGTTTACCAAAATTTATTTTTACTCGCCATATTTTTCTAGCAATAGACTTTCATGTTGATGCTTACTATCTCCATTTCTTTGCTAGGTGTGTAATGCATAAGCTCCCCTTCAATATACAACGAAAGATTGAGATTCTTGATTCATCTATCTCATACTATATGAGAAGTGAGCTTGATGCAAGTGCTTTTGACCATTGGTTTAATTCAATTAACTTTGAATATTTGGAGCTTCTTTTAATTCCATACAATGAAAAGTAAATAATTTGATATTTTGTTAGATAAGAAGAGATCTTGTTTTGCTAGATTATTGAAATATTTTTTTTTTCAATTCTCATGCCATGGAAATGCCAAGTTGTAAGTTATATAATCTAGGATCTCCTTGATATTTTGATCTTTTTGTTGCATGTACTCTAAATATTTTGATCTTTCTTTTGTAATAACTCTAAATTTTATTGCCTTTTTGGTATAGAGTTGTAAAAAGATTGATTGAAGTGCTAGAGAAAAGGCCTCCCATGCCTTCTGACTTACTTGCAACAATGCAATATAGACAAGTTGCAGTAAGGTCCTGATTAATATGGTTGGAACATACAAAGAATATTTATTCTAAAAACTACCATAAACAAGTTTCTTAGTTTTACTTTACATTGTTGATTGCAGTGTCCTCACAGATGTTAGTTACTCTTGTGGCTGGAGATTGGTTCCATTTATTTATCTCAATGATGATAAACTTATTAAGGTAATGTGAAACATACTAAACTTTAAGATAGAGTTTTATTGTAAAATAGTCCATTGTAAAAAATAACAATGAACTAAAATTATTTTCTTACAAATGTATGATAGTTTACAAGGGATTGCTATACAAGTAAGCACGTTTGGTATATAAGAGCAAAGCTCATGAAATATATAATGGCCAATTGTATACAACCAACAAGAATGGACAATAGTGGGGACTTGGACATTGAAGGAGAGGAGGTGCATGTAACTACAGTAAGTGAAGCTATGTCTTCAACACCCAAGGCAACCGAAGCATCAAAGATAGGCAAAAGGATTCCTAGAAAGGATGTCCCTTCTCCTAAGAAAATTTCTCAAAAAAAATAGCTTTGCCTCAAATTGTAAACCCTTGTGTATAAGTCATGGAGATGGCTGACAAAATTTTGTACATGTATTTTATATTGATATTAAAGAGATCTTTTCTTTAATATCCTTGCATTGTATATTCTTCTCTCTCATCATTGATATCTATTTAAAAAATATTGCAAATGTTTATTAATTAGGAAGTGAAATCAGATATACACCTAAGTGGATATAATATGAAATAAAAACTTACTCGTTTGTTATTAAGTTGAAACACAAATGAGTATGGTAGTTCAATATCTTCATTCAGTAAATCCATCCTCACTTGATGTAGCGTACATGATCTAACCTTTAGGATTGCAATAATGTCCTCATTGTACTAAACATCAAGATCCACTATAGGACCTTTGCTAAAATTATCAAGATTTTGGTCTAAAGTGACCAGACTGCCACCAACATACTGCCATCTACTATAATAAAAGCTAACTTGGATGAAATTTTGAGTGGTAATCATATATTTACAAGCTATAAAGTCTTGATCTATCTTACATATAATTTTTCCTTCTATCCTAGTGTCCCATCCCTCATCAACAAATTGTATAACATGATCATATGTTAGTCTCTTCACTGAAAGCATAGCCTTTGATTTTCTTATCTCAGCATTAGAAAAGAAGTCAACAAATATATGAATAGACATGAACAAAGTAACTTTTCTTAGCCTACTTGAGATACTAGGTTTTAATTCTCTCTGTATTCTCAAAAAATATTTTACATCTATAGCCCTCACTAGTAGCTGGACTTGGCAAAGGCCACTCAAAGCTTGAAAAATCTGGCATAGGAAGGAGGGATATTAATCCCCATTGGCTACGTTACATGGGGACAATATAAGAATGATCTCATAGAAGAATATAAGAATGGCTACGCTACATGGAGACAATATAAGAATGGTCTCATAGAAGAATATTCCATTCTCTGCAAGCTTTGTCTTCTTTTTACCTTTGTACATCTCTTCTCCAATCAAGGCATGCGTCGCATCAATCACATCAACAATAGATTCGACTAGTTGCCATTCTTCAAGATTAGAGGGATAGATATCTATAAGACAAATGAACAAATGTTATAATGGAAAACCTTAAACCAAGTTCAAGAAAAGAAAGACTTTAAGAATCAAATCCTTACAAATATAGCTCTCTATGCATAAACACATGTTGTACCAAAATCTCTTTTATGCTATTCTTATTTACTCCAAGCTTGAAATCTCAAATTCTACCCTTCCAAGCAGAGATGAACGAGCTCTCATATCTTCGCCTTTTCCCACGTTTTGCATGTTGCATGGTAATCCAATTGCCTTTGCTAATGATTGTAGGAATCCATCTTCCATCTTTTAAAATGAGTTAAACACTAATATGGATGTGATTTGGGAGCTTGGACACCTTGTTGAAGGTTGAATTTCTATATCCATAGCACACAACACACACACATAGAAGACTAGGCTAGCACAAAGGAGGAAAAAACATGAGAGGGACAAAAGAAAGGAGGGAAAAAAATATGTGCCAAGCTTTTTACTAATTTGAATTTAGAGTAAACCTATCATGATCATTAATTCAAACATATCATTAAATAAAAGTGGCCTAGACTGTATATCATTAATGCAAAGAATGTCATAATCACGAATATAAGAGGCTAAAAATAGATATTGATAATACAAATTCATAATATTATTATATATGTATCTTTTTGTAAAATAATTTTTTATCTTTTTTAAAATAGAAGTTTTGTTATGAAGGCTTTGCTCCTATTGGTCGAGAGTACTCTCTTTCTATCTCCTAAAAGGCATTTTCGAGACTCAAAACTTTCCTAATGCATTGCAGCATCCATCCTTTTTTCTACCCCATTTCCAACCACCACATCTCCAATCAGCCTATCATCATCCTTCAGCGACCATAGCATACTGTTGTTTGAATCCACCGTTGGTAGCCACTATGAAATATGCACTAATACCTCAAACACCAACCTTCAGCCATGCTACCTTCTGGCCGAGCTCGTTGTTGCACAAAGCCTTTCAGGGTTTTCATGAAGCACTCCAAGAAGAACATCCATCGCATATGGACAAGTCCTGCAATCTCCACTTCATCTACAAGATGTACCATGAGGTGGATTTGTATCATGAGTATGCTAATGGGTAGGTACTTCTTAAAGACACAAACTGTCTCCACTACTCCCCACCTTGTGGATTCAATAGAGGATGTCTTGATCTCCTTCTATGAGACCCATTGCACTAAATTGGACAACATGTAAATCGCCCCACGTATTTCTGGAGTGAGGCATCCTGCGATCGCGATCAGTAGTATAAGCTACCACAAATGAAGAAGCATTACAAAATCGACTAGACTCAATACCAAAATATGTAGGCCACTTGCAATCCATTCGTAGTACAAACCTGACCTATCTTATGCCTATCATGGGATTTTAGCCTTGATAGTTGTTCATCTTTAGAAAAAGCTAATTTGAGAGAATACATCATACCCATCAAAGTGCGGATAGACCTAATAGTTTGCTTCACAGTGCACTCTTCTTTAGTGGACAAAACCCAAGGAGCGCGAGGTAGTTGCAACCGACCATCAGCACCCGAAGCGTCTCCATCTTCCCTACCTCCTTCAAATCCATTCATGCCCCTGCAGTGTCTCTCTTTCCTATTATGTGGTCCCATAGTAATCTGCCCACATTCTTGAAAATATGCATGGGATCCAACAAGTAGTTGATTTGTAAGTGGGTCTAATTTGGCAACTCGTAGAAAATTGAGAACCGTTGCATTTCGTTTGGATGCGACACCATGTGGACCATTTTCAACTCGTACCATCTTTGGGCATTCATTCGTATTGGAGGTCGTCCAAGAAAACCTTCCCTCAGTTCATGATCCTCTGGCAAGAAAGTGACATGTCCTTGATATACAATCTTCTTCGTGGTTCTTCGTGACCTTCGAGAGTCTAACTGTGGCCCACACAATGGACATGCATGATAACCTAAGATAACCAAACATGTCCCAACACCTCTATCATGTGATATAAACTTGAACGAGCTATGATAGATATGACCAAGGAGAACAGAGGCCTACTTACCTAAGCACTCCCCGAATCCTGAAAATTCATGCATGGTCCACATGAGAATGGCTCGTATATTGGCAGGCTGTCAACCATAGCACTTGCTCATATCTTCCATAGTGACCCCCTCCTCGTATCTTCCACAGTGACCCCCTCCTCCCACAAAATCTTAAGCTCATCGACTAATGGATGGAGATAGATGTCCATATTCTTGACTGTGTAGCGGCCAGGAACGAGCAAGCTAAGGATCAAGTATCCTTTCTTTGTAGAAAGCCATGGTAGGATGTTGTAGTTAACAAGGACTATAGGCCATATACTATAAGAAGTTGAGTGGAGATCGAATGGGTTTACACCATCCATAGTAAGACCGAGCCAAATATTCATTGGCTCTCATGCAAAGATTGGAAAGGTAGAGTCAATGTGTCTCCATGCGCGTGAATTTGCTGATATTCGTTGGACTCCATCTGTGGATCTATTCTGCACATGCCACGTTGTCAAGCTTGCCAAGCTCGATGTATGAAACATGTGATATATACGGGGAATAAGTAAAAGTGTCTAAGAACTTTCTGAGAGATGGTTTGCCCTTGCAAGTCATGTCAATACTTGTGAGCACCACACTTTGGACATGTCTCCATACTCTCGTACTCTCCTTGAAACAGTACGCAATCGTTGACACATGCATGGATGTTGTTGTAGTCTATGCCAAGCTTTCGTAAAACATGTTGCACATCATCATGAGACTCAGGCACAGTATTTCTAAGTGGTAATATATGATACTTTAGCAACCTGAAAAGAAATCATAAAATACCTTGAAAAAACACAATTATTTTTAATAATGGTATCGAAAAGAAATCAACGAAGTGTGCGTAGAAGGTACCTGAACAACTCGATCACACTCGCATCGCTCCACCTATATTTTGCTTGCATGGTTAGGAGTGCAAGCAGTGTCCTTAGACAAGATACTCGACACCCATCATATAATGGTATGGATGCTTCCTCTCAAAGTGAATCAAATGTCTCGACATCCATGGGCATCAATGCATCGATCATTGCCTCCATCTCAGGCTCCAAGATTGTAGGAAACTGAAAGGGTACATGTCTCTCCTCTCGTATTTACGGTATAGACTGGGTAGTGCCTTCCAAGTGGTAGATTGGCTTAGACACTCCATCCATCGCAGACCCATGAACTCTTTTAACTGGCCGCAATAGGTGCACTCTTTCTTGGGATGAGACGTCACCTCCCTGTATAAATTTTACAGCCACTTTTATTTTGATTGTATATGATATTCAATTAGTTTGCGAATATAATACATCACACTAAGTCTACCGTTTGCTTAAAGTTTAAGATCACCTAACCAATGATCTCCAATTGAAACTTACCAAAGCATCGTACGTATTCTATAGACAAGCAACGCTTTCGTCTGATTGCCAGCTTGCATTGAGAGCAAGGACACGGGACACGCTGATGAAGATACACCTCGCGATCTTGAACATCACAACCTTCATTGTTTTCCATTTTGTCTACATTATGACAAACAATTTGTCTTTGTTCTCATTCTCTTTTTCTTTCTTAATTTGTTTGAGAAGGAATTTCTTCTCTTGAAACTCAACAAAATTAACATCAACTAAAGCCCTGTGTATCTCCCCCTTTCTTTGCGCTCTTCATTTTATGTTCTCTCCCCTTTCTCTTTCTTTCTCTCTCTCTCTTTCTTTGCTACCCCTCTCTTTGTTTCTTTTCACCCCCTTATGTTTTCTCACTCATTCTCCTCTCTCTCTCTCTCTCTCTCTCTCTCTCTCTCTCTCTCTCCCCATTTCTTTGTTGTCTTTCATGTTTATTCTCTCTCTCTCGTTCTCTCTTCCTTTTCCTTTCTTCTTCTCCCTCTCTTAATTTCTCTTTCTCTCTCTCTTTCTTTGTTGCCCCTCTCTTTGTTTCTCTCCATCCCCTTATGTTTTCTCACTTATTCTCCTCTCTCCCTCTCTCTCTCTATCTCTCTCTTTCCCCATTTCTTTGTTGTCTTTCATGTTTATTCTCTCTCTCGTTCTCTTTTCCTTTTTATTTCTTCTTCTCCCTCTCTCAGTTCCTATCTTTCTTTCTCTCTCTCTCTTTCTTTGTTGTCCATCTCTTTGTTTCTCTCCACTCCCTTATGTTTTCTCACTCATTCTCCTTTCCTCTCTCTCTCTCTCTCTCTCTCTCTCTCCATTTCTTTGTTATTTTTCATGTTTATTCTCTCTCTCTCACTCTCTTTTCCTTTTCCTTTCTTCTTCTCCCTCTCTCATTTCCTATCTCATTTTCTCTTTCTCCCTTGATGCACATCATTCTTTAAAAAAACAAACAAAAAAAAAAAAAACAAGAACAAACCCTCTCTTTGTTTCTCTCTACCCTCTCATGTTTTCTTATTCATTCTCCTCAGATCTCTCTCTCTCTCTCTCTCTCTCTCTCTCTCTCTCTCTCTCTCTCTCTCTCTCTCTCTCTCTCTCTCTTATATTTCATGTTTATTCCCTCTCTCTCTCGTTCTTTCTTCCTTTTCCTTTCTTCTTCTCCCTCTCTCATTTCCTCTCTTTCTCCCTCAATACACCTCATTCTCAACAAAAACAAACAAAAGAAAAGAAAAAAGAACAAGAACAAACCAAGACTCGAGAGCAATGTACTCACTGCAAAGGGCCGAGGATGGATTTTTCATCTCCTCTTCGCAATGGTCCCTCTTCCCCCTTCATGCACTTCTCCTCTTCTTCGCGAGCGGTGGCAGTGGCCGTGAGAAGCTCTCCTTCTCCCTCTTTCTCTCCCTCTCCATCACAAATGCACAATCTCTTTCGCTCTCTCTTTCGCTCTTCGTGGAAAAATGTTGCGTTTGGGTTTCAGCCGCTTTTTTTTACTCTGAGTACCGTCGCTATTTCCGTCGCATTTATGATGCAAATAACGACACCGCTGATATACGTCGCAATTGGCCGTCACTATTCCCCTATATCCTTGTAGTGATACTAAGATGATAGAGACTAGTCTGAATATAACTTCATTATCTGTAGCAAATAAAGAATCAAATATACAACCAAAGAGTACTACTTTATCATTGTATAGGAGACATCAAAGTCCATTCCTTACTTATTACCTTTGCACAAGGCCTTTTGTCTACACACAACTTCTTCATGCAACACATTGTAGCAACAAGCCCAACACCAATATAAATCCCCCCTACCACCAATATATGCAAATCAAAAAGGTCCCCAAGTTCCTCCTTTAAATAATGAGTTGCATTCAAGAGGATAACAATGATAGTGAGTTGCCAATGCAATACACTGACTCAACCAATGGCTCCTCTACTTTCACATTAATATTCTCGAGTTATTGCTCTAACTTTTGAAGCAAATCATTATTAGTTTAAACTATATTTTCTAACGAGCAAAAATTGATCTTATAATTCAAGATTTTGAACCGTTTTCTAATGAGCAAGAAGAACTACCCTTATTCGATATTTTGAGTATGATGCAAGCAATTCCAATGTCTTTGCTACAAAAGATTTGTAATGATTTTCTAGTAATGAAGAGTTGTAGTTTGTTGCACCTTTGTGATCGCTTTCAAAGGTACAAGCAGCTGCAGTACGTTGCTGCAAGCAGTTACACTCCATTTCTCGTTAGGAAACGATCGCAAAGGTGCAAGCAGTTATGCGGTCCATTGCTGCATAGGACAGAAAAGGCCGAAACGCAAGAGACTAAGTATGAGCAATCAATCACAAAGCCTCAGGCAGGCGGTAGCTATGCAATTTGCTGCTGCATACATTTGAAAAATTGGAACACAGGACACACTAGAGTGCGATCGGAGTCACCAGCTGTAGAAACACGAGAATGCATAAATCAGCATCGACAGCGTGGTGGAACGAACGATATTAAGCCCGAAGCATAGGACCATAAACCCGAAACACCAGCAGCAGCAACACGTAGGAAAGCAGCAATAGCATGGGATTGTACACACAGGCCTTCTTGCAAATGAAGAGGGTCGAGGGGCGGGATCATAATATATTGCCTAACGAAGAAGGCGCAATACTGTAGACGTAGAGCGGTAGGAAAGGGTGGGAGGTGTAGCGCGGCAAGTGGACAATATGGGAGTCGAAGGCCCACTGCAGTACATGGAGGAAGATCGACTGCAATAATAATATGTGGGTCATGGAGCTGTCGGTGGTGCCGGCTAAAATGCAGTCGAGGGTGCTGATGATCAGCCGCTAGCTGCCGGTGACGTTGAAGCCCAGCAAGTTGAGATGTAGTAGTGGCCCAGTGGGACATAGGAATGCAAAGCTCAGAGTGGACCACCAGTAGGAATACAACAGCAACAGCGCGGACTCTGGCATTATCAAGAACACTACGGTAACCCACGATAAAGCTACAATAACAGCACTACCAGCAACAGCATCGGAGCCACTAGGAGCACAAGCAATGCCTTCATGCGCAAGAACGAGCAAGAAGTCACAAGGGGGGAGAGGGGAGGGGGATGCGGCACTCAACACGGCCTAGAAAGGTAACGCGATATGCGAGATCAAGGTATACTCTTGTATTATTCAATCAAAAAAGCGGTACAACATAGGCACATCCTAGGACTACACCCTCGTGATGCTGCACATAAGAGGGTTCACCACTAGGTATAGGGAATCACACATAGAGTAGAAACAAGGCAGGGCTTTGAGTCACTACTACTCCTTATATAGGTGTATTCGGTGATAACGGCATGGTATACCTACAAAGCCCTTACACTCACCCCCGCACTGGATTGTTGTCCTCAGCAATCTAAGGGTAGTGCTTATTTGACTCATCCGGGGTCTTAACATAGCTTTTTCTATCAAGCTGGTTTGTGTCTACCGGTCTATATGACCGCGGGGTCTTAACACAGTCTATACTATCAGACTGGTCAGTGTCTGCCACACTAGGACTTGGGGGTCTTAACACAGCCGTTTCTAGTAAGCTGGTCAATGCTTGCCCATCTAGACTTGTTTAGGACTCTATTAGATTTATTAGTGTTAGGATGACCATGCAAATCCACCCTCGAGTCAATTACATTTGAGGAGTAGAGACGTTCTCTAGGCCTATGATTGAGAACCGCTTGTTTGTTGGAGAAGCTCGAGGGGCATTGGAAGGAGTAGTGGGGTTCTCCTTGAGCCAAAGGGGAAAGGCGTCTTTGCCGCGCTCACAAGCCTCTCCTTCTGAAATCCAAGTAGCTTCCTTGAGTGGACGCCCGCGCCACTTGGTGAGGTACTCGGAGTATCCTCTTTGTTCCCGGCGTCAGAGGAATGCTTCTACTTCAAAGGGACCATTCGAATGGAGCATTGGTATGCGTCGTCCCCATTGGTTGTCAGGATAGGACCTGTGCAGAAGACGAGCATGAAAAGCATTATGAACACATACACTGTCTGGCAGGTCAAGTTTGTAGGTGACTTCATTCAACACTTGAGTGATTCGGTAGGGTCCATAATAGCAATGGTTGAACTTGGGAGTCATGTTCTTGGGAAGTGACATATTCTTAGAGCTGACTAGGACCATGTCTCCTTTGGTGAATAGTATGACCGTCCTCTTTTTGTTGGCTTGCTCAGTCAAGGTGATTTTGCTTTGTTTTAGGCTCTACTTAGCCGTCGCATTTCGATCTCTCCATTTCTTTAGAAACTTCTCTGCATCTTGACCTTCCACTTTGGCCGCGCCTGATGCTAAGGCCAGTGGGGTAATGACTTCTTTTCTTGTGGCCAATTCAAAGGGCGTGTAACCCATGGCCAAGTGGATGGAGCTGTTGAAGTGAAATTCCAAGACATCAAGGTACAAAGCCCAATTTTTTTATCCAGTCAGGCATAGCTTCTAATGTAATCTTCAATCCCTTGGTTGACTCGTTCTATTTGTCCATATGTTTCAAGGGGGAAGGATGAGGAGAATCTCAACTGTGTTTCTAGGGTCTTGAAGAGTTCCTTCCACATGTCGCTCATGAATCTTCCATCTCTATCTGATACTATAGCCAAGGGTAAGTCATGGAGTTTGAATACATGTGTGAAGAAAAGGTGGGCTACCTCCTTAACGTTCAGTGGTGATTTGGCCAGGATGAAGTGGGCTTACTTGGAGAAATATTCCACCACTACAAAGATGATTGTGTACCCATGGGATTCGGGAAGTTCCACAATGAAATCCATATTGATGACATCCCATGGGCGGTTTGGTACGGGCAATGGCTAAAGTAATCCTACTAGCTTTGAGCGTGGTGCTTTTACCAATTGGCAAGTGGGGCAGGTTTTGATGTAGTCGATGGCTTCCTCCTTCATGTTGGGCCAAAAGAACTGCTTCCTAAGGGCCTCCATTGTTGGGAGGGTGACATTCTCCCTCTCATCCTCCATGTGGTTGGTAGTATTGTCGGTGCGGGGAAGCCACGTTGTGATCGGTAGTGTTGTCAGCGTGGGAAGCCGTGTCTCGCCTTTGGTGGTGGTGTTCGTGCCGCGGGAAAGCCACATCACGTCTTCAGATGGTGGGTGGTGTCGGGGTCGGGACGTCACGCTAGGGCTGATGCGATAGAGGCCACGCGACTGGGGCATCACGACGCGGGTCGACACGACGCAAGGCATCGTGACACAGGACATCACGGCTTGGGTCATTACGACTTCGTTCTCTTCGAGGCACTGGATCTTCTCTCCTGCTTCTGTGAGCACTCCTTCACTCCAAGCAAGAGTTGCTCTGATACCAAGTGTGATGCACCTACGCTCGTTACGCACTCAACACAGCACAGAAAGGTAACACGATATGTAAGATCAAGGTATACTCTTGTATTATTCAATCAAAGAGGTGGTATAACATAGACACATCCCATGACTACACCCTCATGACACCGCACATCAGAGGGTTCACCACTGGGTATAGGGAATCACACATAGAGTGGAAACAAGGCAGGGCTTTGAGTCACTACTACTCCCTATATAGGTGTTTCCGGTGATAACGGCATGGTATAGCTACAAAGCCCTTACACGAGGGGGGGGAGGAGATATGTACAATTTTAAAATTTTGTATCCAATCACATTATCTTTATTTATTGACTTAAGTCTTCTCTTACATGCATATAGTTTTTTTCTTCTTTTCTCAAAAATTCACTAAATCCTCTATACATTTTTTAATGTAATTTTTTAAAATTTGCGATCATTTTACACTAAATCTCAATTTTTCATGAACACTGGTTACCCCTAACCTACTGTCCTCTATGTGGATGAGAGAGAGAGAGAGAGAGAGAGTGCGTGTGTGTGTGTGTGCACGCGCACACACACGTGCATGCGATGAAAGATTTCAAAGCATCCTCTCTCTCTCTCTCTCTCTCTCTCTCTCTCTCTCTCTCTCTCTCTCTCTCTCTCTCTCTCTCTCTCTCTCTCTCTCTCTCTCCACTACTTCCACTAGCACTTACCAACTAAGCCTACCCTACCTTGCTATATGTGACCTTAAAGTGAGTGAGTGAGTGTGTCCCTCTGTTTTGTGCATGTGTGGCATACTACACATACAAAGAGAGAGAGGGGGAGAGAAAGAGAGGGGGAGAGAGATTCAAAAAGAGAACACTCTAAATGTGCTAACAAAAAAATGCAAACACATGAGGTTATATTCCTCTCTCAATTGTACATCTCTCAATTGTACATCTCTCTCTCTCTCTCTCTCTCTCTCTCTCTCTCTCTCTCTCTCTCTCTCTCTCTCTCTCTCTCTCTCTCTCTCTCTCTCTCTCTCTCTCTCTCTCTCTCTCTCTCTCTCTCTCTCTCTCTCTCTCTCTCTCTCTCTCTCTCTCTCTCTCTCTCTCTCTCTCTCTCTCGTGTGACAATGGTTTAATACACCATAATACTATTATAGAAGTAGACACATACCAAGCAATTGTTCAAGGAAAAAGAAAAATGTGTTTACAAGTATGGGTGTGTGGTCACTGCATGTGAAGTAAATATAGGGTGGCAGAGGCATATGCGCCCTTACCCCCAACAATAATTGACATTAGAATGCCTAATCTTACAGATATACATTCACAGAAGGAAAAAAATTAAAATGCATAAATTTATTCATAAAAGGAGTATCTATATTCCACATGTGTATTTTTTATATAAGGGTATTATTAATTCAAAAAACTAGCCAGGATTTTCTTACAAAAAAGGGGTATCAAATAATGCCTTCCACTTACATAGTTATGGAGTTGTCATTTGTAGACACACAAGGAGATTTTGAACAATTCCTACATAGGAAAACTACTAGAATATAGGAAATTCTCCAATTTTTCCTAGGTACGTATATGTGCATTCCCCATGTATAACTAGGGAATTTAATTTACCACATTTTGCTCATAAAATGGCAAGATTCTTGTGGTAAGCATCTCTTAGAACAATGAATCTTTGGATATGGCAAATATATATGGCCCTAATGATGTTTGTGCAAGAAGGAATGAGTAGCAAGCATTGTCAAATCTCGAAGTGTGCAAGGGCATGTGGAGGAGTACCTAGTGAACAGTTTTGATTTGCAATCATTATCACGTTTGTGAAAACACATCTCTTGAGATATCGCTCAAACTAGTTTGAATCTTGCTGCTTAATTTCATGTAGATTAGACTTCATGTGAATCTTGCTACTTGATTCCATACAGATAACATGCAAGGTGAATTTTGGTACCGAAGCTAGGGTACTCTTGGTCTAGGTGCTCCAGTAAGACCCTGCTAGTATTTGCGAAGGCATTGCCTCTTCCTTAGCTCCATTTAGGTATTTCCACCTTGATCCAAAAATTCTTAATATGGGACGGCTTGACCCAAGTACTATTCGAGACCTCCATCCTTTGTTTTCCTACGTTGGCCTTAGCTTTTGGATTATGTACCAAATCACTACCATTCTCAGTATTATTTTCCTCCTTGGCAGAATCTTTCTTGTGAGTTTCCTTCGCTACAACTCATGATGCTCCCTTGCCTACTAGAGGCGTGCTAGTATGTCCTTGCAATGAAGGGCATTTCTTGTAGTAATGGGCCTGTTGGACACACTCATAATAGGACCCGACGAACTTACTCCAACTAAGCTTGAGATGCAACTCATTAGCATAGGGAACATTGATGTCAATGAAGTTAGGTTTTTCTTTGTCGTATCACACAAAATATAGATTATGTTTCGAGAAGGACTAGCCAATGGTGGTATATAGACTGGTTTGCCCATATTCGGGGGAAAGTTCGATAAGTATGCCGATAAGGGTATTTTTTTCCCCCGTGATGTTTATACTAATTGGCTTGGCACTCAACCTCAGCTTTTATGTGAACATTGCCATTTGTACCATGAAGTGACGAGAGGCAATGAATGTGACAAAGGGCCTTGGGGTGTACAATGTACTTAAAAGGGCAAGAGATCAGTTGCCTTGAGTGCGCGAGGAAGCAGGTGAAGGCTTGTAATGAATGTTTCCTTCCTACCTTACTAATACCTCAACGAGTTTACCATACATAGCACTATCTCCCGTGCTTCTGAATTATCATGATTTAGTTCATAGGTATCTATCTCCTCTCTACCCTGCTCCTTCCCTTCACTCAAGCACAAGCCATGGCTGGCATCTTGAACTGATTCTACCTGGCTGTCTACAACTGGGTCGTATTTGTTGGCTAGTAGGAATCTGTTTTTTCATGTTTTCTCAATCCATTGTCTTTCTTTACTTGGTTGGGTGTGGTCATGCTTTATTCCTGTAAATGTGCCATCTGCCATTTCAAGATCGTCATTTGCTGATGGGTGGGAGGCAAGGTTTCCCATTATGACATCTGTGTATGCTCTCTCTGTAGGCTTCAAGTGTTGTATCATGCAATGCAAAAGCAGAGGACATTTAGCTTTGTCAGTGTATATGATGTTGTTGAGAAGCCCCTGCAGTTCACCCAAACTGCAGTGCTCTTGGAGGTTTGTAACAATTGAGTTACTTTACTGACTTTTCCGATCTAAAAGTTTCATAGCTCTTGCACGCCTCAAGCAGGAAATCTACTATAGTTGGATGATCTACCTCACTTTACTCGGCTAGGTCATTAGATACTTGACAATAATCTGAAGAACCGTGGCATTTTAGAAACAAGAGATAGAACTTTGTTGGACATCGTTTTATTATGATGTATTGTTGTATCAGAGTAGCTACGCATGCCATTCAGGACCAATCTTGTGCTCATGAATGCAGTATTGCCCCATTGGATGCCAAGTAGTGCAAGCCAACCCCAGCCAATCTATTCCATATCTAGAGGCCAAAACAAATCTCAGTACAAACTAAGATTATAACTGTCTCAATTGCAATGTTTCAATCATAAACCTTCTTACTAATTTCGGCTGGTTGTATGTAACAATACCCATTGTCCTTTAAAAATTGTGAGGTGGATTGAAATGTTGTCAAACAAGCAAATAGTGTCCAAAGGCATTTTTGCTTTCCTAAGTGCAACTGTGAGAATCTTGTGTGTCTCTTATATAGTCTATGAGTGCATTTTTCTCAACAAATGGCAAGTGGGTAGAGCATAGCTAAAGAGAGTTGCTGACAAAGCTGGTTGTGAAGGGAAAGTTGAATAATAGTTGCAAGGACCTAGGGATGAAAATGGTTGAGACTAGGGAACATTAATTGTTGCAATGACATGGGCTGGCAGAGAATGCTATGAGAATTTAGGTGGTGTGAGAATAGGCTATGCACCTAGATGGTGACAAGAATGAGCTGAGCAGACTCGAGCTTTTCACAAACAAAGGCATGAAGGAAGCTTGAAATTAGCATGTGGCTCATGTCTTATAAAGGAATTTGGTTGCTGCACAATAGTCATATCACGGTTTGACTTGAAGAGGCTTCATATAGTCTAGATCCAAGGAGATGGAGTGATGGCCATCCTAGTGGTAGTTGGGATACTCCCTCACCTGAAATGCCTTGAAATGTTAGCTCTAGGGTCTAAGGGTCCCAAGGTGATTGTCCTTTGTCATCGATGTGAGCAATGCATGTATTAATGTTGGTACTTATCTTGTTACATGTGAAAGCCTTACATTGTGATCTATGCTTCCATAGCAATCTTGCTCTTAAAATTAGCTTCAATAATCTACAAAAAAATATTTTCAATTTTCTAGAAATGAATGTTGGCTTTGAGGCAAGCTTGCAATAGGCATGTTGCAAGGGGATACACAAGATAAGTTTATCTTCCAAAGGGTTGCCTTATCCATGCTAATATAAAAGTTGTATTCACCATAGGGCTTACATAAGTGCCTATAGCTTAGATAACCTCAGTTATGTAGGAATTTGCTTTTCAGATTTGGATGGCTCATTTGCTTTGCCAAGTGTTGCAACATTTTGTCCCAATAATCCTTGCATGTCTCAAATTTAGCTAGTCGTGCTAAAGGTTGTTACATGCAACTATGAAGTGGACAAAACCTGAGTCATGTAGGAATCTGCTTTTTAGATTTGGATGACACATGCACTTTGCCAAGTGTTGAAACGTTTTGTTCCTATAATATTTCCATGTCTCAAATTTAGTTAATCATGTCAAGGGTGGTCACATCCAACTATGTAGTAGACAAAATTAATGAAGCCCTATTGGGTCGTCCCCGAATGAGTTTAGTGAAACAAATTGAGGTTTATGTGATCACCTTGAATTACAAAAGTGAACAAATAAAATACCTAACTTACAAAATTCTATCTATGAAATGCTCAAATGTCACATGCTCCCAACAGTTAGCAGAGATAAGGTGTGCTTGTGATACCAAAAATCCTTGCACATTGATACACTTAATTGTTGTTGTACACAAAGGCTTCTCTTGATAGGGTTGGTGATCCTCCCTTGCTTGCAAAGATCAAATGTGTTGTCAAGGGTTGGCATCCCTTAGTAGGGCCTAACACATGGGGTACGCCCTTCTTGGTTCTTTTGGAAGCTTGTGGATGGAAGTTGCATCCATGTTATCGAAGCTTCTTGTCAAAATGGCTTCTCATAGGTTTGGTGACCCTCCCTTACTTGCAAAGATCAAATGTATTTGTCGATGGTTGGCGTCTCTCAGCAAGGTCTAACACATGGGGTATATCCTTTTTGGCACATTTTGAAAGCTTCTTGATAGACGTTGCCTCCATGTTTGTAGAAGCTTCTCCTTCACATGGCTCTTCTTTTTGTCATTGGTTAGCCTCAAGGCCAAAATGATACTTGTTAGGAGCAAGACAATGAAGAGGGTGATGAATGAGAAGCATCATTTGTGCTAATATGCACAAGAGGCACTTTTTTTTGTGTTAATACACTAATAAGGTTTCTCCTCAATCACTATTCTTACATCAAATATTTTGGTTTTTCTAGTTGTTGTATATGCCAATCATAGTTCCTTTGTTTGGGATACTCAAAACTTTTCAAAGGTCAGGACCTCTCTTCTAGCATTGTTCAGGCCTATGCTTCTTAGAAGTTGTTAAGTTCTCTATTGAGTGGAAGATTAATGGTATCTGTAGCCTCTTTGACACTGTCTATTTTGTGACCTTGGGAGGGTTTGTAGTGCTATTAAAGAACTTGTAAGCAACAACTTAAAAATGCTTGGGATTGCATAGGATATATTTGAATGCATTGCATGCATCCTCTTTGTCATAGGCTAGATTTAGTGTGAGACATAGCATGTATCACTTCTCCATTGCTAAAGTATTTTTGAAAAAAGGCCATGGTAGTTATGTACCATAGTTCAAAAGAATGATAGTGACAGGTTGTGCATTGGTGGTTACAAATTCATTTCATCATTGTGATGTCTAGTTACCAATTTTTTAATTGCTATAATAATTGAAAGTTTAGGCATGTATTTGTTCCTTGAGTTTTTGATACATTGATTTTGGCATATGTTTGCAGATTGTGAGGTGCCATGCATTTCTTCCTCATAGTGGTTGCATATGGGATGTAACTAGTCTTTCAACGCCTAAGAAAACCATAAGCACGAGGCTTCGGTTGAGTATTGAATTTGCTAGTTTTCAAGGGGGCTCAAATGATCAAGGATCATTTGCTACATGCTCAGTGGAGCATCAGACTGTGGTGTCTTGATTTGAAACATATTGGAGAAGGGGCCTTATGTGAAACAAAGGAAATGACTGTGAAGCATGGCAATGCTTATGACAAAAGACTATTAGCGGTCTTCTATATAGGTAGTGGTTTTATTTTCACACAATCAAGATTTATTATTTTGGAGTTTTTATGGGGTAACACATTGTTCTTTTTGCTGGAGACACTTATGCGAAGTTAGTGCTAAATGTGGCACATGAAATGCGGTAACTAAATGGACTTAGTATAAAATTTACACACTCGTAGCTACACTAAATTAGCAAGATGCCAAGGCATACTTCATCAATCTTCTCTTTGATGTGAACAGTCCTGTAATAAAGCCAAAAAAAAAACCCTTGTAATATTTTTTGTGCAGAGCATTTTGTTGTTCAGTAGAGTTTTTCCAAAATGCTTAGATTGAGCAATAAGACCACTGAACTATGTATGGTATTTGGATGTTGGTGTGCATGGTACATAAATTCTACAGGGACTAGGTCCAAAAGGTTATAAGTTGTACTCTGAATCTCAAATAGTCACACTTCTTACAACTATTCATCCCAGCAAGTTCAAAGCAAGGCAAAGATTCACAATTGAGCCTGGTGGAACATTAGTCAAGGATCATCATACACTGTAGAGCTCTCTGGAATCCCAACCTAGTGGGAAAACGAGTCAGACCCTATAGGGTATCAATTGTTCAAAATAAGCCTCTCATAGTTGTAAACAGGGTGTGGACTACATAGTTCAGCCACACATTTCTTATTACATAATTTTTTGTATAAGACTTGTTATTACATACCTATACTCCTTGCGTAGAGGGGATTGATGTCTTTGACTAGAGCTAGAAAGCTCCCCAATCGGAGCTTCATTGGAGAGTTACAACCACTTTTGTGTGCAGTGGTCCTGTGGGACAGGTTGTAGTCCCCTTCTATATAGCCACAGAAAGTTATTCACAGCCAAATTTGACTAATTTTTGTCATAAAAATTTTTACATAGGCTCGTAGAAGGCACTCTCCCCTCCTTTTTGAATCAAAATGTTCCCCGATCAGATCTCCCTAGCCAAAATTATCTCAAATTTTGTGACTAGGGGTCTGTGTGGACTGCACCTTCAATGACAGGGGACAAGGATAAAAGAAAGATTATTGACCCAAGAATGTAGAGCATTGCTCCACCCTTCACGGTGGCTTCATGCAAGGGATGCATAAAGGCATAAGGACTTGATGGATAAAATGCGCCAACAAAGAGACAGTAGTATCTGCAAAAACAAATCAGTCTTGGCTCATAGTTCCAATTCCTTTTCTCACTTTTGGCATCCCCAAATAAATTCATTGAATGCAACTCTATGGCAACAAGAAGCTCTTCGAGCTGCGAGCCACAACCAACTAATTGAGCAACACAATCAATTCATGTCTAAGATGGAGCAAGTGATCTCAACCATCTCAAACACCAACATACAAATCAGGGCAATCAATGACAAACTTGCAGCCCTTATGACTCAAGTTGCTCAAATGGCTACAATTGAAAGGACGGATCAGCATGAATATGAGCAGCCACATGAGCATTCTCATGGAAATTATGAATATCATGATCACTGGCATGGTTTGGATGTGCAAAGGCAGCAGCATCATGTGCCTACTTATAGTCAACATGTATATGATGATTGTGCATATTTTGAGCAACACTATGCATCTGATGACTATGTATGTTCTTATGAGCTACATTCTACTCACATACATGGACAACCATCTAGACAGCCTTATGTACATGGGTAACATCATGCAAATGTAGAAGAGTATGTACATGGGGAACAACATCATTATAAGCAATGGAGTGATCGATATCATCAACCACTTGATCATTACTATGAGTAGCATGCGCATTCTTATGAGTAACATAATACTTCTCATGAACAATGCCATGATGAGAGCATCTCACTGGAGCTTCATGAGAAGGTGTCCCATCAGCCCAAGGCCCTTAACTTTGAATACTCAGTAGTAGCCACACATATGGGACTCATGGACATGACATTCCTAGGGGTTCATGCAGTGAATGTTGTAGTGATTGTAGCCTCGTCTGCTCTAGTTCTACTTGGCACAGTGGTTCCCAATGAGTTTATGGACAAGTTAATGCATGCTACCGTTTGGGTTAGTGAGGATCTTGTGCTACCATCAGTGCTTGAAGATGACACCATGAATAACGTCTATAATACAACAGATGCATTGGATCATAATTATCCTTTTGACTGCGGTGGTAGTACGGTGACCCATGCTTGTATGGATGACCCTTATGCTCTTGATGCTTATTCTGTAGGTTATCAATTCGATCCCAGGGAACGGAATGGTCTTGGAAAAGCCCTACCCCAATCAACATTTCACCAGTCCAGTTCTCCCCCTACTTCAAGGGTGGAATTTTGACTAAGGATTAGCTAAATTTGCCCTAGTCTCCACTGTAGACAACTTGCAAACATCACACTATTTTAGAACAGTTTTTACCTTGCATTAATGATGGTCAAGTGTCACCTATATGGGCTGAAAGTACACTTCATGAGCTTCGTTTTGACATGTCATATGCCTCAATCGGAGTTGCCCATAGGAAGTTATGACCAGTTTTCTCTAGCAGGCCTGTTCTAGACAGCATGTTGTCCACTATTTGTCAATCCCTAATTGTCAAGAATTGGTGGCCAAACTCATACGCTATCAACTTGCACATGTCGTATACATCATATACACATTTTTATGCCCCAATTCCACATGAGATTGTACTCCCCAATACCTATATTCTCCTTTGTAATGATGAACAGAGTAGTACTCTGCAACCCCTTCTACTGTGAGCCACACCAATAAGTTCTCTTTTTGTTTTTGAGGGCAAAAACCTTTAGGGTGTTGGGATGGAATGTAAAAGAGTAGGGATAGATGGGTAGGACACGTGTTAGCATGGGAATACCTAGTTATACTGACATGGTATTTAAGGTGTTAGGAGATCCAATTAGGGCATCAGTTATCAATAATCAAGTTTCTTTTACGCTTCCTTGGATGTCATATATTGCAATGATATTTTCATAGTCACTAGAACTACTAAGAGATTTTTATGAACCCTTGGGAGTTGCTTTATGGTCAATTCTATATTGTAGTATCTAGTATCTATTCCATAGGGATCTATTAAACTCTTTACTTTAAAAAATAAACTTACAGTAAGGGATTTATAAATATTGCTAAAAAGTCACATAAGGGTCAAGAAAGTTTTACAAAATAGGTTACATAGGGATATACAAAACATGCCTTGAACGCACGTGATGCCTAGGGTTTATACATAGTAACTTACCCGAGGCTCTACTTCACTTGTGTGTTATCCTTGAATATAAAAATGAATCCTCAAAAAAGAGGGAAGCTCCATTTTGGTTAGCTCAATTGGAGAAACTCCTATTTTTTTATTAATGTTGGGAGTCTCTTTGTAATGCTTGGATACACTTAGACTTTATAATGCATTTCATGTATCTTTCTTTGATGATCCATTTTAGCATAGCAATGTGGTTTCTAATTGTAAAGCTCAAGGATCATATATAGAACCATATCTAGATATCACACAAAGCAAGCATGTGATTATTTACACTAATGGATATGTACATGTTACAATTATGTATATCTGCACTACAAGTTTATAAGTTTGATAAATAAAGGTATTATATGTATATATGAGTCTCTATACACCTAAATACAAATGCATGCCTAATCTTTTATATTAAAAAGTTAATTATTTATTTTATTTTATATTTTTTTTCATAGCATTGATGAGCGCTTGAAATAGCTTGAATAAATAAATGTTGGTTTGCAAAGGCTAAAAGACTTTGTGGTAGAGAGCAGTTACCTCCGCATGTGGACTAATTTGATTTTGTATGCTTTGGATACCGACATTTACCTCTATCAATATTTTGTATGTGATGTATATGCTTATGGGATATATGATTTACTAACACTTTGAGTTCATGACAATCTTTCGTACTAGTGGTCTATGCTTAGTCACTGCTAGTTATATTCTTTGTATCCTAATTGTTACTTGGATATCCCTAGAAGTGGGAGCTTTCTTTCTTGGCTATTTTCCCACAATTGAATTGGCATATACTACTATCTTTATTTTAGCATTGTTGTAATTATAATTTTCAACATTATCTTAGAGAGCAATCATTGTACTTTGGTAATCTATTGCTTGCAATGGGTGGACAACTCTATACTTTGGTATTCTCTTCTATTTTACCCTTATTTTGGCTTAGTTTTTGCAGCTGATTTGTTGTTAATATTGTGGCACCTAAGGATAATGCTTGGTAGTTATGGAAAAAGATATGCAATCTTTATGGTGAGCAAAGTCCTACTTCACAAATGTATTAGTTGAAACATCTCATGGACCTTTGCATATGAAGGAAGGGATTACTATGTCTATGCATTTGAATGAATTTTATTCTTCAACTAATTTTCACAAGGCAGTGAGTTCAAGGATAATCTGCTCCCTTGTTCTTGCTTCTGAAATTTCCTAAGTCATGGGACACTTTCTGTACTACCGTGTGTACTAATATACCTAAGGATTGTTTGAAACTCCGGGATGTTAAGGGTACCCTACTCACAAAGGAGATAAATAGAAAGAATGTGGATGTAGCATGTACTTCTCATGCATTGACTATTAGGGATAGACATAATAATAAGAGAAATAATGACCACCATAGTAGAGACTCACAAAGATCTCAGTCTCGCAAAGAGTCTCGCAGTAAGTCTTGTGGTCGTAAGTCCTTTGTGACATATCATTACTATGGAAAACAAGGTTATATTAGGCACAGTGCCATAAGTTGCACACTGACAAGTGCAAGGAGAAAGGCAAGGACAAAGTGTAGGATAAGTTTGATTATCGCATCATTATTCCTAGTAAGTCCAGCATGAAAATCGAGGAGATAAATGCCTTGGAGCCTGAGTTTGATGATGATTACATCTTGATGCTAGTTAGTTGGCTAATGCCTCGTCCATTTTTTCTCAATTTTGGCTACTTGATTTGGAAAATGATTTAGCATTGGATATTATTGGCATTGGTGATATTAGATTTTAGTTTTCTTCAAGTTGCACTTTTGTTTTGCATGACATATACCATTTTTTGACTTTGAACAAAAGCCTACTCTTTGTTGGATAGGTGGATGATATAAGATATCATGTATATTTTGGTGATTCTACATGATGGAAGATTGCCCATGGGAATCTTGTCATTGCTCGAGGTGCCAAGGCTCGCAACCTCTATCCCTCGCTTATATCTAGGTCCATTAACCATATTTTGGATGTGGCTTTATCTTTATGGCATTGTTGCCTTGGACACATGTCCTTAAAAGGAATCAAAATGATTTATCATTTGCACTATCTTCTGTCCCTTGACTACAAATGTTTTGATTCATGTGATCATTGTCTTTATGGTAGGTAGACATGCATTTCTCATAAGAAATCAAGCATTACACACATGGGTGAGCATCTAGCTCTTCTTCATTCTAATGTATGTGGTCCCATGCCCTATTAGTTGTCACACTAGGTGGAGTGAAGTATTTTGTGACTTTCATTGATGATCATTTACATAAGGTCTAGGCATACCCCATGATGAAAAAATGGGATATATTGGCTACCTTTCAACGTTGTCTTGCTCTTGTTGAGAACTAGTTTTAGTATGGGCTGAAATACAAATAATGGGGGTGAATATGTCTCTAAAAGCATTTGAGCAATTTTGCAATGAGCAAGGTATTAAGTATCAATTGATCACCCATTACAACCCACCCTAGAATGATGTTACCAAGCACATGAACAAGACAATTCAGGAGGGAGTCAGTAGTATGCTTAGTAAGATAGGCTTATCGCAACATTTCTGGACTAAGGTAGTTCTTATTGGAACACACTTGATAAGAAGTTCCCATGTACTGCTATTGGTTATTAGGTTATAAAGGAGGTATGGTCTGGAAAATCTTTGTTATATGCTCATTTGTATATCTTTGGATGTGAGGCTTTTTGCCATGTTCCCAAGGACAAACACAATAAGTTGAATCCTATGAAATGCATCTTTCTTGGTTATTGGGATGCAAGTAAGATGGGCTATCACCTTTGGGATCCATAGGCTCGAAAGGTTATTGGTAGCCATCATATTGTTTTCTATGAGAAGAAGATGCATAAACATCTTGAGCAAGTAGTTGAGGTACACATGGTGATCTTTCAAGAGGAGCCTTATGTATCGTACAGCCAACTAGACAGCTTATAGTTAATATTCCAGTGGCTCATGATTATAATGTTGAATAGGATGTATATGCCCCATAGCCTATTTTGAGATGATCTACTAGTGACAGATATTAGCCTAATCACTCATGGACTATGTTATGGAGGTGATAGATCTAGTGAGTCCCTTACTTATGAGGAGGCTATGTGTAGAGATAATTGTCGCTCTCTTAGGAGAGGGCCATGCAATCAAACTATGACTCATTGCAAAAATATTATACATGGGATTTGGTTCCTTTGCCCAATGGGAGACATGCATTACCATACAAGTGGGTATACAAGCTGAAGAGTACCCCTAGATGCCCCAAGCCAAGATGTAAGGCTACATTGGTTGCTATGGATTTTTAGTAGGAGCATGGTATTAATTTTGATGAGATCTTTTCTCCTATAGTCAAGATGAGTACCCTACGCTTAGTGTTGGCCATGGTTTCTCAATCAGATCTAGATCTATATCAACCCAATATTAAGACATCGCAAAAACACATCAGATGCCTTTGAATATTCATTTTTTCATGTAGGATCTAATATTTCATGTGCAAGCCATATTTACTATTTTGTTGACGAAATCATCGTATGTTTTCTTGGAACTAGTTTGTATTCATTTCGTTTAATCATCTTTTCAAAAAGAGATATGATTTCCTTTTCTCTCCAACACTATTAGATATTTTGTAGCTCGTGTGAATAGCTTCTAAAAGGTTGGATGTCTAGCTATGATCCTATCTAGGTCAGATGTTATCCAAATATTATTAAGGGTCAAACAATAAGGCTAGAAATCGATAAACTTTATGCTTGGTTCTACTTTTAATATATAAATGGAAGAGTGAGTACTATGTGTGTGTGTGTGTGTGTGTGCGTGTGTGTGTGCGTGTGGGTGTGCGTGCGCGCGCGCGTGCGCGTGCGTGCGTGTGCGTGTGCGTGTGCGTGTGTGATGGTATCAAAATAGGAATCCACATTTGGTTTCATTTGTAGACCTCAACATCTACAATTTGTGTTGTCCTTAACTCCATAGATCTCTAGCTCTTCTTCATGTGTAGGTTGCTAAAGTTTGAGTGTCATTTTGGATGAAAGAAATGAGAGTCAAGGCAACCAACATGGAATTGCATATGTTGGGGGTCTAAAGGACAGCCTTAAGTAAGGTGGCTGGGGCTACAAGGTAGCCCTATGTTTGAGCTAGCAAGATGGTGTGCAAGCCATTTAAATTAGGTGACTAGTTACTATTATCATCAGTAAAGGCCACCATTGCTTTGTAGCTAGCTTGTTGTAGAAAGCTGTTGTGATGCATCTTCGTCAATGTGTATGATTCTATACTAAGGGCTACCTAGATTATGTAAAAACGTCATGCACCACTATTATTCTCCTTCTAAGGGAGATGCTTTGTGAGCAATGGGTTATCTTCTAGAAGTGCAAGAGAGTGCTATCTATTGAAAGGTTACACCATGCATATCTAGAGGGTTTTTTTTTGGGGGGGGGGAGGGGGGGGGGGGGGGGGGGGGGTCATCCTTTGCATAGTGAGTTATTACAAAGTTTGCCCTCCGGAAGGGGTTGTTGTTGATCACCTACCTCAGTGATTACTAGCCCATGTTCTACTATGATCTTTGAATTAAGAGTTTTTTTTTAATTTAGTTTTTCTTTCCTCTCATCGTTATAACATCAACAAATACCCTCATAATTGTTTGCAAAAAAAAATTTGAGGATTGGGTTTCCAACTTGGCAAACAAAGACACAGCTATTACTCATGCAAGTTGACTTACGGTTGCTATCTTTGATAGCGATACATCTCTAATAGAATATCTTTTATCCAAAATCCTAGAAGAAAAAGAATAAGCAAGCCATTAATATCATTGATCTAGGACTTGCCAATTATCTCATCCATCGCATTGATCTTGTTGCATGCTTGAAATGATTGACTTTTTGGTTGTTTTTTGGAGCTTTGTTACCTATTTTGGTATGTGCTTTTGTGGATTTTTACTCTTTTATGATTAATTTTGAGAGTGTTGGGATGATTTTGGATTGGTTTGAATATCTTTTCTTTGCTCATTTTTGTTTGGTTTAAAATGTTTTAATGTGTTTCATTTGATACCTATTGGGCTCTGATTGCTTCTATAAGGTTCTACTGAGCTATTTTTTCCTTCTATTTGAAGTCTTATGGTCATGGAAGAATGTGTTTGAATATGACTTGAGAATATTTGGATGGTTTTGAATTGGTTGATATGGCTTTTGTATTGACTATGTGATTTTATTGTGTTATGTCTCTGCCTTTTGTGGCTCTTGCGAGCTCATGTATGCTTATGTAGCCTTCTATATGTGTCTGTATGGTTTCTATATGATCAATTACAAGCTTGAAATTTGAATATGAAGAAGATTATGTTATTTGTTAAAGATGTTACCATGGGAGAATTGTATTATGATGTTGCTTGAAGCTATTTCCTTTTCATGCTTCCCTTGTGTGGTGCCATTAGAAGATTAATAAATGCTTTTCGATATGATAATACATATTTTCTTACAGTTATTTCCTCATTTTCCTAGTGTTCTCTTGGGAGCTCCATGTTTTGATGCATAGCTGGTTAATTTTGTCATCAACAGGCACTCTAATGAGCTAAAAAATGAAGGAAATGACACCAAAAGGAAGCAATGGAAAATAATAGGAGCTCTACAACCAAGGAGAAATTGACAATTTCATAGAAAGGGAAACATTTAATAAGAGATTCATTCCCCAATGGAGGGAACACAATGCCGTCTTGATGCAAGCCTTGAATGATGGATTGTTCACACTGTCAACAAAAGCTAAAGAAACTTGCATATTTATAGCCAACTAGTTGGGAAGAAACTAAATAAACAAAAGCAAGGAGAATGGTCGGAAATGGAAGATTTGACTTTCATTGAGGATTTCCTAGACAACATCAAGTGGGAGATTGTGGAGAAGCTTCAAGAGCCATGGTCAGTGGAAGTTCACAAAAACAAGGAAGAGAAGAGTTAGAATCTCCTAGTGGACTAATGGGGGTAAAGATACTTGTGTCTAACCGCCCATATATTCATTATACTGACAGTACCCACACATTTGTACACTATGGGTGGTGAGCATCCATCAGTATCACTTTATTCATTATTCTTTTAGTGACATTTGAATAAGCGAAGTCCAGTCACACAATGCGATTGTTCGAGTTCCTACATACAATGTCTCTCTCTTGCTCTCTTGCTCTATCCACCATAGCTCTTGAATATCATGTACTTGTTGTTTCGAGCTTGCATTGCTCATTTGGCATTCGATTTTCTTCCAATGGGAGTTACATGTGCTACTTTGGATATTACATAGAGCTTTGGATTTATGCACTTGAGCTTGAGCTTACTTTCACCAAGGCCATGGGACACTTACTTCATGTACATACTCTCTTGATATGTATTAGATGTAATTACCCTATAGTGGGCTAATTTCGTCACTTACTTTGGACCTGGCACTTATGTTTGTCAATGTATTGTCAGTGATATCTATATGCTTTTGGATTGTGTATTGAGCCTTTCTTAGTGGGCTATGCATTTGGCAGGTTCCCTTCTCTTTACCTAAGATCTCCTATGTGCATGATGTCTAAGCCTACTGCATGTCTAGTTACTGATATACTGCAATTGTGGCAACTTTCAGTGCCAGTTGTTCTTTGTCTTTCTTTCTTGGTTACTCACAATTGGTTGTTGGTATACTGCTATAGCTTATTACAATAGCCTTTTGTTTTAGTTTTATGCATTCTATCAAAGGGGAGTCACTTGGATTTAACAATTACTTGATTACAATTATTGGACAACTCATCATTTTGGTAATTTCTATTACTTAGCCCTTGATTTGGTTGTGGTTTTGGGGCTATTTTACAATCATTTATAACAACCTATTTGTCTTGGAGTGTATAAGGTAGTCTTGAAACTATATTGCTCTCAAAAGGGAAACACATCCACCTCCCTAGACATTTCTTTATATTCTTTCAAAGGACAAAAATTAAGAGCTTTGCAAAAGAAGAGGCTATAAGGCAAAACCTTCCAAAGAAAACAATGGCATAGTCCTTGACAGTGGGTAGTGTAAGCCAATTACCAAAAGAAGCAAAGCCCTTAGCGATGGGGTAATACCAAACGTTGGTTCCATGAATAACTTTTGAAGTCAGTTCTAACATGGATATTGAAGCATGGATGCACTATTCCCCTTGTAACACATGGCCAGTTTGGGGCTAGAGACAAAAGAAGAGTTGGACACAAAAAGTGTGTTCTTCTCTTACAAAGCCCCTCCAAAAGCAAAAATGAAATCTGAAGAGAATAAGTTTGAAAAAAACAAAGAGGAATCCATAGTCAAAAAATGACACTGATAATGAAGAAGTTACAGCAATAATGACCTCAATGGTTGAAGATTCCATGATGATCGATGGAATGACAACGGTTCCCTTTAGACTCATTAATGGTCCTCAAAGTATACAAAGCATGTACAAGAAGTGGATCAAGCAAACTAAGATTTCTTTCATTATCAGTGATTCCTACCACCTTGACCACTAATCCTTCATAAGAAAGATAACAAATGATGCCCCGTTACCAAACAATTGGGATGATTCATCTTTTTGATTGACGGAAAATTCTTGATATTTAACCTTAAGTCTCGAGTTTTTGTCCTTTTCCAAAATTTCCTTTATCATCTCTAGATATCCCGGATCATGGCTAGCTCAAGGATAAGGTTGCTAGGCATTGACACCATAGTTGCCAAAGATTCGGCCATTGAGAGTTCCTCCATGATCAAAGAGTTGAGGAACGCCTTGCGACTTAGAGCATCAGCGAGACCGCATTCTCTTTGCCGGGTCGATACCTAATCTCTCTCTTTTTTTCCCCTTTAGGAGTTTTTCTCACCTCTCTCTCTCTCTAAAAAGAGATTCCAAAATAACATTTTAATAAGAGATCTTCTATAATCAAGCAAATCTTGTATCTGTATTTTCAATAGATTTCACCTATTATTTTATTCCCAAATTGTAGGATAATGTCACTTTTTCTCAAAATCCTCATAACTATAAAATACAATTCTATTTTCTCTAAAAAACATAGCCAATCATTGATATATGACTCCTTAATGCCCTCATGACTTTCAACATTAAAATATATTAGAATCATTCTCATTCTCGCTTCTTAAAAGGGCAAAAGTTTAAAAACGATATAAAATCGCATACACATCATATTTTAAGATAATTTTTTACCCTGAGACACCTTTTTGACTTGAGAGTTTCCTTATAAATTTTTATCTTTTTTGGACAAGTATATGCCTATTTCTGGGCATTTTTTCATTCCCTCTCAAAGCTGTAGATTTGTCCCAAATTTTGTGTACTCTTATCTGGCAACATCAACATACAATGAATCCCAATCACTCTACTTTCTTGATAGCTAAGTTATTGAAGCTTTGAGAAATGAAGTTTATTTATCGAGTGGCTAACAATGAATGGGTTTCACCTATTTTGGTTGTTCCTAAGAAGAATGGGAAGCTTGGCATATATGTCAACTTCCAAAAGCTCAATTCCATAGCAAAGAAAGATCATTTCCCTATTCCTTTCATAGATCAACTATTGGATACAATTGTAAGATAAGAGTTGTACTCCGTGCTAGACGGATTCAATGGATACAACAAAGTGTAGCTTGTAGAATAAGATTAGTCCAAGACAACCTTCACAATAAAATGGAGAACATATCCCTATAAAGCGATGCCATTTGGACTATGCAATGCTCTTATCACCTTTCAACGAGTGATGATGCAAGCTTTCCAAAATCATTTGCACAATTCTATTGAAGTTTATTTTGATGACTTCTATGACTTTAGTCTCTTATGGGGATCTAGTGAGAAGATTGTGAAGATTGCAGCTTTGACAACATCTACCAAAATCAAACAGTTGTGGGGATTTCTAGACCATATGGGCTAGTACGGAAGGTTCATTGCACACTTTTCACAAAGGAAGCTTCCCTACACAACCTTCTCATGAAAGACACATAATTTTTGTGGCACTTAAATGTGAAGAAGCTTTCGATACCCTAATGTTTAGAAGCTTTCGATACCCTAAAATAGGGTACTATTAAAGCACTTGGTCTTGTAGCCTTCTCGTTAGAGGAATAAGTTTCATGTACACAACAATGCATCAATTAAAAGGGTATATTTCTATGCTAGAAAGGGTGTTTGAAGCTAGATCAACCGATCTATTATGCAAGCTACAAGGTTATTGACAAGGAGAGAAACTATAAAGTGATAGAACTAGAATGCTTGGCCAAGGTGTTTACTATTATCAACCCACTTCAAGTTCTATGTGGATCATGAGGCTCTATCTTTTTTAGATAAACAAAGCCAATGTCAAAGGCTGAATGATGCAATGGCTACTCCTTTTCCAAGAGTTTGATTTCAAAGTGGTAACAGAGATTGGTTGTTCCCATGTACTAGCTGACCATCTCTATCAGATCCCTCAAAGTAAAGAAGAGGAGTAGGATGATTCAAATCTCCCTAATGCCTCCCTATTTCTAGTCAAGATTATAACCCCATGGTATGTAGATATCACCAATCTCTTACTACATAGGAATACCCTCCTAGACTCTCTCAAAAAGAGAAGAAGAAGCTCCTCTTGGAATCAGCTCCCTACACTCTACTAGACAATATCATGTATAAGAAAGACAAAGTTGAAATGTTGCAAAGATGCATTGCATAAGATGATTGGGGTCATCTTGAAGACTTGCCACAAGTCATGTGGTGGCCATTTCATGGAAGAAGCAATGGCCAGGAAATCTTTACTTGTAGGTTATTGGTGGCCTACACACTGCATAAGGATACCTATGATTATTATAAGCATTGTAATGCATGCCAAATAGGGCATCAATTTTGTCGTGCCCATTGACCCTCCAACCAAATGAAAGTAAAATAGATACATTTGATTATACACTAATTATGTGACGAAGTGGTGTGAAACCAAAGCTCTTAAGCAAGATGATGAAAACAACATGTCAATATTTCTATATAAGAACATCATCACCCTCTTTGGCAATCTCTTTGAGCTCGTAATGATCGAGGTGCCCATTTTCTCAACAAGATTACGGAAGAGCTAGCAAAAGTCTACAAAATTAGGCATCGAAAATCTTCCCTTTATTACTCCAAAGCCAATGACCAAGTTGAAGTCGCCAATTGTATCCTCGATTTGATCCTAATAAAGGAAAATTATTGCACATAGCCATAATTGGGATGATTGACTTATAGAAGCCCTCTGGGCATATAGAATCTTCCACAAAGTCACAATAGCTTAGACACTGTTCTAGTTAGTATATACTATAGAAGATGTCTTTCCTATCAAACTAGAGTTGCCCTCTTTGTGAGTGGCCATTAAGAAATGACTAGGAGACGAGGTGTCCCTTCAACACTAGCTTCTACATTTGGAATGTCTAGATGAGACAAGGCAAATGGCATTGCCATGTATAGAATCCATGCAAGCTTGATGCAAAGTCCATCATGATAGCTTCATTAAGTACAAAGAATTCAAGGAAGGTGATATGGATTTGGCATATGATTCACATTTTTTTTAGTTTCTTGGTAAGCTCCAAGAGTGGTGGATGGGCCCCTACAATGTACTTATGGTCAATCCTAACATTTGTATCTAAGTCTAAGCCATAGATGCCTCTGACGATTCTTTCTTAATCAATGGATACAGAACGATTGAAGAAATATTTCCCTTCCAGTAAGCTTTCATCCTAACCGAATGGGGATGTGAGTAAGGGTTGCCCTCTATACTTATCAAATAAATGTCAGACAAAGTGAGTGACCAGTCTTTTCCGTTCAAATCAAATGAGATAACCTCGCACCCCTCCTCTCCTTCCTCCTCCCTCTCTCCCTCCTTCCCACCCCACCATCCATCTCTTCCCCTCTCTTCCCCATCTTCCCCCCTCTTCCTCCTTCTCCTCTCCCTCCCTACCCCCACCCCTATCCTTCCCCATAGCCCCTATTCACCCCATCCCCACCTGTACCCTTCGCCATAGACCCCCCCCTTCCCACACCCCCTTCACAAGAAGCTCCCATTCCTATTATCTACTGCATGTTTATTTTTCTCTCCTCTCACACCTTCTTCTAGTCCTTTGGGTTTTTTTGAGCTAATGTTTGCATGCAAGATATTCGTGCATACTAGTTAGCTACTATTCATGTATGTGTTTCCTTTCAAACTTTTCTATGTATCCATTCACAATCATTCGTATGTGCTTTTTTGTGTTTGGGCTTGTGTGTGCTTCTTGCAATTGTTCACACATGGCCTTCCACATCCTAATATCCCCATATTCTACTCACGTTTCCACAATATCTTTTTTTTTTTAACGAACATAAAAACCAAACTATACATAAACCCAACACTTTACAAGTGCATAAATAAATAAATAAAAATGAAACAAAAGCAAAAAAAACACAAAAATCACTTAAAAATACAACATACACCCACACATATAGGCACCTTTTAAAAAAACCAAAAAAATCAACACAAAAATGTATGAATGCAATTCCCTCTCTCCCCCCAAAAAGAAAAACTAAGAAACCCAAAAACTAAAAATTCACCACAACCAAAAAACACAAAAAACAAAACAAAACAAACACACAACCAAAACCAAACACACCACACTTGCCTAACTCTAATAATTCACCAAACCCCTACAAAGAAAAAAAAAATGCACAACAAAAACACAAAAACAAATAACCATATTAAGAAACAAATGAAGCTATCCCCTTTTTTCGTATTTTCCATGTGTGGTGCTATCAAAAAAATCAGTACAAGGGATTGGCATAATAGCAATGAAAATTAACTATGTTTTAAAATGTTAGTATTAGCATCATCGTTTGTGTTGATATATAGCAACACTAACAGTGATGCTAATAGTTACATCTTACCATGCAAAAAAGAAAATGCCAAAATAGTTTGTGAACTATTCAAAGCTTGAGATATATATATATATATTACCCTTTTGTTGGCATTACTTATCAAACAAACATCTCATTGCCTTTCTCATTATATCATCCTACTTACTTCCCATCCCGATTTCACTTCCCTTTTATCTTTTATCCCCTCTACTACTTTCCAAATTCTTGTCTTTACCACGTATCCCTTTATTGTACATCTTTCTCCTACTACCATTGAAGGTCCACCTATTCCTTCTACCTTTTCTATAGAAGAATCCCTTCAACCCTTTTTGTTATCTTCCCTCTTTTTTTCCCATCACTTTCCCTTCAGTTATCTAGTTTCCATGATCTATCTTTCTCATCTCTTCATTGTTCTTCACTTATTTCCCTTTCTTAGCCATAAAAATATATCAATCTCCCCTTTGCAACAAATGGTTCTTGTCACACTTGGATTTAACAGTGATATTCTCTATCGATGATAATGGACCTTATAAGATTCCTTAACATAACCCGTTTTCAATTGGCCTATCATTCTTAGTACCTAGGATACCCCTATAGTTTGTTCAAATTCTTATCTTTAGTTTGCTCAAGCATGTGCACAATCAAAGGTTTATCTTTATGTGATTAGCCGCACACTTATATTGGTGCTTGGATTTTATGCACTAGCAATAATACATTAATATGTGCAAGTCAATTGCATCATTACCAATCCTAATGAGGATACTATGGGAAGATCCAATACAAAAAATAATTATAGACCATGGAAAACTTTTCATATATAGTAATATAAGCAACAACTAGTCTCAAATGGAAAAAAAGGCTTAGTAAACCAATTGAAAACCTAGATATTTAGTTATTGACAATGAAGTGGTTGAATGAGAATACCAATTATCAATTAAAATGCTATTTAATGATCTATTTGTGTTTTCAAACTTTTAAAGAAAACTAGTTGAGTTTTTCTATAACTTATGGTATGCTTATATGAGTTTGTTCTTTATGGACAAAACTTATGGTGCTTTGAGGACTAAGCATTAATAGAAACCATAAAAAAGACTCCACTTATCAATGCTACATCTTATTTAAAGATGTTTCATTTGTATATTGGCATCTTCACTTAATATCTAAATCAACCTATAGACTTTAAAAGTTTCAAAATTTGATTTTAAAAAACATCGTAAGTTATCCTATCCAATATCAGCTTTTTATTTGAAATTGGACCAAATACTACACATTAAAGCTTCTAAGTTATATATAGTAGTTGTATTGCGAAATTGATATTGCATATCATCGCTGGTAGTTACAATAAAAGATATTGGGATTATTTAAAGAAACCTTTTATGACTAAGTTATTATGTAAAGTCACAAAAATAACTTTATCAATGAGTGACCTGATAAGAAACAAAATGAAAATAAAAGTTTGAAACAAGTTATTTGTATAATGGTGACATATATAATGAAGGGTTAGAAATATATGCAAAAAACAAAGAAAATTAAGTTTAAGTTAATACTTATTTTTAATTTAAGATTTAATATGAGCTTAATTATGTATTCATTTTTAAGTTTAACCTTTATAGTTAAATATTTTAGAAAAATTATATCACTTTAAATTTTAAATCTATTTGAAAAATGTGATATGAGTTTATAATAGGTACATGAACAATTATATCAGTCACATCTGTCAATATTGAAAATACATATCAAACTTATGTAACAACATATATTATCAAACAAAAATCCAAACCATCTAAATCAAACATTTTTGCCTTTGTGGTGCAATTAGTGGTTCACAATATGCTTAACAAGCAATATTTGCGGGAGAAAGTCCTCTATGTGTGTGTGTGTAGGCAATGCCATCACCAACTATATCATACATACCTTGAATCTCAAAAATGATATATTTTAAACTTATATATTCTAAACTAATCAATTTATAAACTAATATTTTCTAGAATTTCAAAGTCAAACAAACTTTCCTTCATTCACCTTGGGTTCCTCCTCTCGTTACTACGATCATTATTTCAAGAGCAAGACCAAAAAGAATACATGTATTTTAGTAATAACTATGAGTTTGTGGATTTTTGTCATGGTTGTAGTTGATTGAGACACATGGATATATTGAAGAGAATGCAAGCTTTGAAATCAATTATAATATATCAAAGAGAACATAAGCTTTGAAATTTTTAATATTCAATTAAGCATACGAATATCTTTCACTCCAACCTACCACTAAGCATACAAACATCTTTCACTCCACCCAACCACTAATGCCTTGGGGGGGCAAGCCTTGGTGAGACAAATGGTTGCCAAAAACAAGGAATGCACCATAAATGATGAGAACAAAAGGATCACTATGAGCCTTTGGAAGATAATAGACCAACATCCAAGTGGAGACAAGGAGCAAGCTTTCAAAGCAAATGAGCAGCAAGCCAAGCAACCGAATAATCCTTAGAAAATGTTTTTTTAATGAGAGATAATATTATTGATATTTTTATCAAAGAATATTTACAAGTGCATCTTGATAGATGCTCCCAGGGGGTCCTTGGACAGCCCACCAAAACCACTTGGACATACACTCATTTGAGAGGGGTACAGTAAAATGGGAGCTTTCTTCATTAGCTTAATACAACTTTGAAGATATGACCTTTTCTCCCTAGCCTCTTCACTATTGCCTAGGATTCTCTTGCTATTTTTCCACACAAAACTAGAGGTTTTAGTCTAACTCCCTTTAACATTGTCACCACATTCCTATCGCTCCATAGGGCTCTCAGAGTGACAGCCCCGATCATGTGCCAAAGCTTCATGGTTTCTTCGTCAACTACACCTTGGTCTCTAAAAAGTGCACCCTTTATTCTAATGTTGGCATTCAATCTTGTAGCAACAACCCATGCATTGATTCTTTTTCACATTGTCCTAAAAGGTATGGATGATTGTCTCATTTGCTTTGAAGCACATCTGGCAGGTTTTTGGTACCTTCATGAATTTGGCTATCCTATCTTTAGTTGCTATGTTCTTGGTGGAGATCTTCCATGAAAAAGTTGAGTTTATTCAAGGTCATGTAGGCCCAAACTCTTCTAATTCTACATCTCCATGTCTTCCAATGGGTTCTAGGAAATTTCTTCTTCCACTCAACCTCTTAATGTACGACGATCAAAGCAGGGAGCTCCCTTTGTAGTAAAGACTTGTGTGGGCCACTCATCTCTTTTCCTCTCTAGATTCTCCTCTAACCAAGCTACCTCTCCTCCATTCAACTTGAATGTCCTCCTTATTTGAGCCATCTATAGGGGGCATTTGTATTTGTATCCCATATGTCCATCCATCTCTTAGTGCTTTTCTTTTCAATTACCTTAGACTTTTTCCAGTCCAATGCAACAAGAGCTACTTCATCTTTGTATGCCATAGGGAATATCCAAATGTGTTGAATCAGAGACGCTGAATCAGAGACGCATCACCCCTCCTTTCTTGGGTAGACACCTAATCAATGCTCTTAAGCATGTTCTTCTAGCTCTTCAATAGGAATTGGCCAGCATGGATTACTTGATCCCAAAGTCAATTCCTTTAATCAACACATTGGTCCACGATAGGTTACTCCATCTTCCTCTTGCGGCTATGGCCTTCCTCACATCCACTCTCTCTCGTGATAGTTGCCCAAATAAGTTCATTTAAATCTTGGGGATTAATTTGAAGACAATCCATTGAGCTTTGTTCCTCATAGTCTGAACCTCCAAGCCTCCATTGGCCTTAGCTCCACACAACTAGCCCCATGCTACAACATGCCAGCTAGCTTTGTTTGCATATCCCCACAAAAGTTATCTGCCCTTTTTTTCAAGGTTTTCTAGCTTGTCTTTGAGAAGGCATTGGCCATTGCCACAAATAAAGCCGTAGGGTTGATGACACTGTTGAGAATGATAATCCTCTCGTTTATTCCTATAGGGAGTTCCTAAAACATGACTAACTTATCAACTACTTTTAGATGAAAATTTGCTTTACCAATGAGTACAACAATTGGTTATTGTGATGATGAGGCATACCCAAGGAGATAGACAACCTATTAGGAAATTTTGTTAAGTTGGAGGTTATGCACATTGTAGGGGTCAAACATCCAACAATGTTCAGGCAATCAATGTACCCATGGTGACATAGTGGTTTCCAAGTAAAAATACAATGAATCAAAGCCAAACATGCCACATCTACTTGATTAAAGGAGAGAATAGTGGAACAATGGTAGGTGCTAAAGATAAGGGAATAGGAGAATGGTACCACATTGTCAACATAAGCAGAATGGCTAGTATCAACAGTGTGTTGGGGATAAAGTTACTTGTGCCTACACCGCACTATATTTAAAACACACATCATGGCCAAATACATGTACGTTGTAGTTGGTGGGTGCCCATGATTGTCACTTTATTCTTTATTCCTTCCGTGACTATTGAATAAGGGAAGGTCGGCCACATTTTGTGACTATTGGAGTTCCCGTACTCTCTCTCACTCACTCACTCACTCTCACTCTTTCCATCTACCATAGCTCTTGCTTCTGCTTGTATGCTTCCACTATAGCTCTCTTTGCCTTCTTTAGCAACTAGTTGAACTTGCTTTTTCGAGATTCCAATCGCCATAGGAAATCTTAGGTAGCAAAAGATCAAACCTAGCTTGATCTCCTTGAAGCAATAGTCTAGTAGCCATTGCTCCTCCTTGTTCAGAGATATAAGCAAAAATTCTATCTTCTTGATGCTAATCATCGAGCCTATTCTTTGGAAGCCTCCCCTACATTTGAATTATCATAAGCAAAAAGTTGCAAGCAAAAAATAGATCCATTTGGGAGTGGAAGTCCTTTTAATGTGCCTTGCTATACTTTATAGCAAAATTTGTGGGATATTGACCCATTGATACTCACCGAAGTTGTTGTGTTGGAGAACAAACCATTAATCATCTTAAAAAGGGAGCACCAAATCCCATCCATCCCAAGGTTGCCAAAATGAAATCCCATTTGAGTCTATCATAGGCTTCGTCCGTGTCCATGTTGATTAGTACAAATTTGCCATCCCACTCTAGTGCATGGTCTATGTGAATTACACGTGCCAATGAAAACTTGACCATGAGAGCTATTGCTTTTGCTATAATCTTGTAATAAACATTTAGCATAGTCAAGGGGATGCCATTGTGTGATTGCTAATATGTTCGTCAACTTCAAAAAAAGTTTGATTAGTCCATGATTGTTGTATCCTACAATCTTACTAAAGTGATTAACAAAGCTGTAGATATCATGCCTGCATGTGCCCAAAGCACCTTCTAGCACTCCATTGGAAGCTCGTCAGGGCTAAGAGATTTCCCTAGTTTCATTTTCTTGATTATATATTATAACTCGTTTTATAAGTGAAAGGTCTAGCAATTAGGGTGATTGCTTTGGGTCCCACCTTGTGTAAACATGGCTCTAGCAATTGTGGCATAGCCTCCTTCGTACCCTTCAAGAGTCACTATTGGTTGCACTAGAATCAAATATAGGCTCTTCATGAAGGTCCTAGCAATGCTGGATTTGTCTTGATGCATAATACCTTGATCCCATCAAGTCATGATTCTTGCATAATTCTTCCCATGCAATCCTCTCATGTGCTATCATGGTGGCTGCAGCATGTGACCTATCCCCCCTTCTTAGGTCATCATGCTGAAATTGCCACAAGTAGAAAGGTATTTGGCCCTTGCATGGCTTTCTTTAGCTCCTTCCATTTTGCTATTTTGTTGGCTAAGATGTTTAGGGCATAGATAGAGATGGTTTTGATCTTGTCCGTTCCCAGCTCTGCAACAACAAAGAGATGATTAAGAGTTGTTGTATCTTGATTTCTTGAAGGGCTAAGATGTTTGGCCTTTTACTCCAAAGCATCCTCCTGCACTCAACTTTCTTCTTTGGCGAGCATGCCCCCTTGGTATTCCACATAATAAGGGAGAGCTTAAGTATAATATTCGTAGTAGAAGTTAGTATTCTCATTTGTCTCATCATCCCCACCAAACATTGCATAAATATTTCTATTACCCAATGGCAATAAGATCTACTACTTGAGGGAGAACTTCCTTCTTCTTCTTAGACCATTTCTCTTCCATTGAGGGGTGATGTTCTCCTTTTCCTTCCTATGATCCACCAAGGGCTTGTCTTGCCTTGTCCTGCACTTGCTTTTCTTCACCAAGGCTTGACTTGCTTTAGCTCTTCTCCACTAGTGGTTGTTTCGCTATTGCTTTTTTCTTCTCTTCTAACTCCTTAGAGGGGAGCTCTCTTTCCTTTCTGAATCCTTTTGCACAATTCAATATGAGCCTCCTATTCTTGCTTTGGTAGCCCTATGCAGGGAATTTGCAAAATGGCATGTTATGTAGCAGTGATAGCATGAATTAGAGAAGAATGCGAACTTGACCTCGATTGTAATTTCAAGGTCGAGAGCATCTTGTACTTCTAAGAACTTAGGCATTTCTTTCTGCATGTCCCATAGAATACATGCTTTCTTTTTTGCTCAAATGATGTTATGTGTTGAGCAAATAAATACAGTACCTTGCCCAAAGCTTTAGCCAACACTTGAACTTCACTATCCATCCAATTGGGGAGATAAGATAAAGTAACCCACATCGGGCATTTTTGGGCCAGGGTTTTAGCAAGAGAGAAGTGAGGAGTACATGGGAGCATATACAAAAAATTTCCTTAATAGGCCACTATCCACTCCAATACTAAATCCCTTTCTTGCTTAGAGCCCACCAAGACAAATAAAAAACATATTCCAATGAACCTAAAGTTGCTACAATGTTGCCCTTGCACAATTCGTAGAGAGGAACCATCTTCCAAACTCCTCCTTTGAGGGTATCCTCTTCTTCTTTATGGGGAGAATACCCTCCTCCCATAGAGAAGAAGAAGACACAAGGAGTTGAGAAGTCATCATACCTTTGTTTGAGTTGTTGGAGCGAGAAGGCAACAAGTGCCTTAAGCACTTTCTTCTAGTCTTGAATCTGCACCCTCTTCTTCTTATTAAAGGATTGCTTGAGTTATCTGCATTCTTTCCTAACTTCCAAAATGGTCCTGCTCGATCATTAGATTTTGTAGCTCATTTGCCATATCCCAGAGCTTGTATGGGATTTGGGAGGGGGAGGCCACGTGGCAGTATCTGTTGTTGTGGAAATAAATACTATCAATGCCCTTAATCAACATTTATTTCACTTGTGGCCATCTCTCTCTCTCTCTCTCTCTCCTCGTTGCGTTTTCCCGAGGAAGAGCTTTAGATGAGCATTGTAATAAATTTGAGAAAGGAAAAAAGTCATTCTATCTTTTTATTCTTGTAAGAGAAACTAGCATCAAAACGTTCCAAAAAGGGGGGGGGGGGGGGGAAACCCGATATAAAAAATTGTCATAGAATATGGGCCGTGGAATCGTCACATAATACGAACTTAGGAGAGAGAGAGAGAGAGAGAGAGCGAGCGCGAGCGTGAACAATGGGGGAAGTGCTGATGATCGAAGGGCCGGGGGGGAGCAAGTCGTGGAATCTCTCAGAGGTGGATGCCCTGCCCTACATCGACCGCGACTATGACAATCCCCAGGTCAAATTGGAGGTCGATCGTCTCGTCGAGGAGGAGATGCGGCGCAGCACCAAGCGCCCGGCCGACTTCCTTGCAGAACTTCCGCCTGTGCCTAAACTTGACTTTGAGGTGTGACCTACTCGACTCTCATTTACACACACACAAGCACGCACACAGAGAGAGAGAGAGAGAGAGAGAGAGAGAGAGAGAGAGAGAGAGAGAGAGAGAGAGAGAGAGAGAGAGAGAGAGAGAGAGAGAGAGGAACATGGAGTAGAAATGCTTACAATGCCTATTGCAGTTCATTCAACAAGTGCTCCAACATCAAATGTTTAAAAGTTCATGACGAACGCATGTAGCCGTACTCTCCCTGTGTGCATATGACGTCTTATATATAATCATGTGTAGCTAATAATTTTGGTGGCTAAGGCATAACCAAAGGAACTAACTCGTGTATATGGCTATTCCAACCTATTGGGTGCTGCGTGCCTGTGATGCATGCAAAGCATCCTTCGGCTTCCAAGAACACTTTAGAACAACAAACTGAAATCAAGACGAGCTTACCGTTGAAAAGAGTACTTGAACATTGCATGGGCTTCTTTCGTTTCTTTACTTAATGGAAAACCTGGTACAATGCGGGAGCGTCCTTTCGATTATTGGAATGGACAATAATCAACCAAATCCTCAAATTTGAGCTTGAAGGATGCTGAAACATAATCGGAACTTTTATTGTGAGCGTGCTAGAGTGACAAGCTGAGCACGCAATCATGTAGGGTAAAGGGGCCAATCAGTGAACAGCCGCCATTAATGGTACAAAAGCGGGCAATTGCCGGGGCCTAGTCATGGCACCCTTTCAGCTTGATTGAAAAATAAACACCAGTACTTTTCAGCACAGTTCCACACAATTCTTCATTGTTCTATTTTTGGTCCAAGTAGTTCCCATTTGTAGGCTCTAGGCACGTTACAACTACAACTCCCGTGCATTACTTACATAAATGTAAAAAAGTAGCTTTGTTCATGAGCGCGCAATCAGTTCTCCGTCTTCCTCTTCCATGTCACTATATTGGCCCCCATAGCAACCACGATTCCTTCATACCTGCAAAAACCCAAGAAGATAATCCTATCAGTAATCAGCCGCCTTGTCCTGTCACTAATACAAGGCATCATAACAAACCCACTTCTTTATTCCTTTAATTTCAAAAATTTAGGATCCGCGTGCATACCTCAAGCCAATCAAACTATGCCAAGTACCTAATCCATGCCATCGTATCAAGAGCAACCAATCAAACAACATGCCATGGATAACCTCAGAGCCTTGCGCAACAAAAGGAGGATGCTCACAATTGCATCACCCATTTATACACTGTTCTTCCATCCCCTCTTACTCTCCCTCTCCAACATACCTCATAGCAACCATGGCCTATTGATCAAACACGTGCAAACCACCACTCTCTTCTGCCTATCTAAACTAGGCCCTCTCAACCATTCTTTGCTGTGTGCTCTTCAAGGCAGCTCATTGCCTTGGCTCACACATTCTATGCCTCACACACAAGCTGTACTACTATGAGTTGAAGGTAGTTGAATGTATTGTTCTTGCCAGGGCTGCACCTACTTCAAGGTTGTCTATGTCTACTTCAAACCAATGTCTTCGACTACTTCTCCTTGTGAATGCAAAAGTGCATAATTGAGAGAATACCGATCATTGCCCAATTCTTGTGCACCAACGATCTGTTGCACATAAATGGTGAGCGTGTTTGTTGTTGTGGTGGCATTCATGTCAAGCCCATCGCATTCTGCAGGGCTTTGAATCAATCATCCAAGCCACACATTCCATCTATTCCTCCCTATACACTCCAATCAACATCTTCCAAATAGCCTTCCTAGCTACACATTCAATCTATCTCTCCCTTTACACTCCAATCATCATTTTCCAACCTTGTTTTAGGGACTATCCCTTCTTCAAAGGGGCCATCCTTGTTTGTGGACAATGACACATAGCCACCCAAGAAGAAATTCTCAATAAAGGAGTATTCAACTCTTCTCATGGATATGAAGTAGTTGTCAAGCTCTGCCTTGCAATGTGCATGGATTCCAACCTTCTACTCTTCACGTAGCATAACTAGTTCTGGATAGAGCATCTATGTTGGATTGCAGGTACTTGTGTGATGTGTTCACACCTTTGTTGTAGATGACAAGTTCTAGTATTCGAAGCAGTAGGTGCTTGAAGGGGAGGTTCAATCCTACACAATGGTGCCAAGCATTGACTCCACAAGTTCTGTGTAGGAAATCTCGCTCTAGATTAAGTCAAGACAAGCCACTCTCATCAGCTCCACCTCAACCCAGTCTTTGTTGAACCACCAATGGAGATTCAAAGATAGAGAGTCGTCAAGCAATGGACTGTTGAAGACATGGCTCAAGCAATTCCCAATCATGAGGTAGGAGTTTCTCTGAGAAAGTGTGCCAACAAATATGGAATGAGTGCCTCAGCAATTCGTAATTAGCAAGAGGGGAGAATCACTAAGAAAGCAAAGGGACTAGCAACAATGTTAATTGTATCTACTTGAGTGGTGCTTTTAAAAAATACGATTCAGGCCATAGAGTATCTGTGCTTGATGTGAAGTTGAAAGCGGTTGAATTATGTCAAACCAGGCACACAATGTTTAGCCAGGGTATTCTCAAGAAGAGCTGGTGGGATTGCTTTCGGAAGTGGCATCCCAAATTGGTGTTTTGAGTAAGTGGACCATTGGAGCAATCTAGAGCCATTAGTTTTTGGCTTGAAATTGTAAGGACATTCCATGACAACTTGAAGACCATGTATGGCACAAAGAAGTATCCCCTATGCAACATTTGGAATGTAGACAAGATAGGGCTCCACGGCCCAAGAGATAAAGGCATGAGAGTACTTGCATGGAAAGGCACGAGAGCTGTGTATGGAATAACCACAGACTCCAGGGAATGGATGATTGTTCTATGTTGTGTGAATGCTCCTAGTTTTGCCATTCATGGATACTACATCTTCAAAGGGCAAAGGGTTGGTGGAAATTACATTGAAGATTGTGAGGAGGGAGTTGTAATGGCCATGCAAAGAAAAGCATGGATGATCGGGGAGCTGTTCCATGCATGGTTGGATCATTTCCACAAGTGTATTGATGAGTCTATGAGCTTTACCAATAAGCATTTACTGATTCTCAATGGCTATGGCAGTCATGTATCTATTTCGGTTGTTGAGAAGGCTTCTTTGTGGGGAATTGACATTATCACACTATTGGCACACATCTCATAAGCTCCAACCATTGGATGTGAAGAGTTCAAGTCATTGAAGACCCATTTCCGCAAAGAAAAAGGCAATTTGGCAGCACATGACACAAAGCACTCGAGCAACAAAGAGAGTCATAGTTGCAATAGCAGCCAAGGCTTTCCAACTCTCAAGCATCGAGAGCAATATCTCAGTTGGCTTTAGGATCATTAGGATATGGCCTCTTAACCCCCTAGCTCTACAGTTTGATGGGACACCATCCCAACACATAAATGTGATCAATAGCGATGAAGGGATGGATGAAGAACTTGTGTATCACAAGTACCCAATAGTCCACTAGTATCATTGCATATTGAAGGCGAGGCCATAGAGGCATTGACATCTATGGGAACTAGTGAGGCATTGCCTAATCATGCTAAGGCTACTCAGCTAGCTGTTGCAAGTCTATCTGAGGTAGCCACAAGGATTGTAGACCTATTACGCTTGCCTTTGATAGAGGTCTTGGTTCGCCAAGCACCTAGGGACTAGTACATTGAGAGATTGAAGGCTAAGAATGCTAAAAAGGTAGAAGTTGCCAAGGCTAAGGAGGATAAAAGGATCAAGAGAGAGCACAAGAGAAAAGAGAATTTGGCTGTAGTAGAGGCGCATAAACAACAAAGAGAAGCACTATGACATGAGCAAACAACAAGAAGGGCATGGGAAGCTAAACAACTAGTAGCGAGGCATGGCTTCGGGGAGTCCTATGGGAGGGTGTAGGGGGGATGTGATGATCACCCTTTGCAACTGCATGTGGATGATCTGCAACATTGGATGGTCTGAATGGCGCGTGTGGCGAAGCTATGACAGGCTCAGGCACAACATCGCTCAGAATGTCAAGCATTCAATGCAACCTCACTTCCCTTGCTAGGACATATATCATTGTATACAGCTAGTAGCCATACAATCTATTCCTCCCTTTTCTACCCCCTCCCTCCCCATCGTCCAATCCCATCTTGTAATGGGCACCGGTCAATGCTCCAATCCTTTTTTTAAAAAGTGCAGTCCATAGCAGTCATGCTATCTACAGCACCCAATGTTCCATTGAACACTCTTTTTTGTACGTATCCCTATTCCTGATTATATTACCGAATACCATTTTGTAGGCACTAATGTAGCCATGCTTGCACACACGTCAGGCACTTGAATATTGAAATAAAGAAGTGATCTATTTTAGCAGAGTAGTTAGCCACAAAAAAAGGCACGAGATCACTGGTGAGAAGAGTCTTGCCTGTTGTTACCCAAATTGTTTCGCAATTGAAAGTTTTCAAGATGAGTGGCCACAAAGCACTGCCATTGTGAAAGTAGAAAATCATGTTGTCAATCTGCGATTTTGCAACCTCAAGTGCTTGTGAAATTAGAATCACATCAAGTACCTCAAATTTGCAACTTGGAGAGTTGAGAAAATTGATTTAAATCTCCAAATACCGAGTTTAGGAAAGTGGTTTATATTACGGAGTACTTGAAGCAATGGCAAAAGCAACAATTGTAAATAGAGATAGAAGATTTTATGTCCTTAGATGAGTCAAAGATTTCGTGGACCATGGTAGGTTTGCTAGAAAATTGGCCACCAGTCCCGCTAAAACAACAATCTGTCCTTCCCTAAAAACGTTGCCTTTTAGGTTGTCAAGGAGAGCCATTGCACCTACCTTCCTCTTTGCAAATAGAAGGAAGAAACAAAAACTTCCAAGTAGATGCATTTTGATGATGGCGCCTACCTGATCATTTGCATCACCAATATCCATGATTGTTTGCATTGCCAAACGGAACAACGACAAGGACGGGACTTCAATTGAAGGCGCCTTGTGAAGCGGTGGTGTAGGTGCCGGTCATAGCTTGGTAGAGCTCCTCCTTAGCGCAATCGTCTGTTGTGACCGATCAACTCTGCAATAGAGCTAGAGCTTGCTGGCATTCGTGGTGTGGCACGGACATGCGGAGAGAGAGAGAGAGAGATGCATGTAACCTACCATGCAGGAGTGTCTCATGATTGGTCCTTGTCCATGCTATGATTGGGGTAGTGTCCTCCCCAAAATTACACGTATTTTTTAACAACATTTTTTTCCCTCCCCATATCACATCCAACATACCTATCGCCATTTTTCCCCATGTGAGGGTGATGGGGCGCATGGCTCCATAACATTGGGCTGCCCAAACACCTTGGGACCACTAGTTGGATTGATGATGCAAATTGCAAGGGTTTGTACCAATGAGGATGAACATGGAGGGCTCTGGTGCAAAGTTGCATGTGAACAAACTCCATGACATCTAATCTATAACTCAACATTGAGCTTTGGTGGAAACTTGCACAAAAACAAACAACGTAACTTCTAGTTTGTAACTCAGCCTTGAAACACTCGCATATTTGAGCAAAGCATTGATTGAAGGTTACATGATACCTATCATGTGAGAATGCACAATGAAAGCAAAAGCAATAAACTTAAGGCTCAAAATGCAACACAATGACAATGAATAAGAAAGAACAATGAACTTAGAGAGACCTCACGAAATGGGCAATGGAGTTCATAACGAAAACATAAGAATGAAGTACAATACCACTGAGGTAACCAAAACTCTAATGACCAGCCATAGTAACTCTAGTCTCCCTCCAAGGATGCCAAGTGATGCAATGATGACAAATGAGGAGTGGAGGCCTATGTGTAGGCAATAGTGGAGCACACAAGTAACCAAGTTGACAGCATCTAGAGAGACTCGAGAGAATGATGAGGTTGGCCAATGTAAATGTTGCCGTCCATTGATTGAAATGTGCTGCTCCAGTTGTCTAAGATATTGCCCACTAAAGCCCATGAAATGCACCATGAATACAATGCCCATACCCACAACATGCTTAAAAATTACACCATCTCTAAGCTCATGGGTGATTTGTTTAATGATATATACAATGATGTATGGCCCAAAAATAAGCCACCCAAGAAGAGCCCCAAATGTCTACCATGTCGCATACCATAGTAGGCATTAGGAAATCCTCAACATTGTAGTATATAGAATAATGACAAGATGTGGAACTTTTGAAGAGAATACTTGAGGGTTTGCAAATAAAACACTAATAGTGTATAGACTAAACTAAAATGATTGAATTTAGAGAGAAACTCAAGAAAACACAAACCACAAAAGGGTATAGTGAAGGAATAAATCAATAAGCTGAATGAAATAATATGTCCAAAGAGTGGAGAAAAACTCACCACTAGCTCTCTAGGAACCACCACAATTGGAGAGGAAGAAAATGCAATTGTAGTAGTCCTAGATAAGTGGTAGCAAGAAAATGCAATTGTAGTAGTCCTAGATAAGTGGTAGTAAGAAATGAAGACTTTGGAGAAGAAAACATATTTGCCTCAATGATTTTGGAAATAGGGCAGTAGCGGGGTGGCATGTAAATCAACAAAACGTAGCCAATTGGACTTGTGGCAACTGGTTGACAATAGGTGAAGCAATCACGAGTAGGCAGATAGCAAGGGTGAGGGTGCAACAATTGTAGAATATGCAATGCAGGTTGTGCAAAGTGGCTGGATAGATCTCTATTGATAGACACATGAGCCAACCAACTTTCTAGGTTGGTACTCGAGCACTCTGAAGTGGCACCCTGACACTTTGGGTATATTAAATGTGGGTACCCGGACACTTTTGGAACATTTAAGATTTGAGTTTGGGTGATGTTTAATGAGCTAAAAAGAGGGAATTAAAGTTAATTAACGTTTGTTGCTCAATATCCCCTCTTATTCCAAGAACTTGAGTTGAGGGACTACAAAGCATAGCTCATCCAAGAGGTCTTACCAAGACTATAGAGGCAATGGTTACCTTCCCTTGAGAGCCCAAGTATTTTATTTTTGTGGGCTTCACTTTTTCTTTTTTACCAAAAAAATTCTCAAATTTTTTTAGTGTGTGTGCAGTGGGAAAAGTGATGGTTAGCTCACATGCATGTTGATAGGAAACCTACCCAACCCCCCATAAGGGTGTGAATGTGGAGGTATGGGATGGGAAGGGTGGTGGCAATCCAATGGTGATAATCTTAGATCAAGGGATGCTTAAAGCATGCTATACAATGCATGATGTCTCACTTGAGAAGGGCCCCATAAATAGAAGTGTCCCACTTCCTAGTGCACAAAACATAGACAGTGCATATGCAAAGGAGTATGCAAGTACACACATAATCATGGCAAAAGGTCCATTTGAATGATGCCCTTGTTGGGGTCTCATGCAACGAGTGTCCATTTACTGCATATATGAATCATCCATGCACAAATGGGAGGGGAAGTCGGTGACTAAGTATACAAAAATGACAAACCAAACCTTGAGTGTACAATGGAGAACAAGCGACCCTTCTCCTACTAAGTTGATATCCTTGGTGGAAGAGGAGCCAAGACTTGCCCCTAACTCAATGCCTAGGGGGGACCTATACCAATGCTGTTGCACAAGTATTAAGAGTGTTAATTGATTGACCACCTTGGTGAGGAGGTTGACCTGATTTTGTGCAGATGGGACAAGCTAGAGTTGAATAATTCCCAATTCAATTTGCTCTTTGGAGAAAGTGGAGGTGTATCCCATGCCTCATCTTGGGGATACATTTGGGTTCCTTGCAATGGTGATGACGCTTTTGTTGTTGAAGATGGGGATCAATATGATTTTGTGTAAACATGACCATAGTTGTTTTCAGACGCGTTTGAAATGAATTTCAGACGTCTGTAAATGTCTGAAAAACAGACCTCTGAAAACCCCATATCAGACTTGACGTTTTTTTAAATTAAAAAATGTTGACGACTTGAACACCTGCACCCAAGGTATATATTCATACAAACCTTCGTCTTATCAATAAAATTAAGGAATCATGCTATGAAAAGATTGAGGTTACATTGGACATGCTTAACAAGGAGAAGAAGGATAATGATAGATTGCTTGCATTGCAGCAGATACGAGAGGAAGAGGACATCGTAGCCTCATTGCCAGTGCCACAGAGGGAGGCAAGCACTAGTGATGCTCCTGGCTCGAGTTCTCTTAGTCCACATCAAAGGGAGGAGGAGGATGATGATGACGATGAGGAGGAGGAGGAGGAGGAGGAGGAGGGGGGGGGGGGGTGTGTCAGAGATCATAGCCTGGTTTCAGGCAGGCAGCAGCTGCACAGTCCAGCTGCACAGTCGGACTGCCACGTGGCAGTCCGACTGCCTGCAGCTGATTTTTATCAGGCTGCGCCCTATTTTGGCGCCCCATTCTAGGCAGATTTTCGCCTATTTATTGCTGACGTTTTCAGCAGTCTGGCATTCATTCTCTGTCGCAGATTACAGACTGGTGCCGTGCAGATCTCTGTCTCTGTTCGCAGATTTCAGACAGCAGACAGTGCAGACTGCAGCAGACTTCGAGGTGGACAGCAGGTCGCATCGTCGAGGTGGAGACATGCAGTCCAGCGCACTGCGCCCGTGTATATCTTTGTATTCAGCATTCTTTATACAGCAGATCTTCAGTGTACACTGTCTCTTTCTCTCCCTTCTCTCTTTGCGTTCTCTCACTCTCAGTCCTACGCTTCCGCACCGCTGCACTCTGACATGGTATCAGAGCAGTGTTTGAGGGCTGACTGAGCGCAGAATCAACCTGAAGTGGAGTTTCCATCGCGACACAAATTTGCGTTTTTTGCGTTTAAGGGCAGACAGGAGGGCTGCGCCTTGGAACAAGGCTGAAACGAGTGTGGGCGCACAGGAAAGGAGTACAGGTGGTGGATTTGCTGCTGTTTACTGCTGTTTGACGCAGAGAAAGTTTGAGTTTTCAACCTAAAAGTGCAGGTTTTGCTTTTTCATCGCCTCCGGCGGGTGAAGAAGCTTCGGGACGCTGAAGAGCCTTAGCAGGCTGAGTCTACTCAGTCAGAGGGGGCTGCTTTTGCGTTTGAGAAGGCATTGCAGGTGAAGATGTCTACAGAGATGGACTTGGAGTTCCAGGCGATTATGGACCGGAAGGTGCCTGTCCTACCGGCTCTTCCTACAGATCAGAAGCTCGACGGCGACAACTACCGCATTTGGCGCGTTATGATGTTGGCCATTCTGGAGTCCTATGATTTGGCGGAGTTGGTACAGGAAGATATTGACCGGCCTTCGGTAAGAGATGAGTCCAAACTCTCTTCCGATGCTCGTGCGGAGTTGGCCAGGGCCCAGTCTCATTGGGACAAACTGAATGCCAGGATTCGATCCTTTCTCTTTCTATCATGCACTACAGCCGTGATCGCTCACATCGAGCACTTGACGGTGGCTCGTGAGATATGGCTGGAGCTTGATCAAATGTACAATCGGATGACCCTAATGAAGAGGGTTTCTTTGGAGGTACAGATGCGGACCTTGTCCGTCAATAAGTCTTCTTCGCTAAGGGAACACATTAACAAGCTAAGGCAGCTACAGATGCAGGTTCAGAATGCGGGGAAGCCGATCTCCTCCGAAGACATGGCGATTACACTCTTGTCCCAGTTGCCACCACGATTCGGTACATTCTACTCTGCCCTTATTGCTTCGGGGCGAGAGTCTACTCTTCGGTGGGAAGAGTTGGTTTCTATGGTCTTGGACCAAGAGGAACAGCTAAAGGGACAGAATGCTTCCAAGACGGAGGCATTGACAGGCCAAGCCTCTCAGAAGAAGGGGAAGGACCAAAAGAAGAAGAAGGGGGATAACAAGTCCAAGAAGGACAAGGAGAAGGACAAGGACAAAGACTCCACATGCCATATTTGTGGAAAGACTGGCCATTGGAAGAAGGATTGCCCTGACAAAGACTCGAAGGACAACAAGAAGAAGGAAACCAAGGATTCTGGAGCGGTGGCTGCACCCTCATCAGCTGCATTTCTACATTTAGTTGTCATTGAGGACGCTTCACCGAATGCTTCTGATGCTGCGATGGCGGCTTCCCAATCTCGAGAGTGGATTATTGATAGTGGTGCCTCACGGCACATGACTCCTTCATCAGATGGTGTTGCCCAGCTGCGACCTTCGCGTGGGCAGGTTCTCATTGGAGACAGCTCTTCAGTTTCTATTGCAGGTCGGGGTAAGATGCAGCTTATTCCGGATGGACGAGGTGGCACCCATACTTCAGAGGTTTTGCATGTACCAGGATTGGGGTACCATCTCCTTTCAGTCCATAAGATTTGTTCCCTTGGTCTTCTGGTGGAGTTTGACAGTTCTACAGTGCGAGTCCTTGATCGTGGATCGAGGAAGGTTCTATCATCTGGATATGAGGAGAACGGCATTTACAAACTGAAGTCTTCCACTGCCCTCTCTACTCTTCTTCTTACCTCACAGTCACAGTCTGAATTATGGCATGCTAGGTATGGTCACCTGAACTATGACTATCTTCGGAAGGCGTCACGGGGACAGCTTGTTCGAGGGTTGCCGGATATAGTGGTGAGCCAGCAGCCATGTGTCTCCTGCATAAGGGGGAAGCAGCATAGGGATGCCATTCCCCACACCGCTTCGCGGCGGTCTACTTCACCGATGGAGTTAGTATCTACGGATCTATGTGGCCCTATGAGGAATGAGTCCCTGCGTGGGAGCTCGTACTTCATGCTGATCGTGGATGACTATAGCAGGATGACATGGGCCTACTTTTTGGCACTAAAATCAGAAGCTTTCTCGCACTTCAAGGATTGGCTTCTCTTTGAGGAGAACCGATCAGGCCGGAAGTTGAAGACCTTGCGATCCGACAAGGGAGGTGAATTTGTCTCTAATGAATTTGCTCGGTTTTGTGCAGATAGAGGAATTCACCAGGAGTTTGCCAATACGAATACTCCACAAGAAAATGGTATTCTCGAACGGAAGAACCGTAGTGTGATCGAGATGGCGCGCACCATGATGGAGCACCGACAGACCCCCCAGGTTCTGTGGGCCGAGGCTGTGGCTACTGCAGTCCACATTCTTAACCGATCTCCTACTTCGGCCGTGGAAGGGATGACTCCATTTGAGGCGTATTTTGGGTCGAAGCCAGATGTTTCTTACTTTCGGGTCTTTGGGTGTGATGCCTATGTTCACATTCCCAAAGCTTACCGTGACAAATTCGAAGCGGCTTCCCGCAAACAGGTATTTGTTGGCTACAGCTCCCAGTCCCAAGGCTACCGACTCTATGATCCCGTCAAGCGGGATGTATATACTAGCCGTGATGTGCGGTTTGTGGAGGTTCCGGCTTCTTCAACGGGTGAGGAGCATCCCGTTCTTGGAGATCCAGGGGAGAGTTTGGCTCCTTCTACAGTTCCACTGGAGCCTGTGCCGTTTGATTATGATTCTGTTTCTGACACAGAGTCTACTGTTCCACCGGATCCTTCTGAGGAGTTACCACCGGTGGACATTCCAGAGTCTTCTACTGATGGAGAACGACGAGGGGAGGTTCGGCCTCCTCCTCGCTGGGCCCGTGACACACTCCGTGATTCAGGGATCGAGGGGGTTCCTGAGGAGTGGGGACCGCAGGATGGTCCGCGGCGGTCACGGAGGCACCAGGCGCATTCTTCGGAGCTTGTGTGCTCCAATTATTGTTTGATGTCCCGAGTTATGCAGGATCGAGAGCCCACCTCCGTGAAGGAGGCTTTACAGTCCGCCCCATGGAAGAAAGCTATATAAGCTGAGTTGGAGGCTATTGAGAGGAATGGCACTTGGTCACTTGTGCCACGCCCCCCGAAGAAGAAGGTGATTGGAGTCAAGTGGGTCTTCAAGACCAAATATCTCAGTGACGGTACTTTGGATAAGCACAAGGCTCGCCTTGTTGCTAAGGGTTTTGCCCAGCGCCCAGGGATTGACTGTCATGACACCTTTGCCCCTACAGCTCGTATGGCAACCATTAGAGCTGTTCTTGCTTTGGCTGGCCATAGGAGATGGCCTGTTTATCAGCTGGATGTAAAGTCGGCCTTCCTGAATGGTGTTTTGAAGGAGGAGATCTACGTTGAGCAGCCTCCTGGCTTTGGTTCTTCAGATGGGAAAGTCTACAGGTTGAAGAAGGCCCTGTATGGTCTCAAGCAGGCCCCGCGAGCTTGGAACGAGAAGATTGATTCGTTTCTCCAGACTCAGTTGGGATATCGGCGGTCCAAGGCCGATCCGCAGTTGTATGTTCACACTTCCGAGGATGGTTGTGTGCTGTTTGTATTATATGTTGATGATTTGATTGTCACAGGTGATGATGCACAGCAGGTCCAGGAGACAAAGTCAGCTTTACATCAGACGTTCGAGATGACGGATTTGGGGCTACTCCATTTCTTTTTAGGACATGAGATTTTTCAGTCTCAGAGGGGGATCTTTCTCTCCCAATAGAGATATGTACAGGAGCTCTTGGTGTCTTTTGAGATGGAAGATTGTCGGGCCCTCTCTACTCCTATGGATCCGAACTGGAAGGCCACTTCCCACTCAGCTTCTCCTTTGGCGGATGCTTCCCGCTATCGACAGTTGATAGGGTCTCTGATTTGGCTTCTCAACACGAGGGTTGATCTATGTTTTGCTGTTGGGCTCTTGGCAGGGTTCATGAGTGAACCTAAGACGGTGCATTGGCAGGCTGCTCAGAGGATACTTCGGTATCTGAGGGGGACGTCTGATTTGGGGATTCATTACCCCGCAGGGACAGATGGGTCAGATCTTGTACTTGCAGGTTGGAGCGACTCGGATTGGGCCGGTGACGTGGACCACAGGCGGTCTACAACAGGTTACTGCTTTACTTTGGGTGCGGGTGTTATTTCTTGGAGTAGCAAGAAGCAGCCCACGGTAGCCCTTTCGTCTACTGAGGCGGAGTATCGGGCCGCGTCTTCCACCACATGCGAGGTTGTGTGGCTTCGGAGACTGTTGGAGGAGCTTGGGTGCCCCCAGACTCGTCCTACATTGCTGCGATGTGACAATGAGAGTTGCATTGCCTTGGCGAGGAATCCTGTTTTTCATGCCCGGACAAAGCACATTGAGATCCAGTACCACTTCATCCGAGAAAAGCTTTTGGATGAGACCATCACTGTGGAGTATTGCAAGACGGAGGATAATCTTGCGGATTTGTTTACGAAGGCGCTTCCTCAGGCTCTACTTCGGCAACATTCCAGATCCCTCAGGCTTCTGCCCTGTCCAGGCTCTGAGAGGGGGTGTCAGAGATCATAGCCTGGTTTCAGGCAGGCAGCAGCTGCACAGTCCAGCTGCACAGTCGGACTGTGCAGTCGGACTGCCACGTGGCAGTCCGACTGCCTGCAGCTGATTTTTATCAGGCTGCGCCCTATTTTGGCGCCCCATTCTAGGCAGATTTTCGCCTATTTATTGCTGACGTTTTCAGCAGTCTGGCATTCATTCTCTGTCGCAGATTACAGACCGGTGCCGTGCAGATCTCTGTCTCTGTTCGCAGATTTCAGACAGCAGACAGTGCAGACTGCAGCAGACTTCGAGGTGGACAGCAGGTCGCATCGTCGAGGTGGAGACACGCAGTCCAGCGCACTGCGCCCGTGTATATCTTTGTATTCAGCATTCTTTATACAACAGATCTTCAGTGTACACTGTCTCTTTCTCTCCCTTCTCTCTCTGCGTTCTCTCACTCTCAGTCCTACGCTTCCGCACCGCTGCACTCTGACAGGGGGGGGGCTGCACTCTTGAGAATGATGAAGATGATGAGTAGATTAGTTGATGACAGATGAATCATGAATCATGATATATGATGTGACTCTATTATGCTGCATGCAGTTTTCAATTTTGCTTTTGGTTGTTCCCTTTCAGTTTTTAGTCTACTATGCAGTTGGCATTGGGCAACTTGGCTTGAATCTTGATGACAGATGTATCATGCATCATGTCAATTCCTTGAAAGTTGAATGATGAATCATGAATCCTTCTATATTGACTCAAACTCTTGAGTCTCAGTCTTCAAAGTTCAAGAGTTGTGCATTGTTCTTTTATTTTGAAATTAGCACATGTTTATCATGTTTATCATATCTTAAAGTTGTGTATTTTTCTCATATTTTATTAAGAATATGTTAAAAAATTAGGGTCACGTATGATTCAGGTCTAGGGTCTAAATCATACTCGTTTCATACTTTCATACGCGTTTGCGTTTGACGTTTGATTCACGTATGGAAAAACTACGAACATGACAAATTGGAGCCGAATAGTCCCCAAGTCAACTTACTCTTTGGAGAAAGTGGAAGTGCACCCTTGCCTCATCTTGGGAGATGCAACTAGGTTCCTTGTAATGGCAATGTCACTTTCGGTGATAGAAGTTTGAAATTTCTCTCTCTTCAACTTCTCTCATTCTTTGACATTCCCTAAAAAATTTTGACCATATTCCATCCTTTGGTGAAGGGCAGAAGTGGTATACGGATGTCAAACCCCAATTTACAGCAATATCTAGGGTTTATTTAGCCAACTTGGGACCCGTGCACATTGTTTGAAATTTCAAGCATGTGATTGAAGAAATTGTAGTTGATTTGAGTTGCTTCATCCCCATTTCTTTGTTTTCACAGTTAGAGGGGGACTGATTTTGCGTTTGTGCCGGTATTGCAGGTTAACATGTCTACAGAGATTGATTTGAAGTTCCAGGCGATCATGGACAGGAAGGTGCCTATCCTACCGGCTCTTCCAACGGATCAAAAGCTTGATGGTGACAATTACCGCATTTGGTGGGCGATAATGTTGGCTATTTTAGAGTCTTATGATTTGGCGGAACTGGTGATGGAGGAGATTAACAGGCCCTCGGTGAGGGATGAGTCCAAACTCTCTTCCAATGCTTGTGCGGAGTTGGCCTAGTCTCATTGGGACAAACTGAATGCCACGATTCGATCTTTTCTGTTCTGTCTTGCACCACAGCCGTGATAGTTCACATCAAGCACTTGATGGTGGCTCGTGAGATATGGCTGGAGCTCGACCAGATGTACAACTGGATGACCCTGATGAAGAGGGTTTTTGCCCACATGCAAGAATCCAATAAGTAATTTGTGCCCATTTCTCAGTCTAAAGGGGCAAATTGGTACTTGTTGTCACCGGTCATTTATGACAGCCCATTGTATTGAGGTTTGAAGGAGATTAGTTTGTATCTTAGAATACTTCAACTTAGTGTAATACAAGTTATAATAATTGTCATAGGGATGTGAAATTTTGGGATGTTTTAATCTTGTTGGTAACATTTAATTAAGTTACTAATCAAATGTGAAAGGTTGTTTGGTACATGTAATGCGCATGGCAGCTCTTTCATGGTAATAGGCCAAGGACTCCAAGGATGTAGTGGGTATCAAAGGCAAAAGTTATGATAAGTTATGCTAGTTGGTAGTTGGTGTCAGTTTGGACCCTAGGATAGTTGTTTGGCCACTAAGTGTCAATTGTGGACTAGCATTAGAAGGTTGCCACTCGGCAAAAATACCCATTCAAATTGAAAAAACGTTTTTAGGGAATTACTAACTAAAGACTAAGTCTAAAAACTAACAACTAACTAAAAACTAACGATTAAAAACTAACTTTAATAAAGCTAACATTAATTATTAACGTTTAATAAAAAGAAGAAAAAAATGACAATTGTGGCCGCGCCCAGCTGTCTTGTCATCAACAACATCATCATTGTCATAATCATTATCATCATCCTCATCAATGTTGGCGTCATCCCCATCATTGTCATCATAATCATCATCTTTTTCATCGTTATAATCATAAAAAATCTCCATCTTAGCCAGATTTGGTGGACAGCAGGAGGATTTCTGCGCTAAACCCTAATTTATAGCAGTAATTAGGGTTTAGGAGCCACCTTGGCACCTGTGCCAATAGTTCGTACATTGAATTCAGTATCTGAAATTTGTGGAATTTTCAATGAATCAGATGCCAACCCATTCATTGTAAATTTGGGGCAGCATTTTGGCTAGTTGGGATCCAATTAGAGCAAGTCATGGGTGAAATTCAAGGGGCAATTGGACCGATTTGTGTGCTGATTGCATCTACAACAATAAGGGGCTTTTGGATCATGAAACCAGCCTTCCTTCTTGGAATAGGTGGTAATAACTTGATTTAAGAGTTAATTACAGCAATAAATAAATGCACATAAAATGAAATACACACTTTACCATAACATTCTTGGACAGTAGACACCTTGTTGGCCCCAAAATTGGCGCCCCTTGCGGTATTTCTTTAGCTTTCATTCAATTCGAAGGAGTACAACTCGAGATTCTTCAATCTCCTCTTGCTAACCAATTGCTCTTGTTGTCATAAATGACCAACAAGCCTTTTGGGTCATTTGCCCCTTGATTCACCCAAGACTTCTTCTCCAATTTGACCCTTGGCTGGGCAAATGCTGCCCCAAATCAATTTGGGATGGGCTGACTCCTGAAATCCCTTGATAATCTTCAATTATCAGCTGCTAATTTCAATCCTTCGAGGCTTTAATCTCTGGCACGGATCCCAAGGTGATTGCTAGACCCTAATTTCTGCTGTAAATTAGGGTTTACTGCAGAAATTACAGATCAGTCCACCAAAAATGACTGAGATCTCCTCCGAATGGCTAAGAATTGCCGAGAATGGTTGAGCATAGGCTGAAGGAGATGAGAGAATGCTGTAGAGAGAGAAAATTGTGAGATTTGTCACAAAGAACTGATCAAAATCAACTGCTGCCTTGTTGTACCAGCCCCAAATGGATGCACCAACAACAATAGGAGCATCGGAGACTGTGATCTTCAGGAGAAAGTGTACAACAGGAATTGCCAACTTCCCAAGATCAAGAATATGCAATCTCCATCACCAAAAATGGTCTCCAATGGCTGGGAAACGGCCCCAAAAGCCGGCAGCAACAGTCCAACACCTCTTTCCAACAGCTCCTAAATGAAAAAACGAGATTTTCCTCTCCCTTCAGCCCTATTTAGCCTTTCCCCCACTTGCATGGGAAAGTTTTGCCAAGTGGCAGCTTTCTTAATCCATTTTCAGCAATTTCCAGTCATTTAATTAATTTTCAGAATTAATTAGTTCTGAAAATTAATTCAGCCCTTAATCCATGCCCAGAAAATTGACCTTGCCCATCCAAAAATTAATTGGCCAGGCCATTTGCAACCCAAAGTGGTCCCATGCATTAATTGACCCTTGGACAAGCATTAGTCTATTAATTAATGCCTAGTCCCTAGTGTCACCATGTTAGCGATCAGAGCCGTGAGGCCGGCAGCGAGTCGGATTGTACAGTTGGACTGCCACGTGGCAGTCTGACCTGTTTCTATCAGTCGGCTGCATTTAATGCAGCCGACCTGTCTATTTCTGGCGCTCAGATCCTGGCTATTTATAGCCGAGTTTTCAGTCTTCTGTCTACACTCTTCTGCACGCAGATTACAGGCTGGTGGCTTGTGCAGATTTTGTCTCTGTTCGTAGATTTCAGATAGGAGACAATGCAAACTGCAGCGGACTTCGAGATGAACAACAGGTTGCATCGTCGAGGTGGAGACATGCAGTCCAGCGTACTGCGCCCGTGTATATATCTGCATATCTTTGTATACAACACACTTTATATACTGTCTCTTTCTCTCTTCTCTCTCTCTCTGCGTTCTCTCTCTCTCAGTCCTACGCTTCCGCACCGCTGCACTCTGACATGGTATCAGAGCAGTGTAGAAGGGCTGACTGAGTACAGAACCAACCTGAAGAGGAGTTTCTATCGTGACACAAGATTGCGTTTTCAGCGTTTGAGGGCAGGCAGGAGGGTTGCGCCTCAGAACAAGGCTGAAGCAAGTGTGGGCGCGCGGGAAAGGAATCCAGGTGGTGGATTTGCTGCTGTTTATTGCTGTTTGACGAGGAGGAAGTTTGAGTTTTCAGCTTTCAAGTGCAGGTTTTGCTTTTTCATCGCCTTCGGCGGGTGAAGAAGTTTCAGGACGCGGAAGAGCCCTAGTAGGTTGCGTTTTCACAGTCAAAGGGGGTTGCTTTTGCGTTTGTGAAGGCATTACAGGTGACGATGTCTACAGAGACTGACTTGGAGTTCCAGACGACTATGGACCGGAAGGTGCCTGTCTTACCGGCTCTTCCCGCAGATCAGAAGCTCGATGGCGATAACTACCGCATCTGGCGTGTGATGATGTTGGCCATCCTAGAGTCCTATGATTTGGCGGAGCTTGTATAGGAGGAGATCGACCGGCCCTCGGTGAGAGATGAGTCCAAACTCTCTTTTGATGCTCGTGCGGAGTTGGCCAAGGCACAGTCTCACTGGGACAAATTGAATGCCAGGATTCGTTCCTTTCTTTTTCTATCTTGTACTACAGCCGTGATATCTCACATCGAGCACTTGATGGTGGCTCGGGAGATATGGCTGGAGCTTGATTAGATGTATAACCGGATGACCCTTATGAAGCGGGTTTCTTTGGAGGTACAGATGCGGACCTTGTCCGTGAACAAGTCTTCTTCGTTGCGGGAGCACATCAACAAGCTTAGATAGCTTCAGATGCAGGTTTCAGAATGCGGGGAAGCCGATTTCCTCCGAAGATATGACGATCACACTCTTGTCCCAGTTACCGCCACGATTCGGTGCTTTCTACTCCGCCCTCATTGCTTCGGGGCGGGAGTCCACTCTTCGGTGGGAAGAGTTGGTTCCTATGGTCTTGGACCAAGAGGAATAACTAAAGGGACAGAATGCTTCCAAGTCGGAGGCACTGGAAGGTCAAGCCTCTCAGAAGAAGGGGAAGGACCAAAAGAAGAAGAAGGGGGATAACAAGTCAAAGAAGGACAAGGACAAGGACAAAGAATCCACGTGCCATATTTGTGGAAAGATTGGCCATTGGAAGAAGGATTGCCCTGACAAAGACAAGAAGGACACCAACAAGAAGAACACGAAGGATTCTGGAGCGGTGGCTGCATCCTCATCAGTTGCATTTCTTCATCTAGCTGTCATTGAGGACTCTACACCGAATGCTTCTGATGCTGCGATGACGGCTTCCCAGGCTTGAGAGTGGATCGTTGACAGTGGTGCCTCCCGGCACATGACTCCTTCATCAGATGGTGTTGCCCAGTTGTACCCTTCGCGTGGGCAGATTCTCATTGGAGATAGCTCTTCCGTGTCTATTGCAGGACGGGGTGAGATGCAGCTTATTCCAGATGGATGTGGTGGTATCCATACCTCAGAGGTCTTGTATGTACCAGGTTTAGGGTATCATCTACTGTCAGTTCATAAGATTTGTTCCCTTGGACTTTTGGTGGAGTTTGACAGTGATTCGGTGCGAGTCCTTGATCGTGGGTCTAGGAAGGTTCTCTCATCTGGATATGAGGAGAACGACATCTACAAATTGAAGTCTTCCACCGCCCTCTCTACTCTTCTTCTTACCTCTCAGACACAGTCAGAGTTATGGCATGCTCGGTTTGGTCACCTTAACTATGATTATCTTCGGAGGGCGTCACGTGGACAGCTTGTTCGAGGGTTGCCGGACATAGTGGTGAGCCAGCAGCCATGTGTCTCTTGCATTCGTGGGAAACAGCATAGGGATGCCATTCCCCACAAAGCTTCGCGGCGGTCTACTTTACCGATGGAGCTTGTATCTACGGATCTTTGTGGCCCTATATGGAATGAGTCCTTGCGAGGGAGCTCGTACTTTATGCTGATCGTAGATGACTACAGGAGGATGACATGGGCCTATTTCTTGGCATTGAAGTCAGAAGCTTTCTCCCACTTCAAGGATTGGCTTCTCTTTGAGGAGAACCGATCAGGCCGGAGATTGAAGACCTTGCGATCCGACAAGGGTAGTGAATTTGTTTCTAATGAGTTTGCTCGTTTTTGTGCAGATAAAGGTATTCACCAGGAGTTTTCTAATACCAACACTCCTCAAGAAAATGGCATTCTTGAACGGAAAAACCGCAGTGTGATCGAGATGGTGCGCACCATGATGGAGCACCGACAGACACCTCAGTTTCTGAGGGCCGAGGCTGTGGCTACTGCAGTCCACATCCTTAACCGATCCCCCACTTCGGCCATTGATGGGATGACACCTTTTGAGGCTTACTTTGGGACTAAGCCCGATGTTTCTTATTTTAGGGTCTTTGGGTGTGATGCCTATGTTCACATTCCCAAGGCTCATCGTGATAAATTTGAAGCAGCTTCCCGAAGACAGGTATTTGTTGGCTACAGCTCCCAGTCCCAAGGCTATCGTTTGTATGATCCTATCAAGCAGGATGTGTACACCAGTCGAGATGTGCGGTTTGTGGAGGTTCGGGCCATACCAGCGGGTGAGGAGCATCCCGTTCTTGGAGATCCAAGGGAGAGTTGGGCTTCCGCTACAGTTCCTTTGGAGCCCGCGCCTTTTGATTCTGATTCTGTTTCTGACACAGAGTCTACTGTTCCACCGGTCACCCCTGAGGAGTTACCACCGGTGGATATTCCAGAGTCTTCAGCTGATGGAGGAGAGGTAATACACTCCGTTGGGCCCGTAACACACGCCGTGATTCAGGGATCGAGGGGGTCCCTGAGGAGTGGGGACCGCAGGATGGTCTGCGGCAGTCACGGAGGCACCAGGCACATTCTACGGAGCTTGTTTGCTCTAACTATTGTTTGATGACCCGTGTTATGCAGGATCGAGAGCCCACCTCCGTGAAGGAGGCTTTACAGTCCGCACCATGGAAGAAAGCTATGGAAGCCGAGTTGGAGGCTATTGAGAGGAATGGCACTTGGTCACTCGTGCCGCCCCCCGGATAAGAAGGTGATTGGCGTCAAATGGGTCTTCAAGGCCAAGTACCTTAGCGATGGTTCTTTGGACAAGCACAAGGCTCGCCTTGTTGCTAAAGGTTTTGCACAGCGCACAGGGATTGATTGTCATGATACTTTTGCCCCCACTGCTCGTATGGCGACTATTCGAGCTGTTCTTGCCTTGGCTGGCCATAGGAGATGACCTATCTACCAGTTGGATGTGGAGTCGGGCTTTCTCAATGGTGATTTGAAGGAGGAGATCTATGTCGAGCAGCCTCCTGGCTTTGGATCTTCAGATGGGAAAGTCTACAGGTTGAAGAAGGTATTGTATGGCCTCAGGCCTCAAGCAGGCTCCGTGTGCATGGAACGAGAAGATTGATTCGTTTCTTCAGTCACAGTTGGGATATCGGCGTTCTAAGGCCGATCCGCAGCTTTATGTACACACTTCTGAGGGTGGTTGTGTGCTTTTTGTGTTGTATGTTGATGATTTGATTGTCACAGGTGATTATGCACAGAAGGTCCAAGAGACGAAGGCAGCTTTACATCGGACGTTCGAGATGACGGACTTGGGTCTACTTCATTTCTTTTTGGGCCATGAGATTTATCAGTCTCAGAGGGGGATCTTCATCTCTCAGCAGAGATATGTACAGGAGCTCTTGGTTTCTTTTGCGATGGAGGATTGTCGGACCCTTTCTACTCCTATGGATCTGAACTGGAAGGCCACTTCCCATTCAGCTTCTCCCATGGCGGATGCTTCCCGCTATCGTCAGTTGATTGGATCATTGATTTGGCTCCTCAACAATCGTGTTGATCTTTGTTTTGCTGTTGGGCTCTTGGCAAGGTTCATGAGTGAACCTCAAACGGTGCATTGGCAGGCTGCCCTAAGGATACTTCGGTATTTGAGGGGGATGTCTGATTTAGGGATTCATTATCCAGCAGGCACAGGTGGTTCAGATCTTATTCTTGCAGGTTGGAGCGACTCGGATTGGGCCGGTGATGTGGACCACAGGCGGTCTACTACAGGTTACTGTTTTACCTTGGGTGCAGGTATTATTTCATGGAGTAGCAAGAAGCAGCCCACGGTAGCCCTTTCGTCTACTGAGGCGGAGTATCGGGCCGTGTCTTCCACCACATGTGAGGTTGTGTGGCTTCGGAGATTGTTGGAGGAGCTTGGCTGCCCCTAGACTCGTCCTACTTTGCTGCAATGCGACAATGAGAGTTGCATTGCCTTGGCACGGAATCCTGTTTTTCATGCCCGGACGAAGCACATAGAGATCCAGTACCACTTCATCAGAGAGAAGCTTCTGGATGAGACCATCACTGTGGAGTACTGCAAGACGGAGGACAATCTTGCTGATTTGTTTACAAAGGCGCTTCCCCAGGCCCTACTTTAGAGACATTCCAGATCCCTCAGGCTTCTGCCCCACCCAGGCTCTGAGAGGGGTGTTAGCGATCAGAGCCGTGAGGCCGGCAGCTAGTCGGACTGCAGTACTGTACAGTCGGACTGCCACGTGGCAGTCCGACCTGTTTCTGTCAGTCGGCTGCCTGTCTATTTCTGGCGCCCAGATCCTGGCTATTTATAGCCGAGTTTTCAATATTCTGTCTACACTCTTCTGGTCGCAGATTACAGGCTGGTGGCTCGCACGGATTCTGTCTCTGTTCGCAGATTTCAGATAAGAGACAGTGCAGACTGTAGCGGACTTCGAGGTGAACAGCAGGTTGCATCGTCGAGGTGGAGACACGCAGTCCAGCGCACTGCGCCCGTGTATATATCTGCATATCTTTGTATACAACACACTTTATACAGCAGATCTTCATCTTCCACTGTCTCTTTCTCTCTCTTCTCTCTCTGCGTTTTCTCTCTCTCAATCCTACGCTTCCGCACCGCTGCACTCCGACACACCACTGACACTTAATGGCCAATAATGGTCCTAGGGGCAAATTGACACCATAGTTCACCTAAGAACCTAACAAGTATAACTTGTTACAACTTTTGCCTTTGACACCCATCTTTTTCACAGGGCCCTTGGGCCTTAATCTGTAAAAAAAGTAGCTTGCATCTCACATGTGCATCTTTTAATTGCACATTTGATAAATCCTTTAATCAAATGTCAATTAAACATCAGCAAAGCATCAAATTTTCACGTCCTCGTGATAGGCTACCCCCTTGAAATCCTTGCAATCGTCCTCGATTGCACTGTACTGTGTCAAAGCAAACAATATTGCGCTGGAATTTTCACAAGGCATCATAGTCAACACAACATTGGCCACTGCTGGCTAACTATCTCATATGCCCACCATTTGCTGAAAATTTCCAGCCAGCATAAACATAGCAAACCATAGGATTAGCATTTACATCATGAACTTGCATTTGCATTTCTTTCCCAACTCGCACCAACTGCTTTTCACCATGAGCATCTTGAGAAGGCTTTGTCTTGTTCTTCGGTGCATCTTGCTGTCCCGAAGTTCTAGAAGAGGATTTTCTCTTCTTGCCCTTGTTGTCCTTTGTAGGAGTGTTCAAAAACCGAGTAAACTGAGGATCTTTTGCCAAATCAGCAAAGATATTGGCTGCTGCCCTTATTCGAATCTTGAATGCATCATCAAATTCCATTTCCCCTTGCTGATCATCATCATCTTTCTGCATTGAGGGTCCAACATCTTGGCCTTCAACCACATTTTCAGCATGCTGTCCATGATTCGTGCCTTGTCCAAGATCATGCATTGCATTTCCTTCTTTCCCATGTGAATGTGCATAATGAGAGGCATCATTATTGCTTGATTGCATCCCACTGTATGAAGACATCTTGCTGTAATTTCTTAGCTGAGCACAAAGATCAACACTAGCACAAAGCTTTGGCTTGCAATTAGGTGCCTCGGGCCCACCAAATCAAGAGATTTGATGTATCCCGGCAAGGGAACCATGAGATCAGCCTTCCTTCTTGGAGTGGGTGGTAATAACTTGATTTAAGAGTTAATTACAACAATAAATAAATGCACATAAATGAAATACACACTTTACCATAACATTCTTGGACAGTAGACACCCTGTTGGCCCCGAAATTGGCGCCCCTTGCGGTATTTCTTTAGCTTTCATTCAATTCGAAGGAGTACAACTCGAGATTCTTCAATCTCCTCCTGCTAACCAATCGCTCTTATTGTCATAAATGACCAACAAGCCTTTTGGGTTATTTGCCCCTTGATTCATCCATGACTTCTTCTCCAATTTGACCCTAAGCTGGCCAAATGCTGCCCCAAATCAATTTGGGATGGGTTGGCTCTTGAAATTCCTTGATAATCTTCAATTATCAGCTGCTGATTTCAGTCCTTTGAGCCTTCAATCTTTGGCACAGATCCCAAGGTGATTACTAAACCCTAATTTCTGCTGTAAATTAGGGTTTACTGCAGAAATTACAGATCAGCCCACCAAAAATGGCTGAGATCTCCTCCGAATGGCTAAGAATTGCCAAGAATGGCTGAGCATAGGCTGAAGGAGATGAGAGAATGCTGTAGAGAGAGAAAATTCTGAGATTTGTCGTGAAGAACTAATCAAAATCAGTTGCTGCCTTGCTGTACCAGCCCCAAACGGATGCACCACCAACAATAGGACCATCAAAGACTGTGATCTTTAGGAGAAAGTGCATCAGCAGCAATTGCCAGCTTCCCAAGATCAAGAATATGCAATCTCCATCACCAAAAATGGTCTCCAATGGTTGGGCGAATCAAGGGGCATTTGGCACTGATTATGTAGGACAGTGCAGGGAACAAAATGAGCTGAAAACAGGTGTCAGAACAGGTCTGAACCAGTAATTACAGTGGGCTGAATAGTACAGGGAACGGTAAGAGTTGTAAACAGGTTTCAGAACAGGTCTGAACCAGTAAATACAGCAGGTTGAAATGGTCAATTCTGCACTCCAACCAGAAGATTCAGACTTGGGCAGAGTTTCCCCTCTTGGTCAACTTGATTTGGGTCAGTAATTGTACTGTTATGCTGCCAAATTTCACCCAGAATAGGTGAAAGACAACCCATTGTACTCTCTCTCTTTTTAAAAATAAAGAAATACCGCAAGGGGCGCCTAACTTAGGCAGCTCCAAAATGAAAAAATGAGATTTTCCTCTCCCTTCAGCCCTATTTAGCCTTTCCCCCACTTGCATGAGAAAGTTTTGCCAAGTGGCAGCTTTCTTAATCCATTTTCAGCAATTTTCATTCATTTAAATAATTTTCAGAATTAATTAGTTTTGAAAATTAATTCAGCCCTTAATCCATGCCCAGAAAATTGACCTTGCCCATCCAAAAATTAATTGGCCAGGCCATTTGCAACCCAAAGCGATCCCATGCATTGATTGACCCTTGGACAAGCATTAATCCATTAATTAATGCCTGGTCCCTAAAGTCACCACTTACACTTAATGGCCAATAATGGTCCTAGGGGCAAATTGACACCATAGTTCACCTAAGAACTTAACAAGTATAACTTGTTACAACTTTTGCCTTTGACATCCATCTTTTTCACAGGGTCCTTGGGCCTTCAACTATGAAAAAAAGTAGCTTGCACCTCACATGTGCAACACATGTGCATCTGTTAATTGCACATTTGATTAATCCTTTAATCAAATGTCAATTAAACATAAGCAAAGCATCAAATTTTCACGTCCTCATGACAAATCAACCAAGGAGATTGTGGAATCTCAGCTCATACCAAATCCATTAGTCAATAAAATTAAAGAAATACTAAAAGAGGTACTAGTTTGGGGTGAATAGGATGCCTATTATCTAAGAATTTTAAGGTAAATTGTGCATTTTCAGTTTATGTTTACTTACTGATTGCATTGCAGTAATTAAGTGGTTGATTAGGAATTACTACCCTATTCGAGAAGGAAGGCCGGTTTCATGGTTCCATCTCTAGGATACCCCTCAATCCCTTGATTTGGTGGGCTAGAGACACTTGATTGCAAGCCAAAGCTTTGTGCTAGTGCTGATTTTTGTAGTCAGATGGAATCAAGCAGTGATGATGCTTCTCAGTATGGACATTCACATGGGGAAGAAAGAAATGCAATGTCTGATCTTGGAGAAGGCTTAGATCATGGATAAGAAGCTAAAAATATTGTTGTTGGGCAAGATGCAGGGCCTTCAAGGCATAATGAGGTTGATGACTAGCAAGGTGGAGAGTAATTTGATCACCAGTTCAAGAATCAAGTGAGATAGTGACAAAGCTCTTTGCTAAATTGGCAAAGGATCCTCAATTTACCCGATTTTTGAATGCTCTGAGAGGGCAAGGGATGGAAATGCAAGGCCAACATGGAAGTGCCAATGGACTTTGACAGCCGGGCATGCATGCTATGATGAGGTAGCCAAGATACTTTGGTGGTAGGAGGATTATTCATATAGTTAGATAGGGATCGCGTACGGGAATATATGACACAAATCCCTATGGTATGTAGCAGCCAATGTATGGTGTGCAAGGCCCAATGTATTTGGGTATGGCTGAAAATGTACAAAACTCTATGTATGGTAGCATTGGCTTGATGTTTGGGGCACAAAGTAGCATGTTTGGTAATGCATTTGCACCCTTGAATGTTTATGGGGCTCAAGGAATGAGTGCTGGTCATGGAAATGCTCAGTTTGGTATTGGTTTTGATATAAATTCGGCAAATGCACCCTTTTTGCAGTAGTGAGTGTATGACAACTTGATACCCAAAGGGGCAACAAAGGACTATGATGAGGGTGGAAAAGTAGCGAAGTTTGAGTCCTTCAGTGGTGCACAAGATAGATTGAAAGCTTTGAATTTCATTCAACAGCTTAATGCAGCCTAGTTGGGGGAAACTTCACCGAATCCTCAAAGATATGAAAAGCAGCCACTTTCTTGAAGGGGAATGTATTGCAGTGGTACTTCACACTTTTGATGCAAGGTGAAGCACCATCAACATGTGTATAATTCAAGCAAGTATTTGTACCGAATTGGTTGACAAGTATCTATGAGGTGGACATCATGGCAACGTAGAACAAGCTGGATATTAAGGGATGCAAGAATTTGGAGCAATACAACAGGAAGTTTTGGGATGCATTGTTGCTCGTCACTTCTTATCGCCATACTTGTTTATGAGCAAGTGGAAAGATATGTTTGTGGGCTGCTTAAAGGAATTAGGGATTTTTGCATAAAATCTACCGTGTCCAGCATGTCTCAACTCATAGAGATTGCTGCTACAACAAATGCTTTGTTGCGTGGGAAGGATTTAGGCTTCTTAGACAGTGGGGAGAAGTAGAATAAAAAGTCACTTAAGGCTAAGAGAAGGGTTAGATCTGAAAATCAGCCTTAAAAAAGGCCAAAACAACAAAGAAAGGGCTTCAAAACATTGGCACAACATAGGGAATTGATGGCTGCAAAATGCTTTGCAAAAGAAAAATGTGCCCTTTAGATAGACAGCGGTGGAAATTTCGGCATTTGAAAAGTTAAAGGAAAAGATGACTTTAGATTCTGTGCTTGTGTTGCCCAATGAAAGTCATTTGTGGTTTAGTGTGATGCATATGGTAACAACATTGGAATTGTTCTTAATTAGGATGGTCGAGTTGTGGCTTATGAGAGCCGAATTCTCCACGATGTAGAGAAGAATTTGTAGGTCTATGAGAAAGAGCTCTTGGCTGTAAATTATGCACTATCTGTGTGGAAACATTAATTGTTGGGGCTTGATTTTACAATGTAGACAGATCATCAGATTTTGAGGTACTTTTTGATGTAGACAAAGTTGTCAGAGAAGCATATGAATTGGCAAATTTTCTCTCTATGTTTCATTTTCAGATTGTACATATTGATGTAAAAAGAATGTTGTGGCTAATGTATTGTCACATAAGCCGTAAATTTCAGCCATCAGCATGGTTTATCACATTGAGTTGGATATCATGAAAGAGTAGTATGCTGCTAATTTCAGAATTTGCTAATGTTTATGATCGGCTTTGCAATGGCTAGAGACATGAGCACTTTGTGCTTGGAGATGGATCTTTGATGATGTATGGATGACTGCGTGTCAGAAAGCAATTGAGACCTAGAGTCATCATTGAAAGTTGTGCTCCTCCATGTGCAAGATATAGAGGTATTGATGTTACAATCAAGGCAATGGAGTATTTCTTTTATTGGCCAACTTTGAGGCATGATGGAGAGCAGTTTGTTAGGACATGCATCGTTGTCATAAGGTAAAGCATGATAGGCAAGAGATGCGGGCTTGTTGCAGCACTTGCTAGTTCCAAATAGGCTTTGGTAGAGCATTGCAATGGATTTTATTTTTGAGCTTCCTAGGACATCTACAGGAAATAATGGCATATGGACTATCATTTGTAGGTTTAGCAAACATACCCATTTCATTTCAGTGAGGAAGAAAATAAAGGCTAATCATATGGCACGATTGTTTTTGCAGCACATCTTAAAGTATCATGGTATGCTACAGTCGCTCGTTAGTGATCGAGGCCCTCGGATGACCAGTTTATTTTGGAAGAAGTTGCTTGAGAATATAGGTACCACGTTAAAATTCTTATTATTCTTCCATCCGTAGATAGATGGTTAGTTTAAGGAAGCAAAATCCACAGTGTTGGATATTTTGAGGTGTTATGTTTTAGACCACAAGACAACAGTATTTGCCATTGGTTGAGTTGCTTAGAACAACACAATGCATAGTTCTGTTGGCAAACCTTCATTTGAGGTGGTTAAGGGTGGCAAGAAGGTACTGCCTATCTTGCAGACCAAGGGTAAGATCTTTGAGGCTGATTGCTATGTGGAAATCTTGGATGCAATCTATGCAAAGATAAAGTACGCACTTAAGAGATCATAGGAAAAGCAAAAAACGGCAATTGATCGCCATAGATGTGCTTTGTAATTTGCAAAGGGCAATCATATATTGCTGCATTTTGATAAGGCAAGACTGAAAAAGATGAAAGGAAGAGAGAGATTGTATTCGAAGTTAGGTATGAGATACTATGGCCCTTCCAGGTGTTGGAAAATATCAACAATGTGGCATAGCAATTGAAATTACCTCCACTTTGGTGGATACACAATGCTTTTCATGACAGTTTGTTAAGGTCTTTTCGTGGTGATGTGCTAGAGGATGTATTTGCTGAAATTTAACCTGAGGTTGAGGAGCTGGATGAGATCTTGGCACTCGAGTAGATCTTGGCATATAAGGAAAGAAAGGTTAAAGGTAAAGTTTAGAGTAGATATTTGGTGAAGTTTTAGAACTATTCGCCAATGAATGCACAGCTGGTTCCATGTGTCAAGAGTGTAGAGAATGTGGAAGCGAATGGACAAGATTGAAAGACAATGAACACGAGAGAAAGGGAGAGAGAGAAGAGATAGAAGAACACAATAATCTGTAGTCAATGAATGCTGAAATGAAGAGGGCAGTTGTGCAAGGGTTGTCAATGAATCTTTCCCACCAACACTTGAAAGCAAGTGAGGAGGGTAGGCTGCCAACGGGGCATAAATAGCCCAAATAAAATGCCATAAAATAATGCAGTTGGCCAGTAAAAGCTGGCTGACCTAATCAGCAACTAGTTGACATCATCATAAATGCATAAAATAATCTGCGTTGACTAGCTTGCTTGCCTTGTGGCATAGTCGCTTGCATGAAAAGGTGCCCGTATATTAGGACGGTTGGAAATATCCACAAACTGACAGGAAAAATGTGTAATGCCCTCTGAGAGGACCTTCAAGAGAAATGAGTGCACCGATAGTAGCTTGTGAGAAATGCTAGTCCAAGGGATAATGACTAATTTGTGACATCTCCTCTCAGATCCTGGACGCGGTATAAGGCTTAGCGATCTAAAGTGCTATCGGAAAACAACTTGAGGAAGCACCTTCGCAAACAAATTTGTGAGTTTATACCGTGTCTTGTAGTAAACCACATCAATAGTCTCATCCAAGATCTTCTCTCGAATGAAATGGTATTGAATCTCAATGAGCTTTGACCTAGCATGAAACATTGGGTTCCGTGCCAAAGCAATGCAACTCTCATTGTTGTAATGAAGTGTTGTAGGACGTGTTTGAGGATAGCAAAGCTCCCCTAGTAACCTCCAAAGCTACATCGACTCACATGTGGTAGAAGATGCTGCTCGATACTTTGTCTTTGTGGAGGAAAGGGCAACAATGGATTGTTTCTTGCTACTCCACAAGATAGCATTAGCATCCAAAGTTGAGTAATATCATGTCGTTGACCTTCGTTGGTCAATGTCTCTGGCCCAATTTTAATTTGTCTAGCCCGTAAGAACCAAAGGTAAATCTCCAGTGCTTGTTGGATAATGAATACCAAGATCGGGGGTTTCCCTTATTAGGAATCGTAAAATCCACATAGCAGCCTTCCAATGTATCATTTTAGGTTCACTTATGAGCCTAGCCAACAAACCTACAGGAAAGCATAAATTAACCCGAGTATTAAGAAGCCAAATCAAGGATCCAATCAATTGCTTGTAGCGGGTAGTATTTGCTACTTGAGAATCTGCATGAGCGGTGGCCTTCCAAATTTGATTTATTGGAGAGACATAGCCTTGCATCTCTCTATCTTAAATGTGGCCAAAAGCTCTTGCACATATTGTTGCCAGGAGATGAGAATTCCCCTTGGGAGTCTAGTAAATCTCATGGCCCAAAAAGAAATGGACAGCCCATATCCGTCATCTCGAACACCTTGTCTAGTGCTGTCTTAGTCTCTTGACCTTCTTGGCATGGTCACATGTCAAAATAAGATCATCCACATAAAGCACGAACAACACATGTCCTCGAGTTGAGGTGTGGGCATACAATTCGGGATCGGAAGAGGAACGTCGATACCCCAACTTTCCTTGGAGAAATGAGTCTATACAGTGCATGGATTGCTCACCAAGGCTCCATTGAGCATCAACAAGAGTGTGGCTTGTTTGGAGACTCACCAAAGCTCCATTGAGCATCAACAAGTGGGCATTCATCATCATCACCAGAAATCTGATCTGAATATACTTTGAACAATCTGTGTGGACTGTGCCTATGAACATGCTTCTCTCATTGGTTGAGATTCAAGGTGAATAGCACTTGTCAAGTGGCATAGAGCATGGATGCATACCAAGGAAGGTTCTTGAAGGGTATACCTTGCTATTGCTCTTGTGGGAGCTCATGTGTGAGCTGTAATAGAGGTGTACAGATCTGAATACATAGGGCTGAACTGTCATTGAAGTTACAGAGACATTATACACTTGTGATGTCTGCATTTTGGATGCTCTTTGGCATGTACATTGAGCTTGAATGTAGCACTTGATGCTTGGTAGAAGACATGTCATATTTCTTGGGTATTTTGACATAAACTTGGAGCTTAGAATGGCTTGATCTGAGAGCTTGTGACATGCTGAAAACTTTAAAAAAAATTTGCAGACATAAAGCACTAATTGGTTATTCCTGAAGAACTAGTTGATTTGGTTAGTCCCATAGGTACTTAAAGACTTGGTATGTGATTGTTAAATGCTTGAGCATTGGAAACGGAAGTGATGCAAATGTTTTATGGTTTTTTGGGACTAAAATTAATCCCTGTTGCCAGTGCATTGGCTATTTGAAATCTGGGAATGTATTTACGGCATTCATATATGCTGGTTATATACTGTTTTGTGATTCTATGCCTATGCACGACTTGACACATGTACTAGCAGCTATCTATGGAAGTTTGGGACATGTATATGGGTACCACCTTGCCTATTTGGAATAAGTTGCATGTCATCCCTTCCTTGAATCGGAATGGAAGAGCTATTGCCAAGGAGAATCTGTCCATGTGAAGGTCAGAAATGGGCAATATTTACTGCAGAAGGAGTCACATGCCGAGAGGTACCACTATCAATAATCCACTCATGAGGGTGTGGGGTTGTCAATGCAACTTCAAAAGCCCTAGGGGTCGATGCCTCGATCACCTCTAAGTGGAGGAAGGCAATTAATGAGGGAGCAGACACCGCTCTTGAATCCTTTGAAGACTTCTCCTTCTATTCTTGTCCTTTTTCTCCTTGTGGGGGCAATTCTTCTTCTAGTGACTTGTCATGCATAAGTGGAATCCATTTTTTTGTCCTTCTTCAATTTGTCCTCCTCCTCCTCCTCCTTTTCGTCCTTCCCTATCTTTTGAGAGGACCAACCTATCAATGCCTCCGATTTGGAAGCAGTTGTCCTTTCAATTGTTCTCGAGTACTTGATCGTGGCTTGGGAGATATAGCTAGAGCTTGATCAAATATACAATCAAGTGACCATGACGAAGCGAGTATCTCTGGAGGTTTAGACAAGGACTTTGAGTCCTAATAAATTTGTGAAAGCAACTATTGGAGATTGCTGAAATTAGGGCCGATAAATAGGACAAGAAAAATGCCCAAAATAGTGCAGGTTGGTTGCATTTAATGGAACCGATTGGACAACAGCTGTTTGACTGCAGTAAACTGGTCGACTGTGCCACGTGGCACCTGTGCTCCCTTACGCCTGCTGTACGAATTGAATCCATGTGGACTGCTTGGAGAAATTGCTGCAAAACTGCTCAAATTTGAAACTGTGTGTCCAGGAAATGCCAAACTCAACACCCCCTCTTAGATCTTGGACATGGTAGAAGGCTAAGGGATTTGGAGTACTGTCGAAGTAAAGCCTGGGGAATTGCCTTGGTAAACAAATTTGCAAGATTATCCTCTATCTTACGGCAGCTGGAGAGTGATCAGCAACAGTTGCTCTGCTGTTAACAACTGCAAACTGCGGGTGGAAGGCTTGAAACAGGTGCCAGACTGTAGATGACAGCAAGGGACAGCTGAGACTGTGATGTCCTACGCGAAAGGGGTGTGGGCAGCAAGCTGAAAACACATGAAACTGCAAAAACGAGATCTATCACTGAATGGAAGGCAACATACTTATTTATAGAAAGTTTGGGCCCTCCCAAGTGGGTTTGTGCTTATGGGACATAGACACTCTCTAGGAACACATTTCTTTTAAATAAACAAGATTACTTCATTAATTAAGCATGTTTTGGGACTGTTTAAGTGAAGCTAATGTATTTTTAGCTCAACATCCCCTCCCAGACCCAACAACAGTGCCATGAGAATGAAGGCCAGTCAAACCCTTTTTCTTTTTCCCCAGATCGAACTACTTCCATTCCTAAGAAATAAGACAACAAACCAAGGTCTGTCATCTCAAAGGTAGCACTAAGCTTTGTCTCAATTTCTGCGATGGCAGCAAAATCTGAGCTTGTGATGAGTAAGTCATCAACGTACAACAGGATATAGCTGACTCCCTCTGCAATAGATCGAACATATAAGTTTGGGTCATAAGGGGTAGAATAGTATTCGTGAGTTTGCAATAACTTATCCATCCTATGGAAGTAAGACCGCAACGCTTGCCGTAAAGAGCTTTTTGCAAGCGGAATACCTTATCCCACGGGTTCGTAGAAGGAAAGTTCGGTGGTTGCTCCACATAGACTTCCTTCTTGAGATAACCATTCAGAAAGGCACTCTTGATATCCATCTGATGTATCGGTCAATTGTGGTGAGCGGCTAGCACAAGAAGCAACCGGAAAGATGTCAACGGCTCAATAGGGGCAAAGGTCTCTTCATAATCAATGCCATGCTTTTGTCGAAATCCTTGCACTACAAGGCGAGCCTTGTACTTGTCTAAAGTCCCATCAGCTTTTAGCTTGGTCCTAAAAATTCACTTTGTTTCGATGACTTTCTTGTGGCTCGGACGATCCACCTATGTCCAAGTCTCATTTCGGTCAATACTCTCTAGCTCTTTCTCCATGGCCTCTCGCCATTGAGGTTGCTAAAGAGTATAAAGCCTTCTTTACGGAAGTGGAATCCTGATCTTGCAAGATATGAGTGATCAAACAGTAATTAGTGTAAACAAGCTCAATGTGGTGTGCTTGGTTTCTTCGAGAACGTTGTGGGCCATCATGCGGTTGCTACTCCTCAAGGACCCCTGCAATCCTTGCATCACGAGCCCAACAAGGAGGAGGCCGGATCTCACCTCGTCGCTCGCTATCTGTTGAAGTTTCTGGAAGGTCCACTGATGGCGGGGAGAGCAATCAATGAATTTGGTGGTTGAGAACTAAGCTCCTCATCTGAAGAAGAGTTCTCAAGGGGCACAGGTGCTAGAGGAATAATCATTGGCGCCCAACTATCACCGGGATCTCCAAGAACAAGGTGTTCCGCAAGACCCCTTTGAGGCTTGAACTTCCACAAATCGAACATCACGGCTCGTGTAGACATCCCGCTTAACAGAATTACATAATCAATAGCCTTGAGACTACGAGCTATAGCCCACAAACACTTGTTGTGTGGAAGCTGCTTCAAATTTGTTACGTGTCTTCAGGATGCGAACATAGGCATCACACCTAAAAACCTTGAAATAAGAAACATCTAGCTTAGACCCAAAGTACGCCTTAGATGAAGTCATACCAACAACAACGAAAGTAGGGGAACGATTAAGGATATGAATTGCGGTTGCCACAGCCTCAGCCCATAGACATAGAGGTGTTTGACGATGCTTCATCATGGTACAAGCCATCTCGATCACGTTGCAATTCTTCCACTCCAAGATGCCATTTTCTTGAGGGGTGTTTATATTTGCAAACTCTTGGTGAATACCACGATTTGCACAAAAATGAGCAAGCTCATTAGAGACAAATTCTATGCCCTTATCGGATTGTAATGTCTTTAGTTTCCGGCCTGATCGGTTCTCCTCAAAGAGCAACCAATCCTTAAAATTTGGAGAAAGCCTTCGACTTCAGCTTCAAGAAATAAGCCCATGTCATCCTACTGTAATCATCCACAATTAGCATGAAATACAAGCCTCCTCGAAGGGACTCCATCCTCATCGGTCCACAAAGATCTGTAGAAACAAGCCCAAGGGTGCTGAAGACCACCTCCAAGCCTTGTTGGGAATAACATCACGAGTTTGCTTTCCACGGATGTAGGATAAACAAGGCTGTTGGCTCACCACAATATTCGGCAAACCTCGAACAACAAGCTGTCCCTTTGATGCCTTTCGAAGGTAATCATAATTGAGGTGGCCAAACCAAGCATCCTAAAGCTCGGATTGAGTTTGTGAGGTAAGAAGAAGAGAAGTCAAGGTAGAAGAAGACCACAACTTGTAGACTTCATTTTCCTCATAACCTGAAGAAAGAACCTATCTCGATCCACAATTAAGAATCTAAAAAGAATCCTCATAAAATTCAACCAAGAGAACGAGGGTACATATCTTGGTCATTGAAAAGAGATGGTACCGGCACATAAATTACCTTGGATGTATGGCCACCACCTCGCCCATTTGGAATAAGATGCATGTTATTTTGTCCCTGTATAGGAATAGATAAATTGTCACCAATGAGAATCTGGCCATGCAAAGGCCGCAAATGAGCAATACCTGTTGAACAAGGAGTCATGTGCAGAGAGGCACCACTATCAACAATCCACTCTTGTGTGTATGGGGCCATCAACGCAGCATCAAAAGCCGTCAAGGTCGAATCCTCAATCACCTCCAAGTGGAGAAAAGCAGCTAATGAGGGAATAGCATAGTGACAGGAAACGACTGGAACGGCCCCCCGGCATGTGGAATCGCCGTCCTCGGAATGTATCCGTCATGGACCGCGTTTCCAAATGATGGAACGTTGCATTCCCTGTCTGAAATGGGACAGGGAACGCCATGTGGCAAAACTTACCTGCGCCCAGTCGCGTCCTTCTTCCGCCTGCATCCTGCTCCCGCCTGCATCCTACCCCCAGCCACCTTCATTCTCTTCCTTCTTCTTCTTTCTTCTCTTTCTTCTCTTCCCTCTCTTCCTTCTTCTTCTTTCTCTTCTTTCTCCTCCCACCTCCAACCTCTTCCTTCTCTTCCTTCTTCTTCTTTCTCTTCTTTCTCTTTCTTCTCTTCCTTCTCTAGGTTTGGCGTTTCCGTTCCTACTTACTTCATGAATTTTGATTTTTTAAATGTCGTTCCCGTTCCCACGTCCCCGTTCCCTAGGTTTGGCGTTCCCGTCCCCGTCCCCGTCCCCGTTCCCCATTCCCCGTTCCCGTTCCCCGTTTTATGTTTCTATGGGGAATAGCCACTGCTCCGGAATCCTTAGAAGATTTCTTCTTCTTCTTCTCCTTGTCGGGGAATTCCTTCTTCTAGCGACCAGTTTTACCATAGATGTGACAAGTAGACTCCTTTTCTTTGTCCTTCTTAGATTTGTCCTCCTTCTTCTTTTGGTCCTTTCTCTTCTTCTGAGAGGATTGACCAACCAAGGCCTCAGATTTAGAAGCATTGGTCCCTTTCAATTGCTCCTCTTGATCCAAGACCATAGGAACCAACTCTTTCCATTGAAGAGTCTCATATCGCTTTGAAGCAATCAAGGCAAAATAAAAACCACCGAAGCGGGGCGGTAACTGTGAAAGAAGAGTTATTGCTATGTCTTCAAAAGTGATTACATTCCTTGCATTTTGAACTAGCATCTGGTGAATATTTAATATCTTATATGCGTAGTTAATACTACTCCCCAACAAACTCATCCATCCACCTCCCTTTTCCATCTTTCACTTTATGGATCCTCCTTTATAAATCTGCCTTTGCCTCACTTACCATCTACTTGATGGATCCACCTTTTTCTCACCTACTGTGTTAACATCTTTATGATGCACTTGTGAATATTAATACAACCTAGCTATTGAGGCTATTAAGGACATTGTGCGATACCTTCTACACTCATTGTCCTCTCACTACAAGATACAGGCCTCATACCGACGCTCAAAGTGACGGAAATATTCATAAAAAAAATTACCCCCATTGTCGCTATACACGTTGGTAGTAGCGTCTCCATAGAACTGTTGCTATTTGCGTCGTTATTAGCGTCGCTATTTGCGTTGCAAATAGCGTCAATGTGAGAGATAACAGATGTAGTACATGAGAGAAATAAAAACGTGGGAATGCGAGCATTGAGTTTATCTCAATGTTCTTGAGCCTTTGCCAACTCCACCTTATCACTGAAAGAGAGTCGAGACTTGTCTCACGAAGGACGATGAATAGCCTTGATAACAAGCTCTGCCAAATCATAGGACTCCATAATGGCAAGCATCATGATCCGCCAGATGCGGTAATTCTCGCCATCAAGCTTTTGATCTGATGGAAGAGTTGGTAGGACGGGCATATTCCTGTTCATGATCGCCTGAAACTTTGTCTGGGCCTTAGAAGATACCTTCATCTACAATGCTTGTACAAAACACAAAAAGCACTGTGAAAATACGGTTTGCTAGGGCTCTTGTTCGCTCGGCTCACTTCTTTTTCACCCACCGGAGGCAATGAAAACGTAAAATCTGCACTTGAAGGCCCAAAATGCAGCCTTCTTCCTTCTCTAACAGCAAAAACCAGCAGCAGCTTCAGCAAATCTTTTCCTTTCTCGCACGCCCACAGTCGCCTCTTGGCCTTGTTCTGATGCGCAACCCTCCTGCTCACACTTGAATGTTGAAAGCATAGCCTTGTGTCATGCTGAAATCTCCTCCTCAAATGGGTCCACCCTAGGTCAGTCATTCAATGCTCTAAGACCATGTTAGAGTGAAGCAATGCGGAAGCGAATGACCAAGACAAAGTGTGAACAGAGAGGGAGAGAAAGAAAGAGAGTAAAACATTGAAAAACTACAGTGAGAAATGCTATATTAGGATGTAGAAATATACACGGGTGCAAAGAGAATATCTGCGTATGTCTCCACCTTGAAGATCTGAGTCTCCGTCAGCCTTTAGGGTAGTCTCCATGGTTTGCGGCTGAAATTTGTGAAAACAACTGTTGGAGACTGGTGAAATCAGGGCTAATAAATAGGCCAAGAAAAATGCTAAAAGTAATGCAGGTCGGCTGCATTTAGTGCAGCCAACTTGACAGCAGCTGTCCGATTGTACTGTTTGATTGTAGCAAATTGGCCGATTGTGCCATGTGATACCTGCGCTTCTTGACGCCTAGTGTATGGAGTGAATCCACGTGGACTACTTGGAGAAACTGCTGCAAAATTTCCTAGATCTGAAAATGCGTGTCTAGGGAATGCCAAACTCTAACAAGAAAGAGGAAAGAATGGATGTGGGCATTCAAATTGCCCCAATGTGGATGTACCATAACTCGGCATTCTTATCTAAAGAAAGCTTAGAGGTAACATGAGCTACAAGACGGTCTATGGCCTTGGTCACGAGCTCCGCCAAATCATAAGACTCTAAGATGGCAAACATCATTATGTGCATGCGGTAATTCTCCCCATTGAGCTTTTGATTTGAAGGAAGAGCCAGCAACACGGGGACCTTATGGTCCATAATAGCTTGAAACTCTGTGTCAATTTTGGTTGACATTGTAAAAGGAATGGCTTGCACCAAAACAAGGGCAGCCCCCCCTTTGATTCCGAGCACGGTGTCGGTGTGTGCTAGGGCTTCCTCTGCTTGTTCTCATCAATGTATCTCCTTGAGCTGAATCTCTCCCACCAACACCTAAAAAGCAAATGAGGAGGGTAGGCTGCTAGTGGGGCATAAATAGCCCAAATAAAATGCCATAAAATAATGCAGTTGGCTAGCAAAAACTGGTAGACCTAATCAACAACTAGTCAACAACATCATAAATGCATAAAATAATCTGTGTTGACCAGCCAGCCTGCCATGTGGCATAGTCGTCTACTTGAAAAGGTGCCCATACATTGTGTTATTGGAAATGCCCACAAATTGACAAGAAAAATACGTAATGCCCTTTGAGAGTACTTCCGAGAGAATTGATTGCACCAATAGTAGCTTTAGAAATGCTAGTGGAGGGGATGACTAATCTCTAACACCGTGGACAATAGCATGTTAGTAAATACTGTTGACAATTTCAGCCATGGTTTATGTTGAATTAATGCTTTTCTATGGTTGATAGTGAGAATAGTTGAGAAACATGAGTTATGGATGCGTCGAATGGGTTTCTAGCAATAGTTCTTGATTGTTTCCCAATTTTATCTAATGATTATATTGGCTGAAAATTTTTAGTAGGATTGGGGCATATGGTGGGCTTTGGTGGTCAATTGGTGTCAGTTTGGACCTTAAGATAGTTGTTTGGCCACTAATTGTAAGTGGTGACACTAGGAACTAGCAATTAATGCTAGTCTAAGGGTCAACAGAGGTTGGGGACCACTCCAGATTGCAAATGGCCTAGCCAATTTAATTATGAATGGGCACATTTAATTTTGGGTAGGGTCCGAAGGACTGAAATTAATTTTCAGAATTATTTAATATTGAAAATTTATTTAATTACTGGATAATGCTAAAAATTGGGTTGAGAAGGCTACCACTTAGTGAAAATACTTATCCAAACTGAGAAAACGTTTTTTGAGCTTGGTTTAAGCCATTCAACGAGTTTCTACCTTGTAGGAGAGAGAGGGGAGGTGTTGCAGATCAGATTTCTGATAACAAATTCAGCCATTGTTGCAGGCGACAGCAGCCAAAGGCCCTAGGAGATTAGACACTAGTAGGAGAAGGACCATCAGGATCAAGTGGCAGCATTTGGAGGTTGGCAATAGTATTTTTGGGCCTCTCTAGCAGTAGTTGGCAGCTACGAGGGCAGAATTGATAGGCTGCGGGCAAAATTCAGCCATTTCCTGTGAGTAATCTCTGAATTTTCTCCTTTGGTATTCTCACACCTATTTCAGCCCATTCTTAGGAGATCTTAGCTTACCTCAGGCATTGGAATAGATCTCAGCTAGATTTGGTGGCTAGTAGGAGGATTTCTGCTGTAAACCCTAATTTACAGCAGTAATTAGAGTTTAGCAGCCCTCAAGTCTTGTGCCAATAATCATACACTAAATTCAACACCTAAAATTTGTGGAATTGTTAGGGAATTCAGATGCCAGCCCATTCTTTGTAAATTTGGGGCAGTATTTGGCCAATTGGGGTCCAATTAGAGCAAGTCTTGGGTGAAATTCAAGGGGCAATCGGCCTAGTTTGTGTGCTGATTGCATCTACACCATGGGGCTTTTGGTTCAGCCAAGCAGATTGTGGAATCTTTGCTTGTACGCAATCCATTAATGAGTAAAGTTAAAGAAATATCAAAAGGGGCTTCAGTTTTGGGGCAACAGGGTGCCTACTATCCAATAATTTTAAGGTGAATTGTGCATTTTCAGTTTATGTTTATTTGTTGATTGCTGTAATTAAGTAGTTGATTAGGAATTCCCACCCTATCCGAAAGGAAGGTTGGTTTCAAGAACACTGCAAGGCGCACTAGTTGTTGGGGCTAATTGGGTGTTGGTTGTTTGAGATTAATTTGTAAAGTGTAAGTTTCAGATTTGTGAATTTTGTTGCTTGCTGTAAATTATGTTAAATCAGGTCACATACCACCCTAGCTGAGAAGGAAGGCTGGTTCCACTAACCATCCTTGTAAGTAGCACTAAGATATCTCAAGACATGCAAAGCACTACTCTAGTGAGATTCACAAGGTGCGGTAAAATACTATGAAAGAATGCATGTGCAACATGCAAGATTAGTTCGGAAATTTGTGAGCCAAAGCAGGCTGTCCATCACCTCTCAGTAAGAAGTCTCATCATCGGGTGTAGAATCGAGATCCTTGGTTAGTTTAAGTATTGGATCAAACGGGGTAGCCATTGAATGGACACCATTAGGAAAGGAGTGATTAATCAGCTGCAAGGTGTGAAGAAATACCCTAACATAGAAACATAAATGAAAGTGTACGACAAAGCATTAAATCAACAGAATATAGTTAGGGTTAGGGTAACTCATAGACAATGAACATAGTGAAGATTTGAATGAATGAATGAATACTGAATATACAATGCTTATGCAACAAACAAACCATGTAGGGAATGAGAACTATACTGTGAACTCTTGTATCTCAAGGACGGAGGTAGAGATAACGAGTTCGAGAGTGTGTTGTATTCTTGATGGATCCCGAAACAAAGCAAGGCAACCTCTAAGATGTCGCACAGTAGCAAATGCAGCAGAGGATGTACTGGATCAGTGTTAGACGTGTAGAGGAGAGAATAAAACAGTCAACACAGCAACAGCTGATGATGTGGCAGCCTATTTGGCAGCTTGTAGTGAAAACGTAAATGATGATATGGGAGCGTATACGGCAGCCAGCTGGGGTAAACTCAAAAAATCTGCAGTTCACTAGGACAGGGTGGCAGCCAACAGATGAAAATGCAGCTGTAGATGCCACATGGCAGCTGGCGGTAGTAGGCGAGTAAACAACAGCAACATCAAGGGTAGATAGCAATTGTAGGAGGTTCGGACTGTGTGATGAAGGTTGGAAATAGGCCTTGGATGGGTATAGACAAGATTGGGCAGCTTTGGTTGAGATGTCCTCCACGAACAGGGTGTGGATAATGAAGCTAGAGGGCCTAAAACCGACAAAAACAAGATCAAGCTGAATGGAGGGCAGCTTGTCTGTTATAGAAATTTTTAGAAGATCAAATCTCTTCCTCTTTGAACTCTTTGAAACCACTACGCGTTTTAGGTCTTTTCATTAATTAAGCATTGTTGGGGTTGTTCAAGAGGCTAATTCCGCATGTAATGCTTGTTTTGGCTCAACATCCCCTCTTAGGCCCAAAAGATTGAGCTAGAAAGGAAGGCCAACCCAAAGTTTTATTTATTTTGGTGTTTTTATCCCAAGACGTCCCACCCCAAAGCAGCTAGGCCATCAAACAAAGGGTGCACATCGGTTGTTCAGTGGCCTACCAAGGCTATAGAGGTGATGGTTATCTAGGGAGTTCAAGTAGTCACCCCAGAGAGCCTAGGGCATTGGATAAAGGGTGCATGTTGGTTGCTCGATGGCCTATCAAGTCTTGCAAAGGCAGATAGAATCATAGTGAACTCTTTGTTTTTGTTTTGTTTCATTTCGTTTGTTTGTTTTTAATTTAGAGTGTTTGTTTAAGAAGTATTTTAAATACTTTCGTTGCGACACAAAACTACTTCCCTCGGATCGATCTAACTTCATCCCCAAAACGAAAGACAATAAACCAAGGTTTGTCATCTCAAAAGTAGTATAAAGTCGAGCCTTAATTTTTGCTATGGTAGTAGAGTGTGAGCAAGTGATAAGTAAATCATTAACGTAAATCAAGATATAGCTTCTTTCCTTTGAAGTGATGCAGACATATAAGTTCAAGTCATAAGGGGTAGAATGGTATCTGTGAGTCCTAAGGAACTCATTCATCCTCTGGAACTAAGATTGGGTGCTTGTTTCAGTTCATAAAGAGCTTTTCGCAAGTGAAAGACCTTATCTTTTCAATCAGTAGAAGAAAATCTGGGTGGCAACTCCACAGACTTTCTCCTCCAGATAATTGTCGAGAAAGGCACTCTTGACGTCCATCTAATAGATCAGCCAACCGTGGTGAGTAGTGAGCATAACTAACAGACAAAATGATATCAACCGCATAGTAGGAGTAAAGGTCTCGTCATAGTCAATGCCTTGCTTCAGTTGAAACTCTTGCACCCTAAGGCGAGCATTATACTTGTCTAGAGCTCCATCAGCCCAACCTTTAGCTTGGTCCTAAAAATCCACTTCATCTCGATGACTTTCTTGTGGCTTGGAAAGTCCATCAAGGTTCAAGTCTCATTTCGATCAAGACTTTCTAGCTCCTTGTCCATGGCCTCTCACCATTGGGGATGTTGAAGAGTCTCTTGCTAACTATCCAATTTAAAATGCATCATGTGATTAGTTGTAAATAGCGATGTAAATAATGCCTGAGGCGCAAGTTGGGTAGGTCTTCTAGGCCTCTTTGGAGTGGAATTAGGTGAAAGAATCCTTGAATCCCGCATGGTCTGCTAGTACCAGCGAGGTAAGGAGTCTCACGAAGGGGCTCTAGGAACTGAAGGATCTGTGGGTGTGTCAGAAGCGGGTAGTAGACCTAGCTTAGAAGGCACTATCTTTGAGGGAATAATATGAGGAAAGGGTTCAAAGTTGAGTGTAGAAAACTATACAATATCCCTCTCATCAAACACTACATCTCTTTTAATGATCACCTTGTTTATCGGAGGATCAAATAGACGATAGGCTTTTGCTTCGCAGGAGTATCGTACAAAGATTAAGAGATAAGCTCGGGGAGTAAGCTTATCTATCTTATCATCAAGGGTGTATGTGTGAGTGTAAGCACAACTCCCAAAGACTCTAAATGAGAAACTACAAGCCGAGAGCCAAAAAATGCCTCATATGTAGTTCTCTGAGAGACTACACTTGGGCACTGGTTGAGGATGTATATCAAAGTGTTAGCAGCCTTGACCCAAAGGCGCTTAGGAAGCTCTACTACGAATAGAGCATACCATATTCATGATGGTCCGGTTTCTATGCTTTGTGACTCCATTCTGTGAGGGGAGTTGGTAGAGGTAAGTTGGTGGGAAATGCCATGCTCCAATAGAAACTCGGAAAACTCGTGGTAGATAAACTTGTCTCTATTGTCACTCCTCATGCCTTCTACATGATGACTAGTCTAGTTGTCTAGTAGCAACATCCAAGCAAAGAAATATGTAAAGGCTGTTAAAAGGCGATGTACCAGCGAGACAGTAGGGTTTGTGGGGAGGAACACAGAGTAAACTTGGCAAACGCTAAGAAGAGAAGAGAAAAGAGAAGAAACTCTGATGAATGGAATGATGATCTGAATCATGGAGTGAATGTGATACAAGGGAACAAGGGTGCCGTAGCACAAGGAAGACGATGAAGACAGCCACGAACCACGAACCGCAATGTCCTCTTGAAGGGGTGTGAGGGTAGTGGAGAGGCTGGAGAGAAGAGGTGACGGACTGAATGAATTAGGTAGCCTATAAATAGGCAAGAGACTATCTAGGGTGGCGCCCGAAGGGAGGGTGTGGGCTATCTAGGGTAGTTCCCCATTGTGGGCCCCCAATCTCTTTTTGGGGCTGTCCATTGTGAAACCTAAACGCAAAAGGCAAAACACGAAACCCAAAACGCAGAATGTAGAACACAAAATTGCGGGTGAAGGGTTTCTCAACACCCCCTCTTAGGCCCAAAAAGGGGAAGAAGAGGAGTGAGGTGGAGATTCAATGCTACATGCTGAAGAATGCTCATGCAGTAGGTGCCACTTGGACAATGTCCCTCGTGGGGAAATTGTTCACTTGCCCAAGCATCCTAGTACAAAGATGATGAAAACATGCAATGCATAGGAGGAATGTCGGACTTTGTGTGGTGTTGAGAACCATAAGGATATGCTCGTACTCGATCTTGGGAGTTGGCTCTATGCTGACCAAGTGATTGAGGCAAGAAGAAGAGGAGAAAGAAGATGTAGAGGATTCCTAAGATCCAAGATTTCCACTTGAAAGGTAACCTGCAGTAAAGAACAGTAGATGGAGTGAACTGGAGAACCTAAAACTCAATCTTGGGAGAGAAGCCACTAGCTTCGTGCATCCATGCGGGAAGGAATGCGAAGGCCTCGTCACCAAGTCGCAACTAAACCTCCAAGACCCCGATCTAGGTAGATCTTGGAGATCCTGGGTATCAATAGATGAGATGACTATTGGAAGGAAGCCAACCCATCCAAGGGTAGAAGAAGAAGGTAAAAGGCCTCTGCCAGGGTGTGTGAAGGATTAAGCTGTGGGTGGGGATCCCCTTTGAAACTGGAGGAATAGGAGCCCCCTTTGAAGTCGCACTAGATGTAGATGCCCCCTTGAAGGGCAAAGAAAGATCATCCCTCTTTGAGGTAGATAGGAAATCCAAAAACTCATGAATCACAGATTTCAAAATGTCTGAGGATGAAGAAAGTGCCGTTGGTCGTGCTGAAGAAGGTACCTGGGGTGGCGAAGAACTCCTAGAGGTGGCCTCTCGAAGTTGAGTAGGTGAGGGTGAAGGGAGGGGCTCAGACTGAGCAATGAGTGGGCAACAGTTGCTGCTTCTCAATGGAGCAGACCGAGAAGTCGAAGAAGAGGAAGGAATCGAGCAGCCACTGTCTCTCGAAGGAGTGGATTGACAAGGAGACGGTATCAAACAATTACTGTCTCTGGATGGAGCAGATTGTAGAACTGCGGGCCATGGTAGCCACTGTACTCGAAAATAGGTGGGAGAAAATTGCCATTGGCATTGCGACAATCTCTAGGAGGTCGTAGCGCCAATCGATTGTCCATGTGCTCGAAGGGACTTAGTGCGCATTGGAGGCATCTTATTGCCTTGAGCATAGTACTTTGATAGCCGATGCAGAACTATCTTTGTGGCCAAGAAAGGAGAGGTGGCAAAGGTAGTGTCGGGTGGGAGACGCATATACTCCGGGGGGTGGGGGAGCAAAGGTCAAAGTTGGCAAGCATTGGTGGTAGGAGCACCTAGTAGATTGGTCATTTGTTGGTAAAGAAGCCATGGTATCAGTGTGCCTTTTTGAAGAAGGAAGAGGTTAGCCATGAACCATGAATTGCAATGTCCGCTTCATGGGGTGTGAGGGTAGTGCAAAGCACGAACCGCAATGTCCGCCTCCAAGGGTGGGAGGGTAGTGGTAGGGTTGGAAGTGAACTGTCAGTGGGAGGAGGATGCTACCAGCAGTAAGAGGTTGCAACAACTAGTAAGAGGTTGCAACCAGTAGAAAAAGGCAAGGTACAGTAGTATGGTGGAGTTGTCGGGCTGTACAGAACAACCACCAGCAGACTGGCTGAGCCCGCTAGATTGCAGAGAACAACTGCCAGTAGTCTGGTTGAGCTGCTAGGTTGCAAAGAACAACCGCTAGCAGCAGGGAGGAGCCGCCACCGGCAGAGAATAGCTGCCAACAGTCTAGCTGAGCTGCTAGCAGGAGGGAGGAGCTGCCAGCAGTTTGGTTGAGCCGCCAACAGTAGTAAACATCTGCCAGCAACAAGGAGGAGCCGTCGATAACAGAGAATAGCCACAGGCTGATTAGGAGGAGCCGCCAGTTGTCAGTAGAGTAGAGCAGGCAGAAAACAACAGGTGCAGGGGAGAGCAGCCGCCAAGTAAGTGTTGATGCAGCGGAAGAAGAAGAGAAGTGGATGCCGAACTCGCCACCGGTCTTTGCCTTCACTAGAGTGGAGGATCTTTGCCACTTTTTGAGCAGATCGCTCTGATACCATATCAAAAGATGATGTACGAGCGAGACAATAGGGTTTGCGGGGAGGAACACGGAGTGAACTTAGCAAACACTGAGAAGAGAAGAGAAGAGAAGAGAGAAGAAACTCTGTTGAATGGAATGATGAAGATCTGAATCTTGGAGTGAATGTGATACAAGGAAACAAGGGTGCTGTAGCACAAGGAAGATGATGAAGACAGCCATGAACCACAAAGTGCAATGTCCTCCTGAAGGGGTGTGAGGGTAGTGGAGAGGTTGGAAAGAAGAGGTGATGGATTGAATGAATCACAGCCGTAAAGAATGAGTGACAGAGACAATTTATAAATAGGCAAGAGACTGTCTAGGGTGGCGCCGGCTATCTAGGGTGGTGCCCTACTGTGGGTGCCCAATTCCTTTTTGGGGCTGTCCACTGTGAAACCCTAAACGCAAAACGTAAAACGTGAAACGCTAAACGCAAAATGTGAAACCCTAAATGCAAAATGCAGAATGCAAAACTGCGGGTGAAGGGTTTCTCAACAAAGGCATTGGACTTATGCTTGAGAAAGTACCTCCACATACATCTAGAATGATTATCCATAATAAAAAAGAAGTATAGTGTGCCGTTTAAGGCGATGGTGGATATCGGCCTACAAAAATCAATATGAATCAATCTAAGAGGCGCCTTAGCTTGATGTGAAGATTTTTGAGGGAAAGGGGTTGGTGCTACTTCTTGAGTTGACAAGCTTTACAAATATCCGGTGAAAGTTTCAGATGTGGAAGATTATCAACCATTTTTTGACATGATAACTCATAAAGGGAGTCGTTTCCAAGATGTTCTAAGTGAAAATACCAAAGACGCTCAGTGCTCATAGGCTCCCGTGCAGCGGCTAAAGCCTCGAAGTGATGGAACTCGGAGCTCTCAGTTGTTGGCTCGAAAGGAAAGTCACGTGGTATAGGTCACTAGGCTATACCTTACCGCAAGCAATCACTAAAACAGTCTGAGAGTCAAGGACCTCAACGGTGGTCGGTGCTATGAAGAAGACTGCTAGTTCCAACCAATAAAGCTGTTGAAGTTTAAATGGATAACAAGTTCATCTCAGGCTAGGGGACATAGCAGACATTATCCAATGTCGTGCGATTCGAGGCTTGGTTAGTGGAAAAATTGATGCGAATGAGGAGTTATTCCCAACTCGGACTCTCTTGGTTGTAGGGCCTCAGGAAATGAAAATGTTCTCGATGGGAGTCATATGATGAGTAGCTGCCCTATCCATAATCCAAGAAGTAGTTGAAGTACTCAGTTGTGACGAGTGGGCCTCTGCAGTCATCTTATCAAGTTGCAACTCACAGATATGGATGAGACTCACATCCTCAAATGTCTGTATAGAGACGACGTGGGTCTCTGCATACCACTTAGACAAGCCAAGTACTCTAGCGTTGAGAATATTATCGACTGTGATGGCTGATTTGGTGGCAGTGTGGATATGGTCTCGCCAGTGCCCCTGCTGAGGATTGCCACCACCTTGCCTCCCCTGTTGGGGGTTGCTTGGCGAGGGTTTGAGTCTTAGCATTTGATCTTGTGCCTCTTGCCTTTGCTTGGCGAGGGTTTGAGTCTTAGCATTTGATCTTGTGCCTCTTCCCGTTCCCATCTCCGTCCCCGTTCCCGCTCCTTGCTCTATGACAGGTGCAATCCATGACAGGTTACCAATATCCTTTAGTAGGTTGTTCAAGCAATGAGCCATACAATATGAAACTGTGATATGTGGATAATATCCCTGAATAATAGCACCTGCTGCCCTATTTGCAGGCTCTCCATCTGCAACAAATCCCACAACATGCTCTGGGCCAATAAGCTCAACACCTGTAACCCACTCTGCTGCAAGTACATCTGCTGACTTTCCTGTCCCCGATGCATCATGTGAAGATATAAAATACATTTCCCCACGAGAATAAGCAACCATACCATGAATGGATCGCTTGCGTGTATCACTCCAACCATCAGCAATCAAGGAAACTCCATTTTTAGCCCACATGCTCTTTCTAGTCACTGCTGCTTGCTCAACAAGGCGCTTTTCCTTGTCGAGCAAAGTGGTGCGTAAGGTCTCTGATGATGGAGGTACATACGAAGGGCCATACTCACCAATCTTCTTGCACATCAATTTAAAATACTCTGACCTGGCTGCACGAAACTGAATGTGGTCATGATAAAAAAAGCGTGCCACTGATGTATCCACCTCTTCCTTCTTCTTGGGATCCCAACTAGCATCAAGTGTGCTTTGTCTACGTGCAACATGTGGCGTTGTTGATGCCATGGCCGATGCAATGCCTGTAGTAGGTGTGGAGGTAGCACTTCCTGATACTGACCCTGCTCTAGATGCATCTGATGGGGATGGTGTCACAAAAGTTGCAGGGTCAACTGCAACACGTCGTGGTCTAGATGCAAGATAAGCTTGTTGACCTGCTACACGGTCACGAAGCTCCCTTTGCTTCTCCAAGGTCACATTTGGACAAAACTGCACCTCTGAATTTGGCTCATGTAGGAGATGAGCTCGGACCTGATTATGCATAAATATTAAAATTTAAAATGGAACAAGTGGCAATTGGTAGTCCATATTCTAATATTTAAGTAACTTTGAAAAATTAAAATCAATAAAAATTTGAAATACAAATGCTCGGCTCAATGGATTACCTTGTTTGCTCCACTAGTTCGCTTGTATGGGCAAAGCTTGCAAGTCCATGGTCGAGATCCTCCACCACTCAAAGGGCGGTCAGCATTTACTTCTTCCCACCATGACCAATCATCAGACCTTCTTCCTCGACCACCAACCCGACGAGCGGGGCGGGAAGATGAAGCCATTTATGATTTCAGGCTGAAAATTGAAGGCCTTAGGTTAAAGAGTCGAGAGAAGGAAAATTTGAAGGCTGAAAATGGATTATTGAAGGCTCGAGATAAGGGAGAAGGCTCAAGAGTCAAGACTCACTCAAGAGTCGAGAGAGAAGGGAAAGGGAGAGAAGGGAGAAGAAGAAGAAGGTTCATGGAAGAAGGAAGAAGAGAAGGGAGAAGTGAAGAGAAGTTAGAAGGAAGAAGAGAAGGTAGAAGGAAGAAGAGAAGGAAGAGAAGAAAGAATAAGAAGAGAAAGAAAAAGAAGGAAGAGAAGGAAGAGGTTGGAGGTGGGAGGAGAAAGAAGAGAAAGAAGAAGAAGGAAGAGAGGGAAGAGAAGGAAGAAGGTGGCTGGGCCTAGGGCAGGAGAACTGGGCCAGGCTGAGGCGGGAGCAGGCTGCAGGAGAAATGGGCCAGGCGGGTGCAGGCAGGAGCAGGCGGGACGCAGGCGGGAGCAGACGGAATGCAGGCGGGAGCAGACGGAACAGCGCGGGCGCGGGCAAAAACTAGGCGCAGGCACTTGCCACGTGGCGTTCCCTGTCACGTTTCAGACAGGGAACGCAGCAGGGAACGCGTTCCCTGCTGCGTTCCCTGTCTGAAACGTGACAGGGAACGTTCCGTTTTTGGGAAACGCGGTCCGAGCCGGAAACATGCCGGGGACGGCGATTCTGCGTGCCGGGGGGCCGTTCCGGCCGTTTCCTGTCACTATGAATGTTGATAATATCAATTTTTCTTTGGTACATTCTGCCACCTATGTTTTAGAGGTGATTGAGGGTTTCCTTAGGTCTCACTAGCAAGATTTTGGTTTTGATTTTGGATTTTGATTTGAGTTTTGATTTTGTTTGCCCTTTCCTTGCTGACCCTTGTGAGAAGAAGCAACAAGAGCTCCCTTTGTAGAGGTCAAACTATGAAATTGATTGAAGAATTGAGCATAGTGCAATAGCCCACACTTGTATTTATAGAAGGTGGGCATAGTTGGCTGTGAGATCATCTGCTGCACAAAATTGAAGTATTTTCTTGGCAGCTTGTTAAGAAACAATGTGATCTGATCGTTCGAGGACTTGGGAGTCTTCGTGGTAGAGAACTCGATAAGAAGACACCGATCCTTAGCAAACTTGACTTTCAAGTCATCCCGGTTAGTGAGTGACAGGTTCTATCTCGAGTTGCATAGCGGTTAGTCAAGTATGTCTAACGCTCAAATGCTAAGTCAAATGTTGAAGCTATGAATGAAATTTAGGTAATAGACCTTGCATCAGTAACTAGCATGACAATAATGGAGGCATTTCTAGCCTTCCATGAGTGGACAATGTCGTATGGAACAAGTGTGGGATTATGTTGGGTTTCCAAATCTTGCACAATATCCCATGGGTTCTATGAGTCACACACATGTCTCATTAGGTTTGACCAAGTGAAGCTCGACCGATTAAAACGAGTCTTGTCACTAAAGGCATGTTTGGCTGATGAGGAGGAAGAATCATGAGGTGTCGGATAGGTGAAATAAGATGGATGATAAGGTGGTGGTGGAGGGGGATAAGTAGGAGGTGGGTAGGCAGTAATAGATTGAAAATGTCCAATGGGTGTTGATTGATGTAGAGGCACTAGAACATGAATGTTTTCATAAAGTATCGGTGGAGGTGGAGGCAACGGGACATGTAAGCCTTGTCTAGCTGCTGGCTAGGGCAACAAAATGATGAGAAGGCCCACTAGGTAATGCCATGAAGGCAAAGTGTGGTACCAACTAATCCACACTCGGTAATGGTTGGGTGGCATTCCCAAGCCTTGAAAATTTGAAAAGTTTGTGTATGGGAGGATGAACCTCCATCATGGAGACACCACCAGGTTGAGGAAAAGATGAGGTCCTAACGATTGTGCCTAAGAATGAAGGATCCCTTGATGTGATATGTGATGACATGAAAGGTGCACTTAGTGGAGGTTGAAAGGAAGGGTACAATGGAATTGGTGGATGGGATGGGTGGAAGATTAAATGGATTTGTGATTGTGTAGTTGTGGGAAATGAATTAGGTTCCTTTTGTCCATTAAATGAAAATGATGAAAAAGATGATTCACCATAATCAAATTGACCATGAGATGTGAAAGCTGAAGGGAAAGATGAAGAAGGAGCACTCATTAATGAATCTTGCAACTTTTGCGTATCTTTTCTTGAGTTCAAATGGCAAAACCTATCTTCTTTAGGGCTTATGAACCAATACTTGGTGTGAAGAGTTTCTTTATCTTAACCATTACCAAATCTTGTGGAAAAGTGGAAGTAAATCCAAAAGATTGAGAAGTATTGATTTGCATATCTGACATAAAAGTGAATGAAGGTGGAGACGTGCAGGGAAAGAGTCCCCTTGTGACCCCTATGGCATTTTTCCATGCGGTTTTGGAGGATGGAAAAGGAAGAAGAGAAGGGGGAAAGAAGAAGAGAAGATCCAAGTCCTAAATTAAGCATCCCACACCTTGCTAATAGAGAATTACATCAAAGCAGTCCCTAGCATCATGAAGGCTCAATTTCAAACTTGTTTCCATAGGAGTAGCAATAGGCTTGCACTCGTTGAGATCAAATTGTTGCAATAATGTTTGGATTCTCAATATACTTTGTTTGACACAAAGTAATACCTTCATCACATTGCCTAAAGTGAATGCCCAAATAATGATATAATAGATCCAAATTTGAGATGCCACAAGCTGAATTCAACTCAACTTTAAAATCAACAATATGTATCTCATTAGGACTAGTGAGTAGGATGCCGTCAACATGAACCACAATGATCAGAGCCTTGTCACCCTCATGTCTAACATATAATATGCTCTCAACAGAACTATTCTAAAAACTACGTGTAGTCAAGTATGCATCTTCTAGAAACTAGGTGTAGGAAAACCCTAAACCATACAAAGCCTTTTTCAATGTGTACACTTTGTGTTCTTGCCCTTTTTGCTAAAAACCTTTCAGAAGTGCAAATTTGATGTCCAACTAATGTACATTCCAACCATCATGAGTTGCCAATGCACAAATGCTATGAATAGTTCTCATAATCAAGTGAGAGCAAGTCTAGTTTTGTAGCGATTAGTACTACGATCTGGCTTGTGCTTTAGCTTGTAAAGCCACTTGATGCTATTGGCCTTCTTGCCTGGAGGCAAATCACATACGAATCAAGTACTGCTTTTGATAATAGCATCACACTTGGATTTCATAGCAGCCAGCCAATTTTTTGAACTTAGTGCCTCCTTAAAAGACACAGGCTCATCCACATCACACAAACTAGTGTGAAGATATGCTAGGGTTTGCAGAGAGAAAACACAGAATGTGCAAACATGTTTGAAACACAATAAAGAACGAGAGAATGTACAAAATGCTCAAGGGTAGAGCTGTTCAATAGCCAATGACTCGTGGGAGCAAGCTGAGGGAGGTGTTGATGTGTGTTGGCCACTGGAGATGAATCCCCAGTAACCGCTAGTAGGAGTTGAGACTGATCAAGGGAAGTGCTGAAAACAAAAAAACGAGCTGCTGTAGATGCAAATGCAAATCAGGCCGATGCTGGACATGGAAGGGCAGCAGGGTGGAGACCAGAATGTGGCAGTCTCTAGGGCTGGAACCGAGAAAGTGTGTACATGGAAGGAAACAACTTTTATTTAGAAGGAAACAGTTGCTATGGGAGCAGGAGCAGAAAGCCCTTCGGAACAGCATTCTCTTGTTCCCAAGGGTTCGGAATGAGGTTCCTTTTGACTATGTTTGTGTGTTCCACTTGGGTTTCTTTACTGACTAGAATTTCCACTTGGAAACTCTTGTGGGTGGGAATATTTCAATCGGTTGATTGCTAGATATAATTTGAAACAAGGGCAGATGTGGTAAGTTGCATCTGTCTAGTACATTGGATACCTATCTTATTTCTGCCGTTGGACATCATATGGGGTGGATAACCCAATGATAAGTCAGTTTTGATTTTGAGTTTGCAAATAGTTCATAAAGGGTGTGACATATTTGCTATTAATTTTTAAGCAGAACTTTTTTGAGATTAGGCCATTTGTTCTTGCCATTCAGAACAGCAAGTTTCCTTTCCTGATCCGTGCTCCTTTTGCCTTGGGAAATCTCCTACTTAAATGAAGTTATTCTAATACTGCTAAGGAATTTGCTGCATTTGGTGGATTTAAATACTTGTTGGACCTTCTGAAACTGCTGATGAGGAAGATGATATTGAATGGCTTTGTGGGGTGAGGCTCTTTGTGAATCGTCTGCTTCTCTTTGTAGTGTGCTTGTGTTGTATGAAGACTGTTTTTGTGCGCTTATCAATCAGCCTCCATCTTGAGGTATTTTTGCTTATGACTCTAGGAGACTCTTCACTCTAAAAGGGAAAACAGAACATTATCAAATTTGAGAACAGGAGGTTAAAATTTGAAAATTGCTGATGTTAGGTAGGAAGGTCTCTTTTATCAACCCATTTGCAAATCAGAAAAAGGCTGATTCTATTTCAACCCCTAGATTGAGGACTAAATCTTAATTATTTTCTCCCATAAGCACTTCCTTTCAAGTGCCCATGTTCAGTGCTAATTGCTATGTTGTTTCTCTCAGAGGGGTCCTTTGGTGGCACGAGAGTATGATCGCCTTCGTGCTAACAAACCAGCTGCAACACTCGATATGTCACGCTATGGACTGGAGCCCCCTCCACCAAATCGGCGCAATGATATTAATGCATGGAAGCATGCTCTTCATAATGCTCAAAGCCAGCTGCAGCATCAGACCCTCAGGTTTTCTACTGCAGCTAGCGACAATCTACATATAATTGCCCATTTAGTGCAGTCTGCTATATTGATGCTCACTTCCTTCTTTTGAGCTGTGGAATGTCATGAAGATTTGGGTTTTCACAGACTAAAGAGTTTCTTTGTTCCTTTGGCAGGCTTGAAAATCTTGAGTTAATGCTGAAATATGGCAGTCAATCTTGGACAATGCATAAGCAACAATTGGAGGCCTTCACAGCAAGGTCCTATCCTTCATCCTTTTAGTAATCTGTAAAGGTATCACCAGCTGTAAGGAAGCATAAAAATTTAGGTTATTTATTTAGTGGCCGTGTTGAGAGATAAATGATAAATTTTTTTAAACTTAAATGTGCAAAGTGATCAATTTCTTTTGTAAACTTACTCAACATTGAAGTGTTTGCCTCTCCTTTTCAAAGCTATCTTTCCCTCCCCTGCCACACCCACACCCACACCACACCCCCCCCACCCCCCCTTCTCTTACCTGCCATCACTTCCCCCATCTTCCCAGCCCACTTCAGCCTGAAATACACACACACTTTTTAACATGCGCTCAATACGTTTATTTTATTTTATTTTTCAAAAATTTTGGGTTTTTTTTTGGGGGGGGGTCTGACAGTGTGCAATGGAAGTGGAAGCATACAATAAACAGATGAACACTGAAATTACTGAAAAGTGAAAGCAGAAATTAGAGGTGATAAGAATGGAAATTATATACCAGCTGTGTTGTAGGGTGTTGTCTGTGGCAGTCAGAGTTTCAATTTCTTCATCTGTATCAATGTATGATGTGCCCCAAGGTACTTTGGGATCTTGAATACAAGAAGTCTCCACTTTGAGATGCATCCCATTCCTAGATGCACAAGAGCTGCAGTTTGATGGTTATTTAAGGAATCTTGAGCTTCTTCCTCAGTTTACAAATCACATACTAGTACAAAATGCTTTTGGTTACGGACAAAGCAACTGAGATTTACAAAAACATTGAGCACCATGGTCAATGGCCACATTTTTTGAGTGCTTGGAACTCCAAGATTATTTTCTAGGGCAAGGTGTTCTTATGGAGACAAATTTGGGGAGAGCTTGCAAGTACAGAAGACTATGCACATCATGCCTATGCGTGTGTCTGAATTAGATTCAAATGCTAAAGTTTAGGATGTAACATATGATATAGTGGATGCTGGTTAGTGTATCTGTGGGAGAAGTTTTGTCATACACAAAAGGTCTATCCTTTCATGTATAGTAAATACCCATTCCTCATGGGCAATATACTATCCTATTTGGAAGAGAAACACCAACATTGTGATGTGATCAAAGGCAAAGTCCTAGTTCTACAATATGATGCAGCAGCCATTCAAAAGTGGGAGATGGCAAATCAAGTAGTGTTGGCTGCTTTCATTTTCATGGTCTTGGAGGTGGTCTTTTCTTCAATAGTGAATACAAAATTCCTGATGTCTGTCTCAAGGACAAGAATGGTAGGATGAAAAATCTCCATCTTTCCAATTCTCTTTGGACCTATCTCAAGGACAAGAATGCTTGGAGGAGCAGGTTGTACATTTCAAAATTGAAGGGCCTACCATGTCTGATCAAGTGGGAGGAAATTGGACATCCATGGATCCTGATTATATACCCCTTCATTCACGAAGGGGCCTTTGTGTTTTCAACAGGTAATGGTCAGGGACGGGGACAAAGGAAGCAACAAAGAGGGGGACTGCAATGGTGGCGATAGCAACAACTAACACAAAGGATGGCTATTGTAGTTGAAAAGGTCACATCTATCGAGATCATTACTAGTGGATGGATGATCAGGCGACGGGTTTTGAGCTTAGAATCTACTTGCAAGCACAAATGAAATGGAGGAATAACAACAATCCCCATCTCAAGATGGAGGAAGACCTGGTGGTCCTCAATTTTGTACAGAAGTTTATGAATACTACCCAAGACTAATGCATTCAAAACATCTTTTGTCCCGAATAAAGGAAATACTGCAATCTGAGTGTCACCAAATGATTATGAAACTTGATGTGCTTGGTTCTCAAATGGAAGATCAAGTCCATGAAATAGAGAAGTTGGCAAAGATACAAGAACTTCAAAGTAGAATTGTAGCAGCCCCAATACTCTATCTTTGCAAAGGATTCCAAGACTGTTGGTTGCTTTCAGCTAGATCAACAAACAAGTACTCAAAGGGTGAAGCCATATCAAACTCAGCATGGTCACTTGAATTTAATAGGATTGAAGCTGTTCTTAGTCAAATTCAAGTGGAAGGACCAATAAATCAATGAATTTGGGGCATTTTCCATCTCTATGCCTTTCTACAATCTTGCTCTGAAGATTAAAGCATTGAGATTACCAGAGGTTGAGAAATTTCAAATTTCTCTGTTGTAAACCCTAATCTATAGCAGAAATTAGGGTTTAGCAATAGCCTCGGGAAGCGTGCCAGAAATTGGAAGCTCTAAGACTTGGATTCAACAGTGCTGAAGTTGTTTTTAGCCTATTCAAGTGGAGGGACCAACAAATCATTGAATTTGGGGCATTTTCCATGTCCATCAAAGCGGGTGAAGGCCCAATTGATTGCCCGAATCAAGGGGCAAGTCAGATTGAAGATTTACTAGTCATTTTGGATAGCAAGGGAAAGGACAAAGGCAAAAACACCGAGGATAACAAAGATGAGAAAACGGACAGCCAACATGCAAAGAAGAGTAGTGTGAAGATAGAGGAAGTCAATGTAGTCAGTCACGAGAGTGATAGTAGCAATGATGTACTCTCTGTCTTTCTTTTAGTGTATGATCATTGATTGCAGATTTTGATGATGACATGCATACTTGCATTCTTGATTTAGGCGCCTCATTCCATGTAACATCACACCATGAGTGACTTTGTGACTACCGTGGTGGTAGACATGGTGTTGTTTACTTAGGGGACAATTATACATGTGACATTATAGGGATTGGCAGTGTGCAGTTGGCATTTCAACATGGTTTAGTGTTCACTTTGCATAATGTGAGGCATGTATCCTAGCTCAAGAAGAGCTTGATAAGCATAGGATAGCTAGATGATGAAGGCTATCATACCATTTTTGGGGATACCAAATGGAAGATATGTAAGGGCTTTAGAATTGTTGCCAAAGGCTCTAAAAGTGATACTCTATATCCATTACATGTATCTAGTGTATGTGCTCATGTTGTCGCCATAACCGAGCAGCCAAGTGTGTCTTTGTGGCATAGCCAATTGGGACACATAAGTCAAACTGGAACGAAAGCGCTTTCTCGTTTGGGTTATTTGCCATGTTTGAAGTATATGCTAATTTTGACCATTGTGATCATTGTATTTTTGGCAAGGATACTCAAACATCACATAAAAAGTCTATTTTATTAAAATCTTCACTTTCAGAGTTGGTACATTTAGATGTATGTGAGATGCCAAGGTTGTCTCTAGGGGAAAATAAATATTTTTATCACTTTTGTTGATGATGCCACACGCAAACTATGGGTTTATCCGATCTGTTGTAAAGATGAGACTTTGGATAAGTTTAAAAAATTCCTAGCATTTATTGAAAATATGACGAGCAAGACATCAAAGTGTCTTCACTCTAACAATGGTGGGAAATATGTGTCCAAAGCCTTTCAAGTCTTTTGTGATAGCCAAGGGATAAAAAGGGAACTCGTTGCCTCTTATAATCTGCCTCAAAATGGTGTTGTAGAGTGTATGAATAGAACTATTTAGGAGAAGGTCTATACCCATGCTGAGTTTGTTGCATTATCTCATGGATTTTGGCCAGAGGCTGTTATAACAGCCATACACTTGATAAATCCATTACCAAATAGGTCTTTGGGGGCGGGCGGGGGGAGAGTCCCTCAAGAAGTGTGGTCGGGCAAGTCACCTTCGTATACACACTTGAGAGTGTTTGGTTGCGAGGCATTTGTGCACATACACGAAGAACAATGCAGCAAATTGGAGCCAAAGTTGTGTAAATGCATTTTCCTAGGATATGGTGAAGAGGGAGAAATGGGTAAAAGTTATGGGATCCAGAAAAAAGGAAAATTGTATGCAGCAATGATGTAATCTTTTGGGAAGGTCACATGCATAAGCAGTGTGAAAAGATAGAGGAAGTGAGAAGGGTTGTGTTTCAAGAAGAAATACTTTTAGGATAGCAAAGAGTGCTCATTGTATAGTAGCAAATACCTGCTATAAATGACTCTATAAATGTACGGAATGATGCTGAAATTGATCAGCAAGAAGTTGGCCATGATATACCATAGTTTCAGCAAGAAAATGTGCCATTGGAATAGCCGGAACAGATAGGACAGTATGTTGAACCTTTTGAACAGCAAGCTGTTAATACAGATTTGCAGACTAAACAACTAGCAAAGACTAATCATTGGGTTTGTAGGTTGACCAGAAACACCAAACAGCCAGATAGGTTTTTTCTTGGTGTGAATTATGTTGCTGATTATGTCATGTCGAGAGATTGTGGTGAATGGTCATGCTTCAAGGAAGCAATGGACAGAGAGGACATCAAGAAATGTCATAAAGCTATGCTATCAGAGATAGAATCTCTAAAGAAAAATGGTACTAGGGATTCGGTACATTTGCCTAAGGGGGAGGAAATCCTATCATACAGACGGGTTTACAAGATGAACATCACTTCTGGTTCCTTGCCAAGGTACAAAGCACGACTTGTTGCCAAAGGGTACAAGTAGGAACATGGGATAGACTTTGATGAGATCTTTTCTCCTGTAGTCAAAATGAGTACTTTACAAACCATATTGGGTTTAGTTGCATGTGAGGATCTGGAACTCATATAGATGGATGTAAAGACTACTTTCTTACATAGTGATCTGCATGAAGACATATATATGCAACAACCAAAAGGTTTTGTGGCTAAGGGGTAAGAAAAGATGGTATGTGAGCTCAACAAAAGCTTGTATGGGCTTAAATAGGCACTGCGTGAATACTATCATAAGTTTGATACATTCATGCAATCTCAATGATTTAAGAGAAGTTAAGTGGATCATTGCTTGTATACCAAGAAGACGGCAAATGATAGCCTTATTATACTGATTTTGTATGTGGATGACATGCTGATCGGTGGTAGGAATGTTTATGTATTAGACACCTTGAAACAGAACCTACATAGCAACTTTGATATGAAGGATCTTGGTGAGGTAAATCACATTCTTGGCATGCATATATCAAGGGATAGATGGAAAGTTCTTTTTTATCCGTCACAGGAGGAGTATGTATTCAAGATTTTGCGGCATTTCAATATGGAGGGGGGGAAAGCAATTGATGTACCATTTTCTCCATATGTGAAACTCAATGCAGAGGACAGTCCTACATCCGATGATGAAGAGGCTAAAATGGCCAAGATCCCATATGATTCAGTTGTGGCTAGCTTGATGTATGCTATGGTTTCTACACGCCTTGACATAGCATTTGCGGTGGAAGTAGTTAGCAGGTACATGGTGTTGAGAAACCCTTCATCCTTCACTCATAGTTTGCGTTTTTGTATTTCTGCGTTTTGCGTCTAGGGTTTGCAGCCCCAAAAAGGGGTGCCATCCTAGATTGATTGTACCTATTTATAGGTCATTCATTCCTTATGGTTGATTCATTCAGTCCGTCACCTCTTCTCTCCAGCCTCTCTCTTATCCTCACACCCCTTCAGGAGGACATTGTGGTTCATGGTTGTCTTCATTATCTTTCTTGTGCTATGGCACCCTTGTTTCCTTGTATCACATTCTCTCCATGATTCAGAACTTCATCATTCCATTCATCAGAGTTTCTTCTCTCTTCTCTTCTTTTCTCCATGTTTGCCGAGTTGACTCCATGTTCCTCCCCGCAAACCCTATTGTCTCGCTAGTACGTCATCTTTTAACATGGTATCAGAGCTGGATGTGCTCACCTAGCAGCGAAGATCCTCCACTCTAGTGAAGACAAAGACTGGTGGCGGGTTCGGCATCCACTTCTCTTCTTCTTCACTGCATTAATATCTCGTTTTTGTAGTTTGGTGTTTGTTTCCGGTCTTCCACCCACAATTTGCAGCTGTTTACAGTAGAGCGATTATTGCTGATCACTCTCCATCCAGAAAACAATCTTGTTTTTGCAAATGTCAGGTATTTCAGCTTGCTGTCCACATCTCGTACGTGGAGGACATCGCGGTCCAAGCCTACCATTGTTGTCTATAACAGTCTGGTACTTGTTTCCAGTCTACCACACACTGTTCGAAGCTGATTTCAGCATACTGATTGCTACTGCTGGTTTTTCTTGCGTTTTTAGTCTTTCTCTCTTTTGCACTGTCGTCTGCCTTCCTTGGCTGCGTTTGCCCACAAAGATCCTCCTCATCAGAGAAGACAAAGACCGGTGGCGGGTTCGGTATCAACGTTTGATTTCTCTATCGTTTCCATTGTGCATTGGGAGATATCCTTTTTCTTCCTCCCACCCTCCCTTATCTAGTATACTACACCGGTACCATGGTGTCTCCTCTGACAGATTGCCTTTCTACTGGGTGTTTCGACTGTGGCACAAACGGTCATCCCACCGAAGACTATCCACTTCGACCATTTCTCCCCATCCCCCCAGAGTATATGCGTATTCTACCAGGTGCTCCTCGTGCCACTTTGCTTCTTGGGCCATAGAGATCATTCTGCATCAGCTATTAGAGTATTATGCTCAAAAGGAGTGAAAGGTATCATGAGATATCTTAAGGGCACTAAGGATTTGTGCATTTGCTTTGGGAAGCAGAAGGCATCTGTCATTGGCTTTGTAGATGCAGACTATGCTAGTCAAGTTGACTGTAGGAAGTCTACTTTAGGGTATGTATTCACCTTCATAGGGGGAGCAAATTCTTGGATCTCTAGGCTACAGAAGTGTGTGTCTACTACAGAGGTAGAGTATGTAGCTGCCACTGAGGCATGCAAGGAGGCTTTATGACTTTCACATCTGGTGGGAGAGCTTGGGATTATTGAGACTCATGTTCTCCATTGTGATAGTTAGAGTGCTATCATGCTAGCATGGAATTCCGTCTTTCATGCAAAGTCAAAGCACATACACGTGAAGTATCACTTTATTAGGGATGTGAGTGATAGCAAAAGCATTGAGCTTGTCAAGGTACATATAGATGATAATCCTAGAAATCTTCTTACAAAGGGGCTTTTAGCAATGCGGTTTGCTCATTGCCGATAGATGATGGGAGTTGGATAGTATATGTATTTCAGCTTTCTATATAGTTAGACTTAGCTGATTTTTTCCTCAACCTTTAGGCATGCTGTGTTTAGATACGAGGTTGTTGGGAATAAAGGGCCACCTTGCCTTTTATACATGCTCGGGTGTGAATACACCCTTAGCACTTGTACTTTAGTACTTTACATATAACTATCACAAAAGCCTAAAAAGAGGTACACTCTTTGTATCCACATATCGTGCATCTCTTTCTCTTTCACTCTCTACTGTTGCTACACACACACACACACACACACACACACACTCTCTCTCTCTCTCTCTCTCTCTCTCTCCGCCATTGCCATTGCCATTGCTGAACATCAAACCTTTACTACACACCGGCCATTGCCATTGCCATTGCTAAACATCGAACCTTTATTGCATGCCAGCCACTACATGGAGGGTGATCCCCTCTCGGCTACGGAGGTGGGGTAGAAGTGCTCTCGCTTGATGTGCTCGAGTTTCTAGGTGGGGAAGGGGATTGAGTTTGGGGCAGATTGCCCTTGGCCTTTGAGCGATACTGGTTGTCAAAATTGCTAGCCTTGTTGCAATGCTAATAGTACTTATTTCTCTTGGAGACATTTTTCTAACCTAGTTTCAATCTTGGAGGGGAGCTACATTGCTCCTCACTACAAGACTCAATCTTGGTGGTGTTCTTTCCACCACCTTGCTTCATCTTCTGGGAAGTCAAGGGCCCCTTTGAATAGGAAAATTAGGGTTTTTTATGAATTGATTGAACCACCTTGTGAAACACAAAAGTTAGACATTCACACTTATAGGTGGTGGATAATTGGGGCTTTGAGATAACTTGTTGGATAAAATTGAAATATTTGTTTGGTATCTTGTTCTTGAACAAAGTAACTTGAGCTTTCGTTGACATGGGTAAGCCAATTGTGGTGAATTTAGTGAGGAGTTGTGGATACTCAGCCAACTTAACTGTCAAATCATCTCCCCTGTGGTTTGGAACACTTGGAGCTCATGGTCATGGTTGATATGTTGGTTATGATCGTGAGCCGCATAGTGGTCATGAGATGTGCCCAATGCTTAGATGCATGGTCAAACTGTTGAAGTTATGAGTGAAATCTGGGCATAAGACCCTACATCAATTCGACTATAGGTATGACATTCTTGCTTTTGCAAGAGCGAATGACGTTGTATGAGAACCAACATGGATCATAATGGGGTTCCTGCCTTTGAACAAGTTCCCACGAGCCTTGGAAATCCAAGATATGCCATGCCAAATCAGACCAAGTAGTAAAGTCAGCCATGGAAATGTGTCTTATTCGTAAATTCATGTTTGGCAAATGCAAATGGATGGATGGCTGGATGAGGTGGGGAATGTAAAGAAATACTTGTTTATAGATAACAAAAACAATGGTATGGCAAAGCGTAGACTAATAAAGGAACTCAATAGGGTTAGGGTAGCTCAAAGACAATGAACACTTAAGGTGAATGAAGAAGAATGAATAAATACAATGCTCATGTAGTAAAAATACTATGCAGGGTGAAACCTTGAACTCCCATGTTTGTAGGACTGGGGCAGAGAGTGTGAAGAGTGTGCCGTCGTCAGTACAGACTTGAAATGCAGCAAACAGTCTCCAGAAGTGTACATCAGCAGTAAACATAGATCTGTAGAGTGTAGATCAATGCTAGACGAAGTTGGACAGCTCAGAATAGTGGGCACCAGAGTGAAAACAGTTGGAATGATGCAGGTGACAGCTGCTGGAGCAAAATGCAGCTGATCTGATGATGTGGCAGGCTGTATGGACCGGCTGATCAGTAAGTGCAGGAAGATTTGATGATGTCAGCAACAGGTGACAGAAGCAGAATGGTAAATGCAGGCTGGAAATATAAAGCAGCAAATGCAGCCTGTCTGATGTGGACAAGAAGCTAGAAATAGTCGCCAACAGTAGTGGGAGGGCTGCATGTAGGTGCCAACCGGTGGACAGCAGCTCGAACTAAGATATCCTCGGGAAGACTGGATGTGATTAGCAGAACGAGGATGGGCTGAGTGGTGGGAAGCATGTCTATTTATGGATGAGTGGATCCTCCCAAATTAGAGTTTGGCTTATGGGACGCAAACACTAAGAACACATTTCTTTTTACTGAAAGTTTGGCAATAATGAGGTTCGGGGATGTAATAAAGGGCTCATAAGTTTATAATGCCAAATTCCAACACCACCAATAGGCAATGATGAGATGTCACCGATGGTGACTATACTCTTGTGGGAATAGATCTTGGAGCCAATTACGCATGGAAGTTGTGTGGCACAAAGCATAGTTATCCACTAGTCAAGACCTCTTTGAAGATGAGTAAGCTAAGGGAGAGTACACTCGATGGATGTGCAGGAAAACTAGCTTGGTCATAACATCAGGAGCAAATGTGGATGAAGATGTAGGCTCTTGTGTGCCATCCTTCGCACTAGGATGATGGTGAGGGTATTCCTTCTAGCACTTCTCCTCTGGATGTGAGGTATGTTCAATAAAACTATGGCACAGTTGCATTTGGCGGTTGATATGTTCCAAGCAATAATGTTAGCTATGAGCTCCCATTTGTAACAGAGCCCTTGGGCCCACTTTGTTTTTGAGAAATCTGACATCGCAACCTTGCTCAGAAGCTGCCCTTAGACAAGGGAAGCATGACCCATGTACATCCTCATATCCACAAGCTGGGCCTCTATCCATGATCCCAGCAACTAACCCCCCATGTATAAGGTTGCTCGTACGAAAGGTAAGTGTATTAGTGGGGCTCACTTTAAGGTTAAAAAAGTTTATCAACAAAGTAAGCTGTGAAGGTTTTCATTAAGATCCAAGCTTATCAATTAAGAAGTACCCAGGCTTCATATGACATATTTGATTGATGTATTGGCATATGAGCAAAGCAACGATTGCCAAGGCTTGCCTTGTCTCTATTCCCTTGGACTGGAACAAGCAATCCCTGTATGGAAGGAGGAACCATTGGCTGATGAGCAAAGCAATGTTTGCCAAGGCTTGATTTGTGGACACTAGGCCTCGTCTCTATTCTCTCGGATTGGAAGGAGGAATCATCAAACTTGTTGTTTCTTTTCCCTTAGAAGCAATAGTTGGAAGTCATAGTTGGAAATGTTTACAAGCTGGGTTTGAAATGTGACACATGATTAGGAGAAAGTTGTCTTCACCTTACCTGATTTAGCTGCCTGTTGTTTGAGCTACACACATATTGGGATAAAAAAGCTAGAAACTTGTCAAGTAAATCAGCCTTCTGTACTTGCCTTGTGAATTAGCCATTTGTGTGTGTGTGTGTATGTACTGGATTTGAAATACTAAACTTTGTGTATAGATTACAAGCCATTGTAAGGGATTACAGCAAACAAATTGAGGATTTGAATAGAGAACGAATGCTAAGCCAGGTTAGTCCTAATTTAAATATTGCAACAGGGTATTTGTACTGCTGGTTAGACGTTTAAAAAATAGTTACTCAGTCCACCATTACTTATATTTTGGCTTCAGCAAGCTGCTGGCACAGAGCTCAATCGCTTAGGTCTTCAGTGGAAAGAACTTTGTCAAAAAAACATTGAGATTGAAAAGGCTTGTTTAAAGATAGAGGCAGAGGTCAGAGAGCTGCAAAGAGAAGCTGAAGAGAAGTATGTACTTGAGATCCTGCATTTTATTTTACTGATTCTTAAAATTTTAAATGGATCTAAACAGTGAGAGTTTATTGCTTATGTAAAAGTTCAAAAATTTTAATTCTATACTCAAAACATTATGCTTACTTAAAAATACAGAGGAATGAATTGGACGCCTTCATTGTCCCGCGGTTGATGCATTTCTGCAGCTCATTTTCAATACAATATTTGGTAAGAAGAATGCCTTGCTCTGTCTATGGGTTTATGATGCCATGTTAGACTAAATAAAAGCAATAGACAGTGTCAACCTACTTTGAATTTTTTGTTGCAAAAAAGTACAGGTAGAAATGCTTTGGGACCTACTGTATCATTCTCATACTTAGTTTTGCTAAGGTTATTTCAATAGTCATGATCAAAGCAAAATTTGCTATTGCCTTGCTGTGACAGAACTCTCATAGACATAAACACAAGTCTGTAGGAGGCAATGGGTCTAAGGTTGAATCAGAGTTGATAACAAAGCCTGAATAGAGTATTATTTCAGAATCTGGATAGCTGCCTTTTTGTACACAATTTTCTCTTTCTTAAGTTCATCAACTTTCAATGCTAGTCTTCTTGCCCCCTTTCCATTCCATTTTTTTCCAGCTCATTTCCTATGTTACTATTGCTACTTGTCTTTTCTGGGTGCCATCTTAGTGTTCCAATGTATATTTGTTAGTCTAGTAAAGCATCTTGTGGTGAGTGTCCACCGTCCATATAAATCACCATGAGCACCAATTCTGTGCATGGTGACAGGAAATGAGCTTCTTTTAGGTCCATAGGCTTCCTAGGCCAAAGGTAGGTCTACCATGCTGCTTGATGCTATGGCAATGACTCTTTATGTCATTACTTCTCTGAAATGCTGGCTAAATAGCTGTCTTGTGACTAAGCTGAAGAAGTGTCTAGGCCATGTGATAAACTTATATAGCCTTGATCGAGTTTGAATCTCAATACAATAAATTGAATGGGCATTTGTTGGGAGTGGGAGAGAGAGCTGTACATTGGAGTGGGCTCAAGGGAGAGACTCCAAAGAGTTTCTTGTGGAAAGAGAATGATTTTATTGACAATCTATAAACTGGTTTGGGCCTTCTTAGGCCTAAGGTCATATTTACCTCTTTGGACTTTGATTGAGGAAGGTGTAGAGGTGGATCACACCAGCACGCGAGAGAGAGAGAGAGAGAGAGAGAGAGAGAGAGAGAGAGAGAGAGAGAGCTGTTGCCTGTTTGTGTCTGTCCACCCCTGCTGTAGTGTATCTGCGCCGCCTGCCCAGGGATTCGGCCCTGTCAGTCTGCGCTTGGCAGCCTGCCCCATTCCCTGAAGCCTCCCAACCTGTCCTGCTGCAGTTTCTGTTCGAGGCTCTCTGTGGTGACAGCTCCTGCTCAGCATGCAGGTACTCTGCGTCTTGACTGTGCCATTTTCGCTGCCCTTCTCTGTACTGAGGCCCGCGGCCGACTACACTGTGCTTATGTGTGAGAAAGAGAACAAGATTTTCTGTTTGTCTTACTCACCTCCCAACCAAATATACCCTCTTCCCACCTTCTAATCGGGTCTCTAGGGCCTGTTTTCATGGTGCACCTGACCGATGTTCCCAAATAGACAAGTCCTGCCCAATTTAGCAAGAAATCTGAGGGTATCCCCTGAGCTTCGGACCTTGGCACTTCTTGCCCTTGTCCGGGACACACTAATTAATGGCCGTCCTGGGCTACTTGCCCGGCCGAAGGTTATTATGTCTGACATTCTGTTTCCTGCTGCGCCCAGTGCCCTTGCCCTTTAGAGGGCCCTGCTGCGCCTTCTCTGTTTGGGGCTGATGCATATTCATGGACTGTGCTGACTTAATTCCTATGGCTGGAGACCCAGCCATGGGTGTTGAAGATGGTGCAACAAAAGAAGGTATGGTCCCCTACATTGATGAGATGGCCTTGTCACCCCGTGATGACCAGCCTTATATTAAATGCAGCAAGCATGAAGATTTTCCTGTTGCCTCTAAGGTCCCTGATCCGGGTGATTCTTCGCTATGCTTGTATGCACAAGTGGCCTCTCCCTTACCGGATTTCCAAGAGTCGAATTGGGAGCAGCTGTTAGAGTTCGCTAACTCTCTTTTGGAGGAGTATGTTAAGCTAATCATAGAGATATTCCTACCTGGACGGAGAAAGAGATTTTGGACGCACAAGTGAATAACCATGAGGTTCTTTGCTCCTTTTTTACTTTTCATGAGTGAGGTATTATTCTCTTCTTTACATGCTAGATGATTCCTGTACTCACTAGGATCCATCAGTGGTTGGTGTCTCTTCTTTAGACTGATGGTGTGGAATAGATTTTCATGGGTCCCCGTGGCTTCTACGAGGTGGTGCTTTGCTCTCCCTCAACTCAGGACTTTCTTCTCCATCAACAACCCCTCTTCTTTAATAAACTATTGGTGTATATTGTTTCTTGGCATCCAATGGTAGATTGTCAATATCTACTCAAGTAAGCATGTCTAGTATGGGTGGAAGTGGAGTGATGCTTGATTGTTGATTGGGCCCTTCTCAAGGATGCTATGGGTGCTTCCGGCCACGTGTTGGTATCCCCTAGTTTGAAGGCAGCCAACAGAAATAGGATGTGTATGCTTTGGAAACTTTCATTGGACACTAATTCTTCTGCGGTCAGTGGGTCATTTCTTTGCAGAGTGTCTAAATAGAAAGACTACCTTGGTGGATCAACCTATGGATAAAGAGCAAAATTTGCCTTTCCCACTCTCCTCCCCCTTTGGGGGTCCTGTTGAGCAACAAATTGTTGAAGTCAAAGAGCAATAGTAGTGCTTCAGAGTGAACATAACAATAGGGAGAGAGAGAGTGTGGTCATAGCTCGACACTTGATAGATTGAAAAGTAAGATACAAAGTACAAAGTACAACCCTTAGACTTTAGGGCTATGTAAGTGACTTAAAGTGCTTTCACACACGTGTGTAATGTGTGGTAAGTGACCAAAATGTATAACATAAATACACATATGAAAACTAATGTGACTAGGGGAGAAAACCTCTCTTATATGGAGAGTAAAAAGTGCCCTAGTGTCCTAGGTGCTGATCATTGACGCTCCTGTGTGAGCGTAGACGTGAGTAAAACCCAACGAACCCCCCTAGAGTGATAAGTAATTAATATATAAGGATCATCTACCAAAGGAGTTCAAATTTAAAGCATTGCGAAATGCTTCAAATTTGTTGAGAGAAAGAGTTGTTGGTAGGACAATAGACAAGGATGATATCCCTTGCATGTAGCCTCTCTCTAAGAAAGTGATAATGTATGGCAATGTGTTTTGTACGTGTATGAAACACTGGGTTTCGCGCCACTGCAATGGCACTTTGATTGTCAGTAAACAAAGGAGTAGGCTTTGTGACAGATACATTAAGATCATCTAACAAATGTCTCAGCCATACACATTCAATTGTAGTAGTGAAAGTTGTCTTATATTCAGCTTCACAAGATGATGTGGCATATGTGTGAATGTCAAACATATCACTGTCATCATGCAAAGACAGCTTAACTCGAGTCTCCATTGGAGTGCTTACTGGCTTGCAATCCTGGAAGCCAAATCTCTCAAGGAGTTTACCCGATATATTTGGACTACGACAATCCAATGTCTATAGTATCATGAATAAATTGAATGCCCAAATAGTAATGCAAAGGTCCCAAATTTGACATATTAAAAATTTGCCGCAAATTTTTATTCCATGCTGAAATTCGACCAGCATGTGGCCCTGTGAGCAGAAGATCATCCACATAAAGGCAAATGATCAGCAAGGACCCCCCCTCTTTGCATATGTAAAGAGTAGATTTTGATGGGCTGTTAATGAACCCTTGGCTGAGTAAGAAGGCATTAATTTTAGCATACCAAGCTCGTGGATCTTGTTTCAAACCATACAAAGCCTTTTTCAGCTTGCATACCAACCGTTCGGATCCTTTAACCCACGGGCTGTTGAACATGCACCTCTTCTTGAAGTTCCCCATGTAAAAATACAATTTTAATGTCAATTTGGTGCGCAATCCAACCATAATGGGCAGCCAATGCAACCATATATTTGATTGTAGTCATGCGAGATATAGAAGAAAATGTCTCCTCATAATCAATACCTTTCTTTTGTGCATAGCCTTTTGCCACAAGTTTGCCATTGTATTTATCAATGCGTCCATCCTCTTTTCTTTTCAGCTTATAAACCCATTTAGTACAAATGGCTTTCTTTCCAAGAGGCAATGTAACTAAATTCCATGTTTGATTCTTCACGATAGAATCATATTCAGCTTGCATTGTTGCCATCCAATGCAAAATCTGTTGCGCATCTTCAAAAGAATCAAGCTCATTATCATTAAGTGTGTTTGTTTCCATAACAAATTCCATACCATTAGCATTATCATGCAGACATGTTTGTCTTCGAGTATGACTAGCAAGAGGAGCATCCAAATGGCTATTTTGTAGAGTTTGTAAGTACCATCTAGGTATGTGTCTAGCCTTCTAATTATGTACATACTCCTAAAGAACCTGTTGTTCAACATGTTGCCGAATATTCAGATGAACCATAGTCTGAATTTCTGCATTATTTAATGTAATAGCTGGCTGAACATTTTGTTCATTTAATGAAGCTCTAGCTGTATCACCAAAAGAAATAGGCAGCAGACCTTCAAACACAACTTTTGCAGCTTGATATGTGTCATAACCAACAAGAGATAATTCTGATTTTTCATCAAAAAGCACATCTCTGTTGACAAAAACTTTCTTGGAAACAGGATTGTACAATCTGTACCCTTTGCTTTCACTACTACACCCCACAAATATGCATTTGACAGTCTTATTGTTCAACTTTTTTCTCAATGCTTTGGAAATATGAGTATATGCAAGACACCCAAAAGTACGAAAGTGGCCAACTGAAGGTTTACGGCCATTCCAAGCCTCAAAAGGCGTATATTTTTCAATGCTTTGGTAGGGCACCTATTCAAAATGTGACAAACACACATAATTGCTTCCATCCAAAATACATGTGGCAATTTTTTAGCCTTCAACATACATCTGGCCATCTCATTTGAGTATGTTACATAAGCATGAAACTACCATAATTCACATGTTCCATACGTGCATGCCATAACTTTGCTTGTGACATAGTAGGAATAAGAGTAGATGCTAAATAAATTGATTGATCAACTGAATGAGCATCTAACTCATAAAGTCCATGACATAACGTGCTAGTAAGTACCAAAGTCAAGAATTCCTTATCCTTGACCATGCATTTGTCATCAGCAAAAGTGACTTGCATTCCACATTTTGCTAAAGAAGAAATGGATAACAAATTTTTCTTTATCCTTGGCACATATAAAGTATCTTGCAAATGGAGAGTAGAGCTATCAATGGCTTTCAAAACAATCTCTCCAACACCTCTTAACAAGATAAGATGCATCGTTGGGACATTGCACTGATTTGCCAATAGGAGCTGCAACAATAGAAGTAAACAAATCCTTGCGAGATGTAATGTACTTAGAAGCACCATTGTCAAAAAACCAAGTGCTAGCATCCTTTGTAGAGCTGAATGCTATATTTGCCCAAGAAGAATTATAACTGCAAGCATAAAAACAATAGTCATGGTCAATTATGAACGACGCGGACTTTGTAGTAGTAGCAGTAGAAGGTGCATCTAAAACTGACATCTCAGACTCCTTTTTCTCCTTGGCAATGCGTTTCTTGCATTCTGTGATATAATGACTTGGCTTTTTACAATAATGGCACTTGCTCTTCTTGGCTTGTGTGCCCCTCTTACTTTTTGTTGTTGTGTGAAGTTCCAGAACTTCTAGAACTCTTCAGAGCATTCTTAGACTGATTGCACTTCCCCTTCTGTTTTGCCATAAAAGCTTGTTTAGAAGCTACAACATCTACTCTACTATTTTTCCTTGTTTGTTCTTCTTGTAGCAATTAGTTAACCAATTGAAGAAAAGTAAGTGGTTGTGTAGAAACCCGCATTGTAAGATTTAATGCCATATGAAAGGCCAAATAAGATATCAAAGAGTTCAAAGTCATAGAAGTCATCTGAACATTTGAATAATACTCATCTACATTCATCAATTGCTTATTCAAGTCTTGAATTTTATTAAGGTGATCTTGCATAGTATCACCTTCTTTCATCTTCACATTTTCAAGCTCCTTCGAGCAAGTGTCATTTTTCCCAGCACACATATGCTCAAGTGTAAGCCATGCTACTTGTGAAGTAGCAGTAGAATGGATATACAAGATTATCGACCATTGAACTGCCAATGCAATAAGTGATAATGCTTGGGCATCCCTAGTGTCCCAAGCCTTCTGTGCAACTGTTCTTTGGGGTGATGGCTGAGCGGCAACTTGTCCACGTCCTCCTCCTTATTGAGATGTTGCAGCTGCACCCTCTTGCCTTTGGCCATGACCTCCTTGTGGAGGAGTTGCAGGAGTCAAGTCACTAGGACGTACTTCTTCCCCACTGACATAATCCCAAAGGTTTTTTGCAATAAGCATATTCTTCATTCATGAAGGACCACAGAGAATAGTTGTTGCCATCCAATGTATCCTCTTTTGATACATAAGTGAATATATCACTTTGTCCTTGAGCTGCCAGGATAGATGTCACTCAATTAAATGCACAAGAGCAATAACAGAAGTGAAGACATCACTCTGCCCTTGAGTTGCCATGATAGATGTCACTCAATTAAATGCACAAGAGCAATATCAAAAGCTCGTTGACCTGGAAATCTTCAAATTTCTAGAAATCACAGCAAATGCCAAGCTGTAATCAACTAAATCGTGTCACACTTGACCACTACTGCCTCAATGTGCTGAAAATTTTCAGATTTCAGTAAGCAACATGTTGCCCAATACAATAAGAGTGCTTAGTAGCACTAAAAACACAAAAGCCCCAAAATTTGGCTATCCAATGTGCGTAATTTCAGTCAATTTCAGACTAAAATCACAATACATGTGCCAATGTCTGCCAAAGATACAAAAGCCCCAAATTTGCTGAACCAAATGCCTGCAAATTTCTGCAATTTGTGCATTGAAGCACTTGCTCCATGCAAAAGCCCTTTGCTTTGGCTCTGAAATTCTGAATAAAATAATGTATATTTCACATTGTCATATTGCAAAATAAGAGTTGATTTCTGAATCCATTGTGATTCTTCCACAAAATGATTTCGATACTTGACTAAATACCCATGGTATTGATTTCTGTTTCAATATAGCAGTGTGGTTATGGTCAATGATTATTTTAGGAATCAAAATTTTGGTAATCAATCTTTAGCAAAGGAGAGTCATCAATTTTAGGAGTAGCTAGAGGTGCTTCCTTGAATGGTTTCAAAAAATGAATGTAAAAAGAATTATGTATTTGGCAGTGATGAGAAATGCTTAATCTGAATGTCATTTTTTGAAGCTAAACTGAGTATTGGATGCCTTTCAATGTTTTATAGTCTCATATTTTCAATAGAATCATAAGTCAATTATCTTATTCATACTACTTCTATAAGTGGATTATAGTCTCAAACTATTTCTAGATAGTTAGGTGACTAGGGATCATCAAATTTCAGTAATGATCTCTTGTAGAATTTTGGTATGGATAATAGCTATAGCATCAATTATTGGGACAACGATGGTAGCAAATTTCGTATCATGAACTTTCTCAATAGGGCATCTACTAGTATCTCAATAGATATATAGTAAACTGTCACAACTCCAAAAATAAAAAGTCAATCCTTAAAAGAAAGACATTTAGCCATGCAGTTTTTCTAGGTATGTTTTGGTGTTTGAGTATTTTCTAGAAAAAACTTGTGTGTGTGTGTGTGTGTGTGTGTGTGTGTGTGTAATTCAAAGCAATAAAGAGCCAATGCGTAAAAAATACACCCTTGGAAAATACAATGACCACATGCTTCCAACAACAATGCTTACATACCTGTGGCAGCTGGTGATGTGGCAGTCTGGGACTGATCTACAGATTAGGGTTTCTAACAGTGACTGCAGAGCTGAAAACGTGCTGATGTGGCAGTCAGCTTCAGGGTGAGGAAGCCGCATAGGAACCAGGGCGACATGTGGTACACTCATCATTGTACCGAAAAAACGTGTTCACTCTCTACTCTGCTCACTCGCACTCTCTTTGTCTCCCTCACTGAGCGTAAGGTCTGTCTACCTCTATCTCCGTGGCTAATCGATTCCTTTAGAATGGTATTAGAGCGTAAGGTGCTGCAGGTGCTGAGCACGATCGTCAGTCAGGCTGAGGCAGTCGTGAGCTGTAGAAAGCGGACAGGCTGTGGAGAGTGTGCGAGGGCCAGGCTCCAGCTGTGCGCCAAGGCTCGTGGCGACTGGCAGGTGATAGGTGCTACGCGTGACGGGATGGGTAGTGGGCAGTAGCCATTGCGTGACGAGGCTGTGTTTGACCTGCAATAGGCCTGACGGGGCGCACGACGCGTGATGGGACCAGCGGGCAAGGACAAGCCTGATGGGGCGCGCGACGCGTGACAGGACCAGCGGGGCGAGGACAGGCCTGATGGGTCAACGGACCCGTCATCCAATTTTTTAAATTAAATTTTGTTTTATTTTAAACTCCTCTCCTCTAGGCATTCGCGCGTGCAAGCACAGTGTGCAGATTTGTGCAAAATTGAGCTAGAGATTTGAGGCTTTTCCCAAATTTGGGGAATTCGATGCAGGACAAGCAAATCTGTCTCAGAAATTGCAGGAATTTGTAACATTTTGTCCCCGAAATTTGGGGCTTTTAATATACATGTGCAATTTGGGCTGAAATTAACTCAATTTCTCGACATTGAGGCACATTGGACCCCATGCAATTTGGGGCTTTTGCGACTTGGGCAAAATTTGTGCAGCATTTGGTCATTTTATGTACATGTAGGTTGAATTCCGCGAAATTTGGACATCAACACTTGGTGAAATTTGGGGGTTTTGCTGAAATTGCTTTATTTTGGCAAAATTGGACAGTCCTATGCATGACAGAGGAAATGCAGATGTGTGTTTGACGCTTTTGAGCACAAAATTTGGGGCTTTTGACCGTTCTTGTCAAATTTTATGCCCGTGGGTACATGTATAATAGAAATTGCAGCTGAAATTTTGGAATTTCTCATGTAATGTGATGCACATGCCCTTTGGAACAGCTGTAATCAGTTGGATAATGCTGTAGCACTTGGTTTGGTGCTTCTGAAAACTGAATTACAGATCTGAAATCTGTACTTCTGCGTGGTCATTTATTGCTGATTGGTACTTGTTTGTACCTTGGTCACTTGGGTGACAATTTGGACCTGCATTTGCTGGTTTTTTGGTCACTTTTGAGCTGAAAACCATGGCTGGCAGCAATGACAGTAGTAATTTGATGCATATAAAGAAGCTTGAAGGTGCACATAATTTTGCAGTGTGGCAAAAACAATGTTACAATATCCTGTTACAAAAGAAGCAGGCAAAGCCGATCAAAACCAAAGGGGCAAAGCTTGTGGACATGGATCAGGACGATTGGGATGAGTTGAATGAGCTTGCACGCTCAACCATAGAGCTATCGATTTCTGATGCCTTGCTCTTCAACATTGAAGGTTTGGATTCTGCATATGCTATATGGACTAGACTGGAAGAATTGTATGGACAGAAGAGCGCTGCAAGTAAAGTATATTGGCTGAAAAAGCTTATGGATTTGCGTATGAAAGAAGGTACAGCAATGTCTATTCACTTGAGTGAGTTTAACTCCATTTTCAGCCAGTTGGTTGCCTTGAAGTTCATGATTGATGAGGAATTTAAGGCCAAATTCTCGCAAGGAGGTTGGCAAGTCCTTATGCAAGTTATCTTGCAAGAGGATAAGTAATCATCCTAATTTAGTATCTTTATTGAGTAAAGAAGATTGCCTGGAAGCAATAGACTGATTGATAAACTGAAATAACCTATGAAATTAAGGTTTGACCAAGTCAGGTTAATAGGGTATGCCATAACCCAGGACATAGGGGATGTTGCCAAGTTGCAAGGCATCCCGGATCGAGTGCTGGATGCATTTGAAAAGAAGGATTAATTCCTTAGCAGTTTGCCAACAAAAACGATCAATGGAAATGTTTGTGCTTGCTACAGATTTTAGAGCACTGTTTGGCTTTGCTTGATCAATGAATTAAAAGATAAATGGATATCTATACTTCAAGTTGAAGGCCTGAAGGGAGAGGCAGCTTTAGTTACCCGTGACTGCCTGCCTGATAAATGCATTTTCCTAGGATATATTGACGAGGGTGAAATGGGGTATAAATTGTGGGATCTTGAGAAAAGGAAAATAGTACGCAACAATGACGTTATCTTCTGGGAAGATCGCATGCACAAACAACCCGAAAAGACTGAGGAGGTCCGTAGGGTTGTATTTTGGGAAGAAATACCTTTTGGACAGCAAAATGTGCCTACTGTACAGCAACAAATACCTGCTGTAAATGAACCTGTAAATGCAGGAAATGATGCTGGAAATGATCAGCCAGCTATTGCCCATGAAAATGAGCCATTACATGTGCAGGAACAGCCAGGACAGCAAGCTGTTAATGCTGATTTGCAGGCTGAAATGCCAGGACAACATGCTGAAAATGGAAATTTGCAGGAACAGCCAGCAAACAATGACCATTGGGTTAGGAGATTGTCTAGGGCTACTAGACAACCTGACAGATTTGTTCTTGGTGCAATTAATGTGGCTGAGTATGTCATGTTGACAGACTGTGGTGAATCGTCTTGCTTCAAGGAAGCAATGGACAGACATGAGAGCAAGAAATGGTATAAAGCCATGCTGTCAGAGATGGAATCTCTTGAAAAAAAATGGCACTTGGGACTTGGTGCAGTTGCCTAAAGGGTAGAAAACCCTTCCATGCAAATGGGTTTACAAAATGAAGGTCACTTCTGGTTCCTCACCAAAGTACAAAGCAAGATTGGTTGCAAAGGGATACAAACAGGAGCATGGAATTGACTTTGATGAGATTTTCTCTCCTGTAGTCAAGATGACTACATTGAGAACCATTTTGGGCTTGGTTGCAGTTGAGGATATGGAGCTCATACAGATGGATGTAAAGACTACGTTTTTACATGTGATCTGCATGAAGACATATATATGCAGCAGCCTGAAGGGTTTGTTGAACAAGGGAAATAACAAATGGTATGTAAACTAAAAAGGAGTTTTTATGGGCTGAAACAAGCACCAAGATAATGGTATCATAAGTTTGATACATTCATGCAGTCCCAAGTGTTTCATAGAAGTCAAGTGGATCACTGCTTGTACACCAAGAAGGCAGCAGATGGCAGCCTGATTATCTTGGTTTTGTATGTTGATGACATGCTGATTGCTGGCAGGGATACTCATGCCTTGGATTCATTGAAGCAAAGTCTTCATGGCAGCTTTGACATGAAGGATCTGGGTGATGCAAATCACATTCTTGGCATGCGAATACTCAGAGATAGATCTAAAGGTTTACTCTATCTATCTCAGCAGGAGTATATCTCCAAAGTTTTGCAGCGTTTCAATATGGAGGGGGGGAAAACAATTGGGGTTCCATTGCCTCCATATGTGAAACTCAGTGCAGAGGAGAGCCGTACATTTGATGATGAGAAGGCTGAAATGTCCAAGTTACCATATGCTGGAGGTGTTGGCAGTTTGATGTATGGTATGGTTGTTACATGTCCTGACATTGCTTTTGCAGTGAGAGTGGTTAGCAGATACATGGCAACCCCTGGCAAGAAGCATTGGGATGCAGTGAAAGGTATTATGAGATATCTGTTGTTGGCTTTACGGATGCAGACTATGTTGGTCATGCGGACTGCAGAAAGTCCACTTTTGGATATGTGTTTACTTTCACAAGAGGAGCGGTCTCTCAGATCTCTAGGCTACAAAAGCGTGTTGCATTGTCTACTACAGAGGCAGAGTATGTAGCTGCCACTGAGGCATGCAAGGAGGCATTATGGCTTTCACGTCTGGTGGGAGAGCTTGGGCATCACAGAGTTACCTGTTCTCCATTGTGATAGTCAGAGTGCTATCATGCTAGCACGGAATCCTGTCTTTCATGCAAATACAAAGCACATACAGGTAAAGTATCACTTCATTAGAGATGTACTTGACAACAAGAGCATTGAGCTTATCAAAGTGCATACAGATAATAATCCTGTAGACCTTCTCACGAAGGGTCTTTCAGCAGAGCGGTTTGCTCATTGCCGACAGATGATGGGAGATGGATAGATATATTTATTTCAGCTTTGTATATACTTAGACTTAGTTGATTCTTTTTTCCTCTTAGGGCACATTGCCTTTAGGTGGGAGGTTGTTGGGAATAAAGGGCCATCATGTCTTTTATATGTGCACGGGTGTGAACACACCCTTAGCACATTGTACTTTCATACATATATCTATCTAAAACCTAAAGTGGTACACTCGTCATTGTACCGAAAAAACGTGTTCACTCTCTACTCTGCTTACTCACACTCTCTCTGTCTCCCTCATTGAGCGTAAGGTCTGTCTACCTCTATCTCCGTGCCTAATTGATTCCTTCAGTAAGTGACCAAAATGTGTAACATAAATACATAGATGAAAAATAACGTGATTGGGGGAAAAAAACCTCTTTTATGGAGAGTAAAAAGTGTCCCAGTGTCCTAAGTGTGGATCATTGACACTCCTATGTGAGTGTAGGCATGAGTAAAACCCAGCACAAATTATAGAGCCTAGTCACTCAAAACCACAACCAGCTTCTCCCTTGAATTTGGGGATACATGGATGGATGGAAGCTTGTTGCACTAAAGGAAAAGCCAAGGAGACTATTGTGCATGTAATACATACTGACCCTTCTTCATCATTGGACCCTCTCCGTACTTATTCGTGTTGTTGAGATGTGCAGATTGCTTCAATTTCTATTGCTCCCAAGGATCCGTAGCCTCCCAAGGAGCCACAACGACAACAGCCCACTCGTGATCCACTAGCCTTGTTGGCCTTTGATGTTGATGGTTGAGTGATTACTCCATTGGATTGCAAGTACCCAGGTTCTACCTCTTGCCCTGCAGATGGACCTTACTCCCCATGGGTTGATCCTCGGCACCCAATCCTTTTGCAGTGCTAGGAGACTTCTTTGAAGATGGTGTATTGGAGACATAAAGCGAAGGCCCAGACCCATGTGGCCAAATCTCGTCAACACTTGTGATCTTGTGTGTTGCTCAATCCCGAGGTGCCTCCTTGTCTCACCTACGATTTACAAGATTCATCATGCAGACAGATGTCAACTCCTCTATGATAGGATCTGATGAAGTCAATCCCTTCAAGACTGTCAGACTTTGGTGAGAGATGATAGTTTGAATCCTTTAATAATCTTGTGGGCACCTCTTGGCTTGGTGATGAGGCCTCCCTGGTCTGCATGACTTTGTGGCTCCATTTTATAGTTGTGAGAGTGAGTAATGGAAGCAAAGAACATGGAGAGAATCAGAGAAGCAGAAACACAGATGGAGCTGAAGGAATAATACTCTGATCTGAATACAATACAAGGCTGCAGATGGTCAGCCCCTGCAGCATGGATGCAATGCCAGTGAAGGTGCCAGACTGATGCCAGAAAATTATGAGAATGCAAGAGAGAATGATGAGACTGGAGATGAAGATCTGCTGATGATGCTTGAGGCAAGAAAGTGCCAGCCTATATAGGTATTGGGTTGCAAACTGGCTAACGTCCTGCATCACTAATGAGCTGACCTGCTGCCAGTAATAAAACTGGCCACGTTGCTACTGTAGGGGCTGGTGGACACTCAAAACTGGCCGCCCAACTGATAATGATGCTGCCCAGGATGTGGCATGGCAAAAAGATCAAACGGGGCCTTCAATCTGGCTGGAAACGCTGTGAACAGGCTGAGAACTGCAGTGAACAACACCACCTAATGCATGTAGACACAAAAGCATGTCAGGGCTCCTCCATCTACTTCAGGCTCTAACAGAGCTCATACTAGGAGATGATCACAGGACACACACATTGCTAACTCCCCCTCTCGGATCTTGGGAGTGGCTCAAGACCAAGGAGATGCATACGATGGAGCATAGAAAGCAATGGAGGGGCCTTCATCATGGTCTTTTGTAGGATAGTAGACCAGATCTAGCTTGCCAGCCAAGATGTGCTCTTGAACATGATGATATTGGACCTGACGTGTTTCATGCAGGCATGAAACACTGGGTTCTTTGCAAGGGCAAGAGTACTCTGATTGTTGACCCAAGGAAGAGTAGGCCCAACTTGTGGGAATCCAATGTCTGCTAACATGCACCAGAGCCAAAGTGCCTCTTGAGCAGCTGAGTAAATTACATGGAGCTTTGTCTCTTGTTGAAGAAAGGGAATGGGTGCTCTTTTTCTGCACAGCTTGTTCTGTCTTGGAAGCACATTTTGGTTAATTTAAAATGGACATTTAGGCAACCACATCATGCTCATTCCATGCATGTTGAAAGTATTCATTGGAGCAGGATGTTTGATTTGTGTCCTGCTTTGCAAGAACCAAGAAGAGCTTACTTTTAGCTCAAAAAGGCATACCGTTTATACATGTTCTGGTGTATGATTAGGGATATGTTCCTTCTTTTGTTGCTGCCTGTAATCATTATCAGTTGGGAATGCAGTAGAAACATGTTTGGAGAAAAATCAGAGATTTTTTCATGTCTTTTCAACCTCTTCCTGCTCTTGATACACCTTGTAGTTAGCTGATTGGAGTTTGCAATTTCTTTACCTATTTCTCACCCTTCATTTTTGGTACTGGCCAATTTCAAATCAATTTATAGGCATATTCTTTCTCTTGCTTGGATAAAGGATCATGCTAATCACATTGGGCACATGAATAAGTCTTTTTGACATGGGGAAGGAAATCTTACATTGCATATGGAAATGTAAAATGGCTTTAAAATCAAGACTTTTCTCTTGGAGATGTCTGGTTGGTGTATTGCATTGTGGTGTCGTTGTTGCAGAAAGAGGTATTACTACTACAGCTTGTCAAAAATGTACTACACCTTGGAAAATAGTCCCTCAGATTTATGGTTCAATCCTTCCAACTCGTAACTTTTTGGATAGTTTGCTTATTTGAGAGCAAGGTTCCCCTTTGCTACATTTGGTAAATACTTTTGGTTGCTTGGGATTATACATGCACCTCTTAGAGGCTTTTCTCACTTTTTGGCATAGATCAAAATTTGGGTACTTTGGATGATGTGGCAGACGAGAAATCATACAGCCTTTCATGACATTGTAGTTGATCCAAAGATTATTGTATTGTTGTTTACAACTTAATGATATTAATCTTGACCAATAATCTATCTTTGCACAATGCTCTTGATAGGGTTTATCCAATGTTTTTAATACGTTCTTCCTAATGCTCACCTTCTTGGCAGAATCATATCTTATACATTAATTGAATTGCATCATTGTTTCTACAAAAAGAAAGAAAAAGGAAAAGAAAAAGTTTCTATGAAGGAGGCCTCAGTGTCATCCTCTAATACAGTTGCTAGATTCTAGATTTATATTGTGAAGAGTGGTTTCTATGGATTTGGATGGAAATGAAACACATTGGGTTTGTTGTAAAGCTCACAAGCACACAATAGACACATAAATTGAGAGAGGATATTGGAAGGTTATCAATGACAATGAGTAGAAGGAAAGGTACACTACCTCTAAGGTACTAAGTAATGTATACAGAAACCCAACTGCTGAAGGAAATGCATGCTTAAATAGAGCTGCCTCCTTCATCAAAACATGTGACAGACATGTCAGAGCTCCTAAAGTCTTCATTTGACTCAGATTGAGGTTTACACACAGGAGATGACAAGGCGTGACAATCATGATTGCTAACACCCCCTCTCAGATCTTGGATGTGGCAGAAGGCCAAAGAAGAAACAAATCGTGGGGTGGCAAGAGGAATGCCAATGTTGGTGAAGTTCGTCGATGTAGTTTGCCAATGAAGAAGCTCCTCATGATCTTGGGAGGAAATCTACGTTGCATCATCAAGATTGTCCCCCATTGAAAGGGATGGGGGGTATGAGGGAACCATTGGAGGAGAGAGTGGGGGATGGGAAGGAACTTGTGGAATAGATGGTGCAGAAGCGAAAACGAGTGTAGCAATAGACAATTGCCATAGAGGACCTTGCACAAGAGAAGGGAAATGGAGTCGTGAGAGCCCACCTTATACCACTGTGTCACTAAAACAACTCCTAAAGAAGAATCCTCAATAAACATGGCCTACTTGGTGAAGACAACTTGGCTACCAAGTCTAGTGAGGCCAAAAACTAAGAGGAGTGGAAAGCCCAAGTTTGAAACATGTAGGACTTTTGAAAGGGAGCGTGAGGTACGGTTTGGCAATAATGTCAAAGTACCAACACTACTAATAGGCACCGAACAAATGTCACCAATAGCGACTAAACCCTAAGATGGATGAAGATCTTGTAGTATATCTCCTTGTGGAGTCACATAACTAGAAGCACCACTATCAATGAGTCAAGGGCTCATTGAAGACGAGTCAAGCATTGAAGAAGGCTCCTTTGACACATGGATATGAAGGAACATGGACTCATGGGTAACAGTTAATGTAGAGGTAGAGGAAGGCTCGGGTGATCTACCTCTGTCCTTTGCTCTTGGACGAAGGTGAGGGTACTACTTCCAACATTTCTCCTTTGGATGTGTCCCCTTCCCACAATATGGGTATTTAGGCTTCTTCAAATTAGAGTCAGAGCTTAAAGAACTCTCATGTTGTTTAGCCTTTGACTTCCCTTTCTTCTTCTTCCCCCCTCCCGAACTTGCAATAAAAGCTTTGGTGAAGTTGGATCCACTAGCTACCTCTTTGGCTCACTCGTCATGCTCCAATATAAGCAGGGCAAGCTTATCCCATAGAAGCTTTTCACTGGTCCTCAATGTAAGAAGGTTGATGTAGAAGACATCAAGCCATGGAAATGCCAGCTGAGTCAAAAGAATCTTGGCCATATCCTTTGAAAATATCATCTTGCCAAGGGATACAAGCTCATCCCTTGTATCCTCCAACTTATTGATGTAGTCCTTTAGCGTGGAAGAGTCATTGACAGTGAGCATTATTAACTTTTTCTCAAGAGTAATCCAGTGGGCAAATGTCTTTTGATGGTACAAAGAAACAAGCTTTGTCCATATCTCCGTTGCTTTCCACAACTTGTGCACATGCACTAGGACAGAATCTTTTAAGCTCATAAAGAGAAAAGATCGAGCTCAAGAGTTGAGCCAATTCCATAGGGCTGCAGGATCCATCGATGATCCCATTGTGGGATCCTCCACTGGATAGGGAATAGGGTGGGTGACAAACTCGCAAAGATCGAATCAAGGATATTCTCAACCTTACACGACAAAGCAAATAGTTTGAACTATCAAGCCGATCTTCTTTGGGTAAAGAAGGGACTATGAGCACTTGTATAGAGGGTGCCATAAGTGGCATTTTGAGGCTAGTAGAATGAGCCTTTTGGGAAACATGAAGAGAAGGGGGAGGAGAGGGATCCTGTACAACGGGCTAGGTGATCTCTGTTTTGTACGATCTTCGTGTGAACTAGCATGAAAATCTATCCATCTCTTAGAGGAAGGATGAGAGACCTCATCCTCTGAGTCATCAAAGCCAAAAAACCTGTGATGAGACATCTTCAAGAACTTGCAAAAGGATTGGAAAACTTATGTTTGTAATAGAAAACTCCTTAGGAGATGAAGGCAACTACAAATTCGCAGAGGGAATGATGTAGGTGGTGTGCTAGTAGCAGAACACCTATCACCAACACAAAAAACGCTACGTAGACAGCAAATTGTTGATCAGGGACAGTCAGTGAGCACCTGTATGGCTGCATTTGCAGCAAAATGCAGGCTGATGCTTGGCTCCAAAGGGGCTGTGTTTCAGCAAAACAGGTCGTGGGAAGGCTGCAACAGTAGGCTGGAAAGTCTCCTTGATGGGAATCAGCTCTGGGTTTTCTCTTTTGGTGATGATACCATGTGAGAGTGCGCAATGGAAGAAGGAACACCAACATGGGGAGAGAGAGAGAGAGAGAGAGAGAGAGAGAGAGAGAGAGAGAGAGAGAGAGAGAAGATAGGAAGAAATCTGCACTAACTGAATAATGAATGCTGAATACAAAAAGAGAACTGATCAGTCCCTACATGCAGCCCACAACGTCAGTGAGGTAACTAGATCAGGCTGATGATGATGGCAGCACCAAGCATGGAGGAGACTCAAATGTCGAAATGTCCACCTACAATGGAAGACAAGAATGTGTTTGCCAAGTGGGAGGAGTGCCAAGTATATAGGCACAAATCATAAAAAATGGCCGAGTGCACTCTGGGGCCTAAAATATGGCTGATCAGCATTTAATACTGGCTTGACTGCAGTAAGTGCAGGGAAAAATGCGAGATGTGCACAAAAAAATTCTAACAAAAAAGGACAATGTCCAATAGGTGGAGACAGATTGGAAAATGCAGAAAGTGTGCTAGGAATGTACACAGAAACCTGACCACCGAAGGAAATGCATGCTCGAATAGGGCTGCCATCTCTGTCAAAACAAGTGACAGACATGTTGGAGGTCCTAAAGTCCTCGTTTGACTCAGATTGAGGCTCATAGGCAGGAGATGACAAGGCATGACAATCAGGATTGCTATTAGAAACAATTTCCACTAATAGACACTCTAGTGTTGTAACATCTAGCCCAATGACTCTTTATAAAAGTATGCATGTGTAAATGAGGCCCTTGAGCCTAGATCATCCTTCCTTCGTAGCTTGCTCGCTCCAAAGGGTTGGAGAGATATCTACTGGGACATGGATCTAGAGGTGCTTCAGTAGATAGAAGGTTGCCAAAAGGGGGTAGAAGCCAAGAGACGAGAGATTGATACAATGATCCCCAGGGATTGGCTAGCCCTTCCCCATCGAGAGTCTATACAACTAGGCTATGGATGGACAACATAATTTTCGCGTATGGGATTGTAGTTATTCAATAGAGTTAGAGGTGTCCCCCAGCTACCTTCTTCACCATGTAGGAGGTTGGCCTAGCTTTGGAGATAGGGCAACAAGGTCTTGCCTTCGTTAGTACTCCTTGGAAGAGAATTAGAATCATAGGCCTCAAAAGTTGTGGTAGCTTGATCAACTCCTTGCATGGCCAAATACCAAAGAGTGGTTACTTTGGATTTGGGACGTTAGGGCCAGGGCCTTGGATGAGGTGGATTAAGACCTAGGAGAGTGGTGCTAGCGTGTTTCGATAGTCTCCCAAGAGCAATTGAGCTTGTTTGCCAACATAGCCCTAATTGGCGAACATATTTTGATGTAGGATGACATGTACTAGGCCCTTTTCGTTGAACCTTTGGTGATACCTTTGGGATATCAATCGAGGAGCGTCTTCTTATGGCTTATGATGCACGGGTGTTTGGTAGCCCATAGTTGGTTGGCCTAGTTGCAACAAGATATAGTTTGCTAGTGCTGGCTGCCCTATGGTTGTTAGGTACGAAAAGTATGATATGATAAAATACGGCACTAAATGGTACCTTAAGATGTTTAAATGTACGTACGATAAAAGTATTCTATTTTCTCTTGAAAGCTGCTTAAAACTTAATTTTTTTTACAAGAAAAGGTAGAGAAGTGGATTGAATCTCAAACAACATAATCTCACAAGACAAGCGTATTAGTACATTAGTACCATTAGGTATGGTACCTAAAGTACAATATAGTATGATTCTGTACGTGGTACTAGGGCAACTATATGCTACCCATTGCAACGTTTGGAGACTTTGAAGCTGAAACTAGCCTTTCTTCTTGGAAAGGGTGGTGATAACCTTATTTGACTCAAATTACAACAAGCATTAAATACACAAATCTGGAAATACACCTGGAATACAGACTTTACCACTTAATCTTGAGATATAGGCTGATCTCTTCAATCTTCAATTCAAAAGGTTGTCATAATTGACCAGCACTGCTTGGACACTTTTTGCCCCTTGTTGTACAACAATCCAAGCGTAGTTTGTGTCTTCAATGTCTCATATGCAGGCCACAAAATTTGGGTATTGGCTACCCCTCAGATGAGCTGTAAATTAATGCCTTTAGTTGCTACATGGAGTACTTCGATCTTTATTAATTGGGCATGGATCTGAAGGTGGCTGTGAAAACCCTAATGACTGTTGCAAATTAGGGTTTCAGCAGCAATTTCTGCAATGGATGTTCACCACAAATGGCTAGAATATGCTAAGAGTTGTTGAGGGAATGTTAGAGGATGAGAGAGGAAATCAGCTGAACAGAGTATGTTTTGAATGGTAGATTTGATGGAAATTCTGATGGTGGCAATACCTTCGAAAGGGGGATAAGACCTCACTGCCATTGGAGAGCCCTCCTCTTCTATCGTTGTTTCTCATTGAGGGGGAGAAGGAAACTTATTGCCCGTATCCAGTCGTGCTGTGCGATCAGCTATTACCTCTCTTTGAGCTCATCTGATTGTGTCTTCTTCCTTCCTCAGCCTTTGAATGTTGGAATGACCCTCAATGTGCAGCTAAACAACCTTCTCTTAGCTTGCATGGGTAATTTTGACAAGTTGTAGCCTCTTTTGCCACTTTACAGCCTTTTAATTGTAATTTTCAGCTTTAATTACTTAATTAATCATACATTTGACCCTACCAAGAATTGGCTAGTGCCCATTCACAATTAATGTGCAAACCCTTGTGGAACATCAAATGGTCCCAACGTTAATTAGCCTTGGACTAGCATTAATTTACTAATTAATGCCTAGCCCCACAATATCACTATTAGACTTTTAACAACCCAATTAATGGCCTAGACCCCTAAACTGACACCAAGCATCCACAAGTACATGTAGGCATAACTTTGTATAACTTTGGCCAATGTCATCGACTATTCACTTGGGTTACTTAAGCCGTCATTGTGACTTAACTGACTTGCACTTCACATGTGCATAACTTAACTATGGCAAAGCTAAGCATTAGAAATACACATCCTTGTGAGAGAAGCACTGACTATGGTTATCCAAGGTGGCACAACTGGTGTGTGGTGGTGCTTGTAGACTACTTTGCCAAGTTGGGCCCATCGTGGGGTTTATCTCATGGGGGACTTTTTGTTAGCACTCAAACAATTAGGGCTGCCACATACTATACGAGTATGAGATGCATGAAATGATCTTCATGTTTGAGGTTGGCTCATGTGTAGTGAGGGGTCTAGAGGCATTGTCTAGCCACTAGATATTGGAGCCTATTACATTATGATCCAAGTATGTGAGATCATTGGGAGCCTTAGAGGATGGCACATTTGGAATGCACGCTACCAGATAATTTAAGTGGTCAAAGCCACTTAGTATATGCCACCTTGGCAAAGCTTTGATCATCCATTATTCACTCCCTCTATGGCCATTGGGATTAGTTAGAGGGAGACTCTTATCAATGACAAGAGCTTTGGCAGTAACTTCTTCACACTTGGGAAATTGTGGCTTCTCTTGCATACCCCCCTAGACTACTTTGTGAGGCTTTGTATATATGATTTGATTTGATTTACAGGTAGCTCCACCTTGTTTGTCAAGCATTTGTATTTCATTGTATTAGGTAGACATGATGGAGAGGAAAGAGGGGAAAGTAACTCAAAATCCCCAAGGCTGAAACTGGAGTTGCTACAAATTCAAGCAGAATTTACAAAAGAAGTGCATATTGATACAATGATTGTTATGTCCCCGGACATCCGGATGGGTGATAGTAGCATTGGTCACAGTGGTTGTGAAGTGACTTAGTGCGAAGGCACTAAGCTACCTAGGGTTGTCACCTCTACTATCTTTCAAGCACCGCTTGCTCCTCTAACAGTTGGGCATTGCTCTTTGTAAATCTTGCCAACTTCACCTCCTTCTGCACCTCTTACCAAAATCATTGCCCTTAGCTCTTGTGCTTGCTCCCTATCAGCTTAAGGTGTTGCTTTCAGCCCCAATGTTATTCAAAATATTTGTAGCATTAACAGCCATCATCCTTACCTCTAATTGTGTTTGACTTTAGCGCACTAACATTGACATTATTGCCGCCTTCCAATTCAGTCTACAAGCTTCCATGTTTCTCATTTCCATGCTTCATGTGTTTCTTTCACACTTTTTTGGACTGCAGCAAGTTAGCCCCTCATTAGAATACTTTTGCTTGATGATGTTGGAGTTGCACATGTGTACACATGTAGTGCAAGTGTTACCATGGCAATTTAGAATGATTTATTGGGGATGTTTGGCGATAATGATAAGTTGGATGGTTCTAGCTATTTGATGTGGGCATACATGATGTGCCATATATTGGTTGCAGAGCAACTTTGGGTTTATACATCCGATACTTAGGTTAGGCCTATAGGCCCTAGTGTAGTCCATTTCAAGTGCATTCGATGGTTCGTCTATTGTTTGTAGTGGTTTGTCAACTCGAGCTCTAGTTGCCTCTCCCATTGTAGATTAGTTGAGATGGGATGGAAGAGATGCCTAGGCCTATGCATCGATTGGATTTTCGTGTAAGAGACAAGTCATTTTGCACATTTGATTGTATTTCACAGCCAAAGAGGCATGGGATATTGATGAGCTATAAATGCATTACATGTTGATTAGCCATATTAAAGAGCTCCAAAACAACCTTAATTAATCAAATTACCAAACTTTTATTAAAAGAAATGCATTTCTAGAGAGTGTTTGTGTCCCATAAGCCAAATCCTAACTTGGGACGATCCAATTGTGAGATCAAGAAGAGATCGAAGCTCAGCTGAGAGTGGAGTAGACAGCGTAGAGTGTGGTGGTGGTAGGACGGTAGACAAGGTTGATATCTCTTGCATGTAGCCTCTCTCTGACAAAGTGATAATGGATCTTAATTTATTTCGTGCGTGCATGAAACACTGAGTTCCGTGTCACTGCAATGGCACTCTGACTATCAGTGAACAAAGGAGTAGGCTTCGTGATAGATACATCCAAATCAGCTAACAAGTGTGTAAGCCATACGCTTTTAACTGTGGTAGTGAAAGCTGCCTTGTATTCAACTTCAGATGACGATGTGGCAACAATGGATTGTTTCTTGCTAAGCCAAGAGATGCAAGATGAGCCAAGAAAGAAACAATTGCTACTAGTGGAGTGACGAGAATCATAATCACCAGCCCAATCAAAATCACTGTAAGCATGTAAGTGCACTGTTCCCCCGTTGGCATAAAGCAATCCAAGAGTCCTAGTACCTTGCAAGTAACGGGAAACACGCTTGATAACTGGCCAATGTGACATGTGTGGCTAATGCATATATTTTCTCAGGGCTGAAATTGCAAATTGTATGTCTGGCCTAGTGTTGCGTAGGTAGATAAGGCATTCAACTGCTGGAGCATATGTGTGGATATCAAACAAGTCACTGTCATCATGCAATAACAACTTCAGTCCAGGTTCCGTTGGTGTACATATTGGCTTGCAATCGTGTAAGCCAAACCTCTCAAGAATTTTACCAATGTATCTCGATTGTGACAATCTAATGTCTCTAGTATCGTGAATGAACTGAATGCCTAAGTAATAGTGCAAAGGTCCCAAACTGACATCTCAAAAGTTTACTGTAAATTTTGTTTGAATGCTGAAATTTGATCTGCATGTGTCCTTGTAAGCAAAGGATCATCAACATATAGACATATGACCAACAAGGATTCCCTCTCTTTACATATGTAAAGCGTAGACTCTAATGAAGGTATATAGATGTTGTGCATAAAATTGATGATATTGTAGGGCCGTCAAGACGTCCATCAAAGATGGGCGTTTCTCTTGGAGAAAGAAATCCAGAGTATGTTTCTTTCTTTCATATTCTTCATCTACTTCAGTGCAAGGTACATAAGTTCCTACTTTTGTCCCTTTTTCCTTTTTGACTTTCCCTTGAATATCACTTCTTGTATGATAACACATGTCGAGGAGATTATAAGAAATGGTCTGGTAACTCTTCTTCCATCTTTTTGTATTTGAATTATACTTCTTAAAGTCACAATGAGTTTGGTATTTCATCTTCAATGCATTTAACATCTTTTTTCAATGTTCATCATAAATCAACGAAATCAATTTAATGCATTTGTATGCACATTATTTACACCACAATTTCAAAGCTCACCTATTCCATCTACTTCTTCCATTGCATTGCCATTACCATTCACACCTTTTACTTTCTCCTTTCGGACACTGCACGTTCTTTCATACACCATGTCGGGGGGGTTCTTTAAACATAGACACAGCATTGAGGACCTCTAAAGCTTTACTTTCGGGTGGTGTTCATGCACATATAACTAGCCTCTCTCTTAGGAGAGGATGGTAATGACCTAATTTAATAGTAATTACAACAAGCATAAAATTCACATAAACTGAAAATGCTAATCTTACCACTTTAATCTTGGACAACGGATAGCCTATTGGCCCCTAAATTGACACCCCTTGTGATATTTCTTTGACTTTTATTGCAAATGGATGGAGTACAATTAAGGTTCTTTGATCTTCTTTGCTAATCCAAGTGCCACTTGCTGTCAAAATTGACTAACAAGACTTCAAAAAACCAAATTGCCCCTTGCTTTGCTCAAGGATTGGTCTTCACTTTGCTCCTTGAAAGACAAATTTAGTCTTAAATTTGATATTGGTTGGTTGGCCTATTAAATCTCCTTGGAATTTCTCAATTTCAATTGTTGAAATTTGAGTCCCAGGCCCTCAGTTTTGAGCATGTATCTTGAGGTGACTGTCAAATCCTAATTTCTATTGTAAATTAGGGTTTACAGCAAAGATTTTCCAATTTCTCAACCTTTAATGACTCAAATGGTTGTATTTTATTGATATAACTTGAGAGATGGCTGGGGGATGAGAAAGAATACTGTATAGAGAAATTTTAGAGTTTCATCGTCATGACGAGAAAGGCTGAAAAACTGTTGCTGCCCTATTTAAATAGCCATGGAAGTTGTCATCTACAGCTAAGGATCACTAGAAAGGTTGTTGTTTCCTCATGTATATTGTTGTTTGTACTACGAGGATCTTGGGCTGTTGTCACCTGTACATGGAGGGCTCCAAATTGTTGTTGCTTATAGGATTGGTCCTTGGTGGCTAAAATCACATTAGCAACATCTTCTTGCTCTCTAACAGCCTTCTTCTCTCTCATAATGGCTTGAATGGACTTCCACTAGTTCCCAAAACGTTTTTTCTACTTGCATGGGTAAGTTTTACCAAGTGGTAGCCTTCTAATTCCATTTTTCAGCATTATTCAGCTTATTAAATTAATTTCAGAATATTAATTTACTAATTATTCTAGTGGTTAAAAAAGTAATTTCACTAGGCCAATTATTAAATTGGCTAGGCCAATTTGTTTTCCAAGCATAGCAGCCAGAAATGTCATAAAGGGATTTTTTATAGTTTTAACTAGAAAAAGAGGTTCTACACCTCTATCAAACTCTCTCTTAAAGAAAGAAAGGGCAATTAAGCTCGAGTGATAATACATGAAAGTCCATTGAGAATAATATGTTACATATCCATGATCCATTATTGATTTGTAACTTATGTCAAAGTTAGTTTTTGGACAAGCTATACTATGGTTCAGAACTCAAACTTTATGATTCATATATATCACACAAAGAAAATTGAAATAAATATGTAAATAGTCTATGTACAATATGGACTGAGTCAAGTTGCAACATCATGATTCTCATTCCAAAACAATCCGACAAAATGCTAAAATCTAGAATGAATCATAATATATCATAAATAACTCATATATGAGACTAAAGTCGTATAATAATAAACTCTCAAGACAAGAATAGATACTAGATTGATAGAGTTCAATAACTAAACAAAATCCCAAAAAAGTCAATCTTCCACTAAAATCTTAAGCCCTTAGGAGTCATTACTCATAATCATCATTATGTTTAATATTGTCTAACAGTTTTTGGGTTCCAACTTAATTTTTAAAGTTAAAAAAAAACCAATATTTTTTTACTTGAAAAAGCGTTTCATAAGTTTCAAATTCCAAGAAACGCATTTCTTTGTTTGCTGCTATGCTTTTAAATATCCTTGAGCAGTTATTGATCCTTAGACTAGCATTAATTAATTAATTAATGCCGTCTCTAATGTCATACTGACATTAGTGGCCAATAAATTGGTCTAGGTCCAAAATTGACATGGGATACCAACTAGTATGTGTCATACATAACTTATTACAACTTTTGTCTTTGGCACCAATAGGTATCTTGGAGTTTTGGCTTCCACACAGTGAAATAATGTAACTTGCACCTCACATGTGCAAGTTACATTAGCACATTTGATTAACTTGTAATCAAATGTCAAGCAAATCAATAAAATTTCACGTCCTTATGATAGACCACTTCCTTGAAATCCTTTTAATTGTCATCTATTGCATTGCAATGTGCCAAAGCATCCATTGCCACTATTGGAAATACGTATTGGCATCATAGTCAAACAACATGTGCACCTATTGCGTAACCGGACTCATGCCCTTTGTATGTTTGAAATTTTAGTCACTTAGTTATGATCCACATACATAAATCATAATCATTGTCATAGCCATAAGGGATGTATCCACATGCCAAAACACAACGTTGTTGTGACCACCAAAGCATTGTAATGCATAAACTGAGCATAAAGAATACCTCATAGCAATGATATATCACATGATACCTTATGTAAATTATGCATCAATTGCAAATCATATGTAACTTAAACAATTGTACTTCCTTTGTATCACTTGCAAATGTACATTGTATACCATCCATGTATTCTATATATGCCTTATAAATGTACATTCCATGGATTCCATACATGTTAATAACCTTGCAAATATATAGCTTTAGAGCTTAGATGCAAACCATACCATGTGCATACAACTCACATTGACTAATACACTGGATAGTGATCCCAATGGCAAAAATACTATCAGCATACAATACCCTGGATGCAAACCAAGTACATCCAAGATCCACTACATAACCTGGTTGTCTATCACTAGGGGAGTGGAGATGCAACCTCACCCTTGAGCATTGGGCAATACTCTCAACCTTCTATGCTCTGTTAAACCTGAAAGAGCCCAATCTAAAATTGGCTCTAATTGAAACAAATCAAGGTAAAGTGCATAACTGAACTTCTATGCTCTGTTGAACTTGAAAGAGCTTGATGCAAAATCGGCTCTAATTGAAACACATCAAGGTAAAGTGCATCATTGAGGATGATCTGTTAGGTCATCCTTCTCTATCCATTGCATTCTTTGATAGTTAGAACAATGTTGAAACTTCACCAAGGGACACATGGAAACTTTACCTCTAACTTTACTTGCCTCAAGACCTCCACTAGGTTTTAGGCCTTTTTTATTTCTTGAGTTTGCCGATACTTTATACTTTCATATTGTTGCAATTCCAACTTAACTAATATGTAATATAGCATTGAGTTGATTCACCCCTCATGTGTACCTGACATGCTAGGAGTACCAAATGCATTAGGTAACATTCTTATTTGCATACTTTGGACCATTGCAATGTGACTCTACATAGGAATTTGCATACAACCAGCCATAGCAAGATATATTATCCCATACATTGCATGCATGAATAGTTGCATTTTTTCTCATGCAAGCATTACTAGCTGCATTTTTCTCACGATGGACACTATGTGGAACATTTGCATGACCAACATTAATACCATGAATCCCAAACATAAGGGGCTGTATATATGCATTGCCAAACTTGCCACTTTGTGCCTTAGCATCATGCCAACATTGCTTTACATTGGGCTATACATATTATCAGCCATACTGGGATACATTAGGCCTTACACACTACGCATTGGTTGCTGCATACCATAAGGAGTTCCGCCATACATCCTTGTATATGGTCGTTGATCCACCATAGCTTGGAAAATTGAAACTAGTATCATCACCAAAGTACTCCGGCTGCCCCATCATTGTATGCACACCCGATTGTCCAAAAAGCATTGGATTGGCACTTCCAAGTTAGCCTAGCATATGCATTAATTGCCCCACTGGCATCATTTGCTTATGCTCATTACCCACATTTGGAACATCATGTTGTTGTATTGGCTCCTTCTTCAATGCATCTTGCCGTCTCTAAGCTCTTGAAGATGATTTTCTCTTCTTGCCTTTGCTGCCCTTATTTAAGGGGCTCAAAAGGTGCATGCATTGAGGATCATTTGCCAATTACACAAACATTTCAGCTGCTATCCTTAGTTGATCTTTAAATTGGTCATTAAATTCCTCTTCCTCTTGCTGATCAACATCTTCAAGAGATCTAGAAGGACCCACCTCTTGTCCAATTCGCTCATTCTTAGCTTGCTGCCCATGCTATGTGCCTTGTCCAAGATCAAGATTGCATTTTCCCTAAAATTTTGAGAATTTTTAGACTGAGAGACATCATCCATGCTTGATCCCATCTCTCGATCTGAAGACATTCTTACTGTAGTGCTTAGCTGAATACAATTTCAGCACTAAAGCAAAGCTTCTGACCTTTAATCAGGTGTCTCGGATCCACCAATTCAAGGGATTGATGGTATCTGAGTGATGGAACCTTGAAATCAGCCTCTCTTTTTGGAGAGGGTGGTGATGACATGATCTAATAGTAATCACAACAAGCATAAAATTCACATAAATTGAAAGTGCAAATGTTATTTCTTCAATCTTGAGCAATGGACAGCGTGTTGATTCAAAATTGGTGTCCCTTGCAGTATTTCTTTAACTTTTATTGCAAATTGATAGAGTACAATTGAGATCCTATGACCTTCTCCGCTAATCCAAGTGCCACTTTTTGTCAAAATTGACCAGCAAGCCTCCAAACCAATTTGGCCCTTGGTTTGCTTGGGGATTGGCTTTCACCTTGCTCCTTGAAAGACAAATTCAGCCCCAAATCTAATATTGGCTGGTTGGCCTTTTGGATCTCCTTGAAATTCCTCAATTTGGGTTGTTGTAATTTAAGTTCTAGGCTCTCAATTTTGAGCACATATCTTAAGGTGGCTGTCATACCCCAATTTTTGCTATAAATTAGGATTTACAACAAATATTTTCTAATATCTATGACTGAAATGATTGGATTTTGTTGAGATAACTCAAGAGATGGCAGGGGGATGAGAGAGAATATTGTAGAGAGAAATTTCAGAGTTTCATCGCAAGAAATGTTGAAAAATTGCTGCTGCCTTGGTCAAACAACCAAGGAAGCTGTCACCTATAGTTAAGGACTACTAGAAGGGCTATTGCATCCTCCTATATGTTGTTATGTGCATGTCGAAGGATCTTGGGATGCTATCACCTGTACTTGGAGGGCTCAAAACTATTGTTGCTTGCTATAGGATTGGTTGTAGTGGCTAGAAATCACATTAGCAACATCTCCTTGCTCTCGAACAGGCTCCTTTTCTTGCATAATGGTTGGAATAGACTTTCACTAGCCTCCAAAAATATTTTTGCCACTTGCATGGGCAAATTTTGTCAAGTAGCAATCTTCTTATCCCATTTTCCAGCATTATCTATCTTACTAAATTAATTTTCAAAATATTAATTTTAAAAGTTAATTTTATAATTATTTTATTTTTCAAAAAAATAATTCTATCAGCTAAGAATTAAATTGGCTAGGCCAATCAGCTAAGAATTAAATTGGCTAGGCCAATTTGTCTTCTAAGTATACTTGAGTAGTTATCGATCCTTAGACTAACATTAATTAATTAATTAATGCCTAGTCTCTAATGTCACCATTGATATTGGTGGCTAATAAATTGGTCTAGGCCCAAATTTAACATCGGTTACCACCTACTACCTGTCATACATAAATTATTACAACTTTTGCCTCTGGCACCAATTAATATCTTGGGGTCATGGGTCCTGCAATATGAAATAATTAACTTTCACGTGATATGTGCAAGTCACATTAGTACATTTGATCAACTAATAATCAAATGCCAAGCAAAGCAATAAAATTTCACGTCCTTATGACACACCTTTGGAAAAGGTTTAGCCTTCACCTTACGTATCTTTGGGATATTTATAGAAGCAGTATGTTTCCCAACTTACCCAAGTGTGGACTAGTTAATACCATAGTCGGCCACCATGGTGATTCCTAGTAGTGCATCTGGTTAGGCTATTGTGTCTCAGCTAACAATTGTGTAAGGTTTGAGAGTCCCTATGCCTTCTCCACAGGCACCTGTGGGCTTCTTTTAGTCTATTCTTGCCTACCTACCCTATCTCTACTATCCCCCTTATCCTTCTTTTCAGATACCTCATAGTTCTTTATCCTCATTAGCGAAGTATGCTTTTATTGATAAGACCCATTTTAATGGGTCTAACTATAAAACTTGGTCAAATTTGATGAGACATTTTATTGATTCTTGGAACTTGTGGGATCTTGTCCAAGGATTGAAACCCCAACTAGACTTGTGCCTTGCTCCACTAGAGGTTGGCTGCTCACGGAAGGCTAGAGTCTACTCCTTGTATTTCACTTACAGTTATTGCATTTTGACTTAGCTTTAGAGCATTGGGAATAGTTGACTACCGATATACTGTGATCGTAATCAAGGTTGTGGGGATTGTCAGATTGGTTTAGTAATTGCTTGCAACGAGACACAACCTATGGCCTTTACATGATGACTTTGTTTCTTTCTTAGCTGACCATTGACGGCGCAAAGTTCCACTGCTTTCAGGCTTTAGCCACCTCACAGGAGTCTATGAACAATGAGAGCCTTTGGTATTATTACTTTGGACACCTTAGATATGACTTGTTCTATGAGTTGGCACGCCATCAGATGGTTGAGGGTCTTTCATGCCTTAAATTGTCCAAGGATGTTTGTCTCATGTGTTATTTGGGAAACATCATTGCACTCCATTCTCTTAGCAGATCACACATAGAGTTGAGGTGTTGTTGACATTGATTCATGTTGGTCTTTGTGGGCAGACATCCACTGCCACCCTCTGCCACCCTTAATGGCGTGTTGTATTTCTTTTTGATAGTGGATGACTCTTCTAGGTGCATGTGGGTGTACTTTCTTAAGTAAAAATCTAATGCATTCATCTACTTCTCATAATAGGTGCTTTTAGTGCATAATTAGATAGGTTGTCACGTAGATTATCTAAGGAGTGATAGTGGTGGTGAGTCTATCTTCCATGAGTTTAGGAGTTCCTATAGGAGCATAGCATTTTTGGGTAGCTCACCTCTATCAATTCCCTCTCTCAGAATGGAGTTGTAGAGCGTAGGAATTGGATTGTGATAAACATGGCATGTTCCATGCTGCTTGTAGTAGAGCTCTCCAAGCTCCTTTGGGTTGCAGTTGTGAACACTTCAGATTACATCCTCAACCGTTACCTGATTGCGGTGGTCCCTTAGATGACCCTGTTTGAGTCATTTTTTGATACTCGGTCTATCATTTTCCACTTAAGAGTTTTTGGGTGACTCGCTCATATTCAAGCTACTTATCCAATTACTCATTACAAAAGTAACACTTGTGAAACATAGAAAAGCTCACTCCTCTATGTGATCCCCTAATTTTTGTTGGCTATTCCTTTGAGGCAAAAACCCTACTATTTGTTTGATCTGCAGACAAACAAAGTGATTATTCGGAGAGATCTCATTTTTGATAAGAGGGGCATCGTACAACCCACGATAGTGGTCTTTGAGCTAATTCCTTCTACCATATTTGAGATACTGTTGTCTGAGCCAATTTGCTACTTGCTCTTGACCCACTTACTGATTCTTCAACACCTAGGCCCCCTCGGAGAGAACTATTACCTTGACACCAGCAAACTATGTGGGATTCAAGGATTCTTCCATCACTCTAAAGAAGGGCCCTTGAAACCAGCCTTGCCTTCTTGGAAAGGGTGGTAATTGCCTGATTAAGCACTTAATTACATCAATCAACAATTAAACATAACTTGAAATGCACAAATTACCTTAATAATCTAGGACATTTGTTGGCCCCAAAACTGGCGCCCCTTTCCGTATTTCATTAACTTGATTTCTAATGGAATGAGTACAAGCTGAGATTCACAATCTCCTTTGCTATTCTAGTAGCGCCTTGCTGTAATAACAATCAGCAATTGATTTGGGCCAATTGCCCCTTGATTTTCACCCAAGACTTGCTCTAATGGAACCACCAATTGGCCAAATGCTGTGCCAATTTACAATGAATGGGATGGCATCTGAATTTCTTGACAATTATGCAAATGTTAGGTGTTGAATTCAGTGTGTGATGCGTTTACCAATTGGCACGGGTCTCGAGGTGGTCGTAAAACCCTAATCTTTGTAGAAATTTAGGATTTGCAGCAGAGATCTCTCTGTTATCTACTAAATTTTGTTGAGATATGATCCAAAAGGCTGAGAATGATTGAGCATAAGTTGGAAAAGGTAAGAGAATGTCTAGAGAGTGAGCAATTTCTGATTTTCATGCGAGAAAGGCTTGAAATCTGATTGTTGCTCATACCAGATAGCAATGCCAGTTGTCGCCTACATCAGATGGCTTGATTTTTGTTGCCCTAGCCTCCAAAAGGTCCCCCATTGCAGGAAAATCAGAGCAGCAGCTTGTTCTTTCCCTTTTCCTGAGCTTGAATGAACTGAATTTCTCTCTCCAGATTTTCAGATCTGCCCTTTTTTTCAGCCTTAATCAACTTTTTATTTTGCTTCTCCCCACTCTCTAGGGAAGCTCGAAACCTTTCCATGCAACAAGGCATCGGCTGTATCAGCAGTCTTTATGAGCTAAGACATGCTAGATGAGGTGGATTTTATACAAAAATCCTTAATTCCTTCGGCAGCCCACAAACATACTTTTCCACTTGCTTGTGAAGGGATACCGGGTGATAAGAAGTGATAGGTAGCAATGTATCCCAAAACTTCTTACTCTATTGCTCCAAATTTTTGCATTCCTCAGCATCTAGCTTGTTCCAAGCTATCATGATGTCCACCTCAAACGTACTTGTCAATCAATTCGATGCAAACATTTGCGTGAATTGTACCCAAGTTAACGGTGCTCTACCTTGCATCAAAAGCGTAGACTACCATTGCAATGCATTTCCCTTCAAGAAAGTGGTTGTCTTTCGAATCTTATTGGATTTGATGAAGTTTCCCCTTGAATAGGCTGGATCAAATTGTTGAATTAAAGTCAAAGCTTTAAGCCTATCTTGTGCACCACTAAAGGACTCAATCGTCACTTCTTTACTTCATTAGTCTTTTGTTGCCCCTTTGGGTGTCAAGTTGTGATAGACTAGTTGCTGCAAAAAGGGTGCATTTGCTGTATTTACATCATGACCAAGGCCAAATGAAGCATTTGCATGACCAACACTCATTTCTTGAGCCCCATAAATATTCAAGGTGGAGATGCATTACCAAACATGCCACTTTGTGCCCTAGGTATCAATCCAATGTTGCGATACATAGGCTTTTGCACATTTCTAGCCATAACCAAATACATAGGGCCTTGCACACCATGCATTGACTGTTGCATACCATAGGGATTTGTACCATACATTCTCGTATATGGTCCTTGTTCAACCATTGCATGAAAAATCATGTTACCTTGCTTTCAGTGCGTGCTACTAAGTTGAGGGATTAAAATATTTCCAATGAGACTAGAGCCCTGATAGGTCTGTATCATGGGCCTTGGCCTCCAATTGAATTTCTAAGGTCTTGGATTAGAAACAACTCGGAATCACTGGGTTGAAAACCTAGTAACATGCATTGTTTGCAATAATTACTTATTCTTCCTATTTGAGACTGAGTAGGTAACTCTGACTCTTTTAAGTGATGGTTGATGGATACTTCAAAACTCTCCATTGTCCCTTCTCAAATGGTCACCAAAATTTGATTCAACGGGCCCAAATCAACAAGAGTACCTGTATGGGTAGAATTCCCAAATCTACCCCTAAATTTGTATCTGACACTTTATCTTGAAACTCTTAGACAATGGATACCATGTAGGCTCCAAAACTTGTGTCTCTTTCGGTATTGCTTTAACTTTACTGACTAATGTATTGGATACAAGTTAAGATTCCATAATCTCCTTAGATGATCCAAAAGCCACTTGTTGTAGATGCAATCAACACACAAATTGGGATAATTGCCCCTTAAATTTCACTTAGGACTTGCTCTAATTGGATCCCAAATGGCTGAATGTTGCCCCAAATTCAAATGAATGGGCTCGCATTTGAATTTCGTGACAATTTTAAACCCTAATTTTTTCATAAATTTAGGTTTTACAGCAGAACTCCCTTTGTTGTCCACCAAATCTGGTTGGGGTTTACTTCAAATGGCTGAGATAAGTTGGGATCTTTTGAGAATGGGTTGGAGAAGGTGAGAAAATGCCATAGAGAGAAAATGTAGAGATTCTTTGCAGAAAAACCCTCACAAATGCTTGTTGTCTCTCAAAATCATCCTAGGAGCTATTGCTTTACTGCTAGGGAAGCTAAAAAATGTTGTTGCCAGCCCCAAATAATGATCCTCTTGTTGTGCCTTCCTTTTAAAGCCCCTAGATGGCTATCTCTTGCTGCAATTGGGCTGTTTTTTGATCGGAAAATGGACCAGGAGCTCTTCTGTGTGTGTGTGTGTGTCTCTCTTTCTCTCTCTCTCTCTCTCTCTGGGGTGAAAACTGATTTGAATGGCTAAAATCAGGTCCAAAAACGTTTTCTCATTTTCATATTTATTTTTGCCAAGTGGCAGCCTTTTAACCCAGTTTTCAGCATTATCCAACCATCAAATTAATTTTTAAAACTAATAATTTTGAAAATTTTAGCACTTTTGACCCTATCCAAAATTAAATGTGCCTATCCATAATAAAATTGGCCAGGCCATTTATAACCTGGAGTGATCCTCACAACTTTTGTCTTTGACACCCACTATATCCTATGGGTCCTTGGCATGTTACCATGACATAACTACCATGTGCATCACGTGTGCTAAATAACCTTGCACATTTGATTAGTAACTTAATCGAATGTTATCAGCAAAAAGCATTTGAGAATTTCATGTTCTTGTGACACTTGCCCATACAAGTGTAAAAAACGTTTTTGGGAGCTGGTGAAAGTTTATTGCAGCCATTGTGAGAGAAAAAGAGGTTAGAGAGCAAGTAGATGTTGCCGATGTGATTTGCAGTTACCGGAACTAGTCCTACAGTAGGGGGACAACAATTTGGAGCCGTATAGGTGCAAATGACAGCATCTCAAGGTTCTTTTGGTGCAGGTGACAGCATACAAGAGGGGAGAGCAGCCCGCTGGTGGTCCTAAGTTGTAGGTGATAGATTTCATGGTTGTTTGAGCAAGGCAACAATAGTTTTTCAGCCTTCTTTGCGATGAAACTTTGAAATTTCGCTCTCTATATTATTCTCTCTCATCCTGTGGCCACCTCTCAAGTTATCTCTTCAAATCTAGACATTTGAGTCATCAAAGGTGGAGATATTGGAAAATCTCTCTTGTAAACCCTAATTTAAAGTACAAATTAACTCTAAAATTTCGCTCTACAACATTTTCTCTCATCCTCTAGGCATCTCTCAAGTTATTTCAGAAGAATCTAGACATTTGAGTTATCCGAGCTGGAGATATTAAAAAATATTTGTTATAAACCCTAATTTATAGCATAAATTAGGATTTGACAGCCACCTTGAGATGCTCGAAATTATAGGCATTGAAATTGAGGAATTTCAGGAAGATTCAAGAGGCCAGCCATCCAATATTTGATTGGGGGACTGAATCTGTCTTTCAAGGTGTAGGGTGGAGGCCAATCCCCAAGCAAACCAAAAGGGGTCCTAGTTTTGGGGCCAATTGGTTGTCCATTGTTTGAGAATTAAGAGATAAAGTGCACATTTTAGTTTATGTGAATTTCATACTTGTTGTAATTAGTGTTAATTCAGGTTATTTACCACCCTATTTGAGGAGCAAGTCTAGTTGCAATGCACCCTTTGCAGGAAGCTTTGGCTGCTTTAGGGTGGGATGCCTTGGGAATTAAAAAAAAAAATGGACTAGCGCCAATATAGTCCTTTTTTGCAGGTGCCTTTTCTCTATTGTCCACACCCTCGTTTGCGGAGGATATCTCAGTTCGAGTTGTTGCCTACTGCTTTCTTTCATTAGGCACTTGCCGTCCAGTTCGGTGCCATAGAAGCTAGAAACGTCTGAATGTTTAGAAACGAAACATTAAAAATATGTTTCGCAAGTTTCTTTTGAGAGGGGGTAAAATAAGAAACATGAGATTTTTTTAGAAAGGGTTTCTTAGTAGATTTAAACTAGGGAAAGAGGTTTTAAATCTCTATGGAACTCTCTCTTCAACAAAAATGAGTGAATTGAGCAAAAGTGATAAAACATGAAACAATACAATCGATTCAGAATAACACGTTACACATCCATGATCCATAATCCATTGTTGACTATTTTCAAAGATTAATCTTTGAATAAGCTATACTATAATCAAACCTTAAACATCATGATCATTGATTCATACATATCATATAAAGAAAATTGGAATAGATATTTTACATAGCCTTTGTGCAAATAGCAATGTAAAATGGGTGAAGCGGCAATATCATGATTCTTATTTCAAAATGAGTTACAAAATGACAAAATGTCAAAATCCAAAATGAATCATGATACATCATAGATAACTCGTAAATGAAACTAGAGTCATATAATGAATTGTCCAAACAATAATGATCCATGGACACTACACTGACTAATTGACAAAATCCCAAAAAGGTAAGACTCTAGATTTTAATCCAAAATCATGAACCCTCATGAGTTATGACTCATGAGTCACTACTTAGACTCATCCTCATCACCATCGCCACCATCATCACCATCATCATCCCCATGCTCATTCTCCTCACTCATACTCCAATCATTCTCTCTGTGTCATTTATGATACTAGCTCGAGCACTACTTGCTACCATCCTGTTGGAATGTTTTGCTGGAATTGACGCATCAGTATCCTTGGCCCTAGAACTTGTCTCATGCCAAAACTGTGCTCTCTCTGCTGCAAGCAAGGCCCACACCTCATCATCCTCATGTGTAGGATGAATCAATTCTTCTAAGCGAATTTCCACCTTGAAGGAGTTGGGGTTGATCTCATTTGATCCCTTACAATTTTGTCTTTTGCGGAGAAGCTTTAAATTTGAATTCACATAAACTAGATGCTTGAGTTGCTTAGGAGATAAACAATTTCTTTTCTTTGTGTGTATGACTGCAAGTAAACTCTAATTTCTCTCACAAGCTCCTAATGAACAATCTTGTGAGAGAATCCTTGAGGCAATACGTTGAAGTTGGGAGCATGAGTTACTATACTTCTCCCACCAAGTAACAGGCTTGAGTTGTGAATCTTGAATGCTAGCCCGTGCACTTCCTAAGTGAGGGTCAAGAGGATCTCTATATGCCACAAGGTGCCCCTCAATTATGTCCTGCAACACAAGATTTTGCTCCACTTTGCAAAGATAAGAAGTCCATCTTGAGTTGAGCTTGGCATCATGCTTTTGCCCCTCGTTCTTCCAATAAGGATGCAAGATGTGAGCAACAGTATGAATTGGGCGATGAAACCAATCCCATCTATTGTGTCATATCTCCTTGATTTTATCCATTCTGCAAGTGAATAGAAAGATTAGTTCCAAGCAATAAGTTGTCAACAAAGTCCATTGAAATTTGAATAATGGACAATTAAAAATTAAAATACAAAATGGACCAAGAGCTTGAGAATAAAGATTTCTACCTAGGGCGTGAGATAAGTGTACATGTATCAAAGGCACCACCAACTTTGTCCATGAACTCATAGATGTTGAGAAACCCTTCACCCTTCACCCGCAGTTTGCGTTTTTGCGTTTTGCATTTAGGGTTTGTAGCCCCAAAAAGGGGCGCCATCCTAGACTGACTGTGCTTATTTATAGGCCACTCTCTCATTCATTCCTTACGACTGATTCATTCAGTCCATCACCTCTTCTCTCTAGCCTCTCCACTACCCTCACACCCCTTCAGGAGGACATTGCGGTTTGTGGTTCGTGACTGTCTTCATCATCTTCCTTGTGCTACAGCACCCTTGTTCCCTTGTATCACATCCACTCCATGATTCAGGACTTCATCATTCCATTCATCAGAGTTTCTTCTCTCTTTTATTCTCTTCTCCATGTTTAGCGAGTTTACTTCGTGTTCCTCCCCGCAAACCCTACTGTCTCGCTGGTAGGTCATCTTTTGACATGATATTAGAGCTGGATCTGCCCAAATAGCAGCAAAGATCCTCCACTCCAGTGAAGGCAAAGACTGATGGCGGATTCGGCTTCCACTTCTCTTCTTCTTCCGTTGCATCAAAATCTCGTTTTTGCATATTTCAGGTGTTTCAGCTTGCTGCCCACACCCTGTTTGCGGAGGACATCTCAGCCGAAGCTGTCCATTGCTGTCTCTATCAGTTGGCACCTGATTTCTAGCCCTCTTCACGTAGTTTGGATCTAATTCTAGCCAAGTGACTGTTGTTCCTGTGCAGACCTGCTGCTGTACAGCCTGCCATGTCATCACAGTCTTGCTGCTACGTTTTTAGTCTTTCTCTCTCTTATAGGCTGTCCTGCCTGCGTTTTTAGTCTTTTCTCACCTGCTTCCTGCGTTTTTAGTCTTTCTCTCTCCTCACCTGCGTTTTTCTATTGGTTGCAAATCTCTTATTGTTGGTTGCATCCTCCTCCCATTCGCAGCTCACTTTCAGCCCTTCCACTGCCCTCCTACTCCTTGAGGCGGACATTGCGGTTCGTGCTTCACACTGCCCTCACACCCCTTGAGGCGGACATTGCGGTTCGTTGTTCATGGTGGCTGACGTCTTCCTTCTTCAACAAGGCACACTGGTATCCATGGCTTCTTTACCAACAGATGTCCAGACTACTGGGTGCTCCTACTGTGGCATCACTGGACACACCACCGATGCTTGCCGACTTCGACCTTTGCTTCCTACCCCCTCGGAGTATATGCATCTTCCACCAGGCACTCCTTGTGCCACCTCTCCTTTCTGGGCCACAGAGATCGTTCTGCATCGGCTATCAGAGTACAATGCTCAAGGCCATAAGACGCATCCGATGCGTACTACGTCTTTTCGAGCACATGGAGAATTGATTGGCGCTACAACCTCCTGGAGATCGTTGCAATGCCAGCGGCAATCTTCTCCCACCTATTTTCGAGTACAATGGCTATCATGGCCCGTGGTTCTGCAGTCCGCTCCATCGAGAGACAGTGATTGTTTGATATTGTCTCCTCGTCAGTCCGCTTCTTTGAGAGACGATGGCTACTCGAGTCCTTCCTTTTATTCGGCTACCCAGTCCACTCCACTAAGAGACAGCAATTGTTGCCCACCGCTTACTCATTTTGAGCCGCACCCTTTCCCACCCTCGACTACTCAGGTTCGAGAGGCTACCTCTGGGAGCTCTTCGGCACTCCAGATATCTTCTTCGGCGCGACCGATGGCACTTCCTTCGTCATTAGACATTTCGGAGTCCGTGATCCATGAGTTTTGGATTCCCTATCTACTTCAAAGGGGGATGTTATTTCTTTGCCCTCAAAGGAGGCATCTACTTTTTCTATGACTTCAGCGGGGGCCCCTCCACCTCTCATCTCAGAGGGGGAACCTACTCCGCATGAAGTTTTTCACCCATCCTCTACTTTCTTAGGGTGGCTGTCTTCGACCAGTCATCTATTCTACTGATACCCAGGATCTTCAGGTACCACCTAGATCGGGATCTCGGAGGTTCAACCGCGACTTGGTGACGAGGCCTTCGTATTCCTTCTCGCATGGATGGACGGAGCTAGTGGCTTCTCTCTCAAGGTTGAGTTTCGGATTCTCCAGTTCACTCTGTCTACTGGTCTTTACTGGAGGTTCCCTTTCCAGTGGAAATCTTGGATCCTAGGGATCCTCTACATCTTCTTGCCTTGGTCACTTGGTCAACATGAAGCTATCTCCCGAGATCGAGTACAGGCATATTCTTATGGTTCTCGCCACCACACAAAGTTCAACATTCCTTCTATGCACTGCATGTTTTCATCATCTTTGTACTAGGGCGCTTGGGCAAGTGAACAAATTTCCCACGAGGGACATTGTCCAAGTGGCACCTGCTGCATGAGCATTCTTCAGCATGTAGCATTGCATCTCCATCTCACTCTTCTTTTGTTTCCCTTTTTGGGTCTGAGAGGGGGTGTTGAGAAACCCTTCACCCTTCACCTGCAGTTTGCGTTTTTGCGTTTCTGTGTTTTGCGTTTAGGTTTTGTAGCCCCAAAAAGGGGCGCCTTCCTAGATTGACTGTGCCTATTTATAGGCTACTCTCTCATTCATTTCTTACGGTTGATTCATTCAGTCCGTCACCTCTTCTCTCCAGCCTCTCCGCTACCCTCACAACCCTTCAAGAGGACATTGCGGTTCGTGGTTCGTGGCCGTCTTCATCATCTTCCTTGTGCTACAGCACCCTTGTTCCCTTGTATCACATTCACTCCATGATTCAGGACTTCATCATTCCATTCATCAGAGTTTCTTCTCTCTTTTATTCTCTTCTTCATGTTTGCCGAGTTCACTCCGTGTTTCTCCCCGCAAACCCTACTGTCTCGCTGATATGTCATCTTTTGACAATAGATGAGTCCCATGGTGCACCCCTCTGGGTCAGAAAGCCGCAAGGCAACAATGAGAGGCTCCATGAGCTCGACGATCGCCTTTGCATCGTGCCAGAAGCTGGCCTCATGGATGAGATCCTCAAACAAGACTCCCTTGGGAGTCTCCCTTTTAGGCCATGCAAGCCACCTAGAATCATAGTTGCATTCGCACTACGTACGTACTCGTTCGTTCCGTACAGTTCGTACCATACTGTAGGGTACGTATCTGTACCATTTCGTACCAAAAAACAGGCTATTTTTGGTCTCTAAAGACTAGACCATACAATATCTTCCAACTCCTAAGCCTTATGTTTATTATCATAATTCCAAGTCACACACACACACACACACACACACACACACACACACACTCTCTCTCTCTCTCTCTCTCTCTGTCTTTCTCTCTCTCTCTCTCTCCCTCCCAACTTTCAAGATGAGTATGCAATTCCAAGAGCATCCCTCTCTCTCTCTCTCTCTCTCTCTCTCTCTCCAAACTGACTGCCAAGCCTCTCTCTCTCTCTCTCGTCTCACACACACACAAAAGAATGAAGAGCTTGTTTGTCCATCCACCCTAAACTTTGCTTTGTTCTTTGAAGTTTGATGTATTACATACACACTCCCATATGTCTTCTAGTAGCGCATTGCGCATGTTGTGCATGAGGCTTTTCCTTGTTATCCTCATGTATTCATCCTATTAACTCAAGTGACATTGCTATTTCAGCTCTAAACATGTGTTCTATTATCTATAATCCAAAATAACCAAGTTTTTGTATTTTTTTTCGTACTAATATCGTATCGTACTTTATAAAATCATAAGGTATCAATTAGTACCGTATTTTATCGTACCGTACCTTTCGTACCTGACAACCTTGCCTAGAATCAACAATCATGCGTTTGAATCCAATCCAACTTTTGTAGAACAATGAAAAGATAGGCAAATCTTGTACTACAAGGCTTTGTCAACTCTATATCACAATTGGCCCTAAAAATACCAAGGTTATGTTGCTTGCGGCATACAAAATTCACTAAAAATTCAGCCTTCTTTATCACATCAACCACCCATCCAAGCTTCCCTATGTCCTCAGTAAGAAGATCAAGAGAGTGTGATGCACATGGTACCCAACAAATGTGTGGAAAGTCCCTCTCTACATAAGATCTTGCTAGTTTGCGATTGATTGCATTATCTGTTATCACTGATACCACCTTTGCAGGGCCAACCTCCACAATCGCAGCTCTCAACTGCTCATAGATATATTGTGCTGTCTGAGCCTTTGCCGAGCCATCTATGCTCGTCAAGAAGGTAGTGCCAAGACAATAAGAAACCAAGATATTAATAAGAGGGCATCATTTGGTATCAGACCATCCATCACGTAGTATGGTACATCCATACTTCACCCATGCAGTCTTGAAAGGCTCCAACTCCCTCTCAATGTCTGACACTTCCGCCTTCAACTCCTTTGTGTGAAGGCTTGAAGGTCTCACTTGTCTCTGCCACTGCACTCAACATATTGATGAAGGATGGTTTTCGTGCATGATCAAATGGCACATTACATTCAAAAAAGTATTGCCTAATGGTCCTTCTAGCCTTTTCATGCTTCAAAGTCAGCCAACTTTTTTCCAATGTCCCTTTCTTCCCCTTGTGTTTGGTAAGCATGCTTTGAGAATTAGAGAGTTGAGATACATCTGCACTTACATTGGCATTTTGAGAGGGAGATGTGGTAGGATGTAGCTGAGTTGTTGTAGCTCTAGATGACCCAACATTGGGAGATGAATTTGTAGAAGGGGCTGTCTCATATGAACATTTTCCTCTTCTCTTTCAATTCCCAACCGAGATCTTTTTGCTCGATGGAAGGCCTCTAGATCTCTGCCCACCGCAACAATCACATTGTCTGGGATGTCACCATTACAAGCAGTGGTCCCTTGCTCGAGAATATTCAAGAGATGGGCTTTCAACCGTGGAGCACTTCCTTTGTAAACATTGCTGCAATGCTTGCACCTACATATCTTTGACCCACTGGAGGCCCAATTTTTACATTTATCCGTGATAACCTCCACCTCTGCCCATCCTGCAAATTTAGGATGTCCCATTGTGGTTCGTGAGAAGAAGAGGGTAGAAGAGAAGGAAGAGGATAGGGAAGAGGAGGGGAGAAAGAAGAGAGGGAAGATGGTGGCTGAGAAGGCAGATGTCAACTGGATAGTGGGGGGCGGGAGTTACAGAAATGAGACAGTACAAGCGAGACAACAGGCGTAGGACCTGGCATAGAACTATTGACAGGGTAGAAGTGGGCAGACGCAGAAGCGAACAGGCAGAGGAGCCAGCATGGGATTGTTGACGGTCAGCGGGGCAGAAGTGGATAGTCAATGGGGCAAACAGGCACAGAATCGAACAGGTGGAGGATTTGGGGTGGAACTGTCGACCGTCGGCAGGGTAGAAGCGAACAATCAATGGGGCAAACGGAGCTGGATAGGTGAGTGAGACGGGAGGCATGACAGGCTGTACATGCGACAAGTCATGAAAGGTACGTTTCTTTTGATTTCTTTTGCTTTTTTTTTTTTGTCCATTGACCATAGACTAACATTAACCTTTGTTTTTTTATAGACTAACTCATGTTTTTCTTTTGGGTTTTCCCCTCTCCATGTTGTTATGCAAAGAAACGTTTCGTATTTTACGAAACGTTTGGTAAGTTTCAAAAGCAAAGAAACACGTTTCTTTGCTACTATGTCCGGTGTTGCTTTTGGTGTTTGTTTACAACTTGCTTCCATCGCGAGGACAACTATGTGTATACGTTTTGTAGTTTGCATGTTGCATTTTGCTATTTAAACCAGTCTGCCATATCATCAAATTTTATGTGTTCAATTGATTTACATCATCCAGCTGCCACATCAATGGCCTTTGCTGCATTTTGCTGAAACTAGCCTTTCTCCTCAGATAGAGTGGTAAATAACCTAAATAAGCACTAATTACAGCAAGCATAAAATTCAAGTAAATTGAAAATGCACACTGTACCGCTTTAATCTTGGACAATGGACAGCCTGTTGGCCCCAAAATTGGTGTCCTTTGCGTTATTTCTTTAACTTTTATTGCAAATAGATGGAGTGCAATTGAGATCCTTTGACCTCCTTCCCTAATCGAAGTATGCATCAACTAATATTTCGGAGTCTTGGGTCTCACACTGAAATAATTGACTTGCACCTCACATGTGCAAGTCACATTAGCACATTTGATTAACTTTTAATCAAATGCTAAGCAAAGCACAAAAAATTCATGTCCTCATGACATTTGTTGTTCTAGCCTCTTCTTGCCAATTTGTTATTGATCTGGCCATCATAGAGTTGGGTTTGTTGCTGTAGATATTCTTGGAGTTTGCTTGTTGTGTTTTGGGATCAGGTAGAGTATGACACACTCTTCTACGCATAGTCTCTGCCTTGGTCCTAGAGACACAAAAGTTTAGGGGTTAGTATTTTACCTTTGCATAGTGTGGTTACTGCATTGGGCATTGTACTTATTCATTATTCAGATTTCGTTCTTCTTTTGTGTTCATTGTCTTTGTGCTACACTGTTTGTATTCTGTATTTGAGCATTTCTTTATAGATGCACTTATCTCTTTGTATTAGGTATGTAATGAAGCGGGTGTGGCCTACTTACATAAGCAACTCGAGATTGAGCACATGATTGAGGGAGGTTCTGTGGATACCTACGTCATGAGGATCAAGAACCTCAAGGAATGGTTGGCAAACATTGATGAGATCGTTCCAAATGCATCTCTAGTATCTAGAGTTGTGGGTGATTTGCCCAATTTATATTAAAACTTTGCCATTGCTTTTCATTTGTTAACTACGGATAATGGTAATGTTTACTCATTTGGTGAGTTGGTCTCTTCACTATTGGAAGAAGAGCAATCTCGAGTTAATCATGAGAGTGTATGGTCATGGGGATCAGGCATATTAGGTGCAAAGGCAAAGGGCAAGCCAGACCCTATGGTTGCATTTGTACATGGTACAAACAGATCCGTATGGTACAATACCATATGTATTTGCATGATTTAGTATAAAAAATTACATTTTTAGTACAAACTAATTGCCCCTTTTGTATATGATTGATGTATGATGTGATGTAATCCACTCCCATCTATCTACTTGTAAATTGTTGTCCGTGCAACATACACCTTACATGTTTTGGCTTGTCACTCTTATGTATTCATCTTGCATACTCTAATGGCATTGCTATTTTGGCTTTAAATACGTTTTTTTATCATCTATGGTCCAAAATAAGCGAGTAGTTTTTTTTTGGGTTGGCAATAATATCACATTATCTTATTAAAATTTTAAGGTACCATTTAGTACTATATTTTATCGAACCATACGATATTGTACCTTTTGTACGTGATAACTATGGCAGTCCCATCCATTTCATGTCAATGAGGACAAGGGTGAGAATAAGAAAATATGCAGTTATTGCAGTATAAATGACCATCTCATAGAGGGATACCGAAAGTGCATGGCCATTGCAAAGAATGAAGCAATGGGGCATGACTACTGCTGAAAATACAAAACAATGCGAAGGATGCATAAGCACATATAGCTTGCTTGGATATATGCTGAACTTTAACAAAGATATTGCGCAGATGGCACAAAGATGAAGAACGATATGCATGGGAGTGTCTATTCATGGCTAAAGCCAAAGATAAATGTATGTTGACAATGGTGGTGCTTCAAAGCACATTACCTCATTTTGTGGGCTGTTTGTCTCATTTCTAGATGCACCCAAGGGAGATGGGTGTGCCATTTCTACCAATAGTACTTCTTTTACAATCAAAGGCATAGGTGAAAACTATTATTGCAATAAATTGGGTGTACAATATGCTTAAGGATGTCTTGTTTGTGCTTGGAATAAAGAAGAATTTGCTTTTAGTTTTAGCCATTGCATGTGCTGGTTTTATGGTTCACTTTCATGTGGATAGGTGCAGATGTATGATTACAATGATGGGGATGACATTGTTGCAACAAGCATGACTCTATTGGCTGGATTCCTATGAGAGGAGAGCATTAGTGGATGGTTTAGTAGGTGATGTCAAGGTTGTTGATGACATTTAGTTGTGGCATATTTGGTTTGGTCATCTTGGCAATGACAATTTGCTTCGTCTTAAAGTTATGGTGCTTGATCTTTCACTTTGAAAGCACTAGTAAAAAATGTGAGGGATATATACTTGGAAAAATGCATCAAGCTTTTTGTCCAAAAGGTGATCTATGCGAGGTGATCATAAATTGCAGCTTGTCCACGGTGATGTTTTGTGATCCCATGCGCATACAATACATTGAGGGATACTTACATTTTGTTACATTCATTGATGTCTCAAAACGTCATTGTTGGGTCTATGCAGTGAAGCATAAGTTTGAAGCCTTTGTGTGCTGTAAAGGCTTCTTGGCCATGGTTGAAAATAGCAGTGCTTGCAAGCTTGCCACTCTCCACACTGATTGAGGGGGGGAACACATGTTGAGGAAATGCTCTCATGGCTGAGCATGGTATTACATCAGGGTACTACACCATGTACACGTTAGCAGAATGGTGTGGCTGAACACAAGAATAGGTCTCTTATGGAGATGGCAAGGTGGCAAATGTATACTTTCACACAGGCAGCTACCACCAAAGTTTTGGTTAGATGTCATGTGGTGAAGGTATATTCTTTAGCATTGCTTTACCAAAGCATTAGATGTATATATGCCATATGAGGCTTGAAATGGCCATAAGCTAGTGGTGTCACACATGCATATGTTTGAACCATTGCCCTCTGCTTTAGTGCAGTTGCCAGGTTGGCACGAATGTGATATGCTTGGACTAGCTTGGTTGCTACAATAGCTTAGATTTAGTTTCTCCATTGAAGCAACCTCATCTTTATTTATTCAACAAGGTTTTTTTCTATTTTCAACCACATCTTTATATATTTAGTTTCTCTGTTGAAGCAACCACATCTTTATTTATTCAACAACATTTTTTCTATTTCGAACGTTGCATGGTGCAGAGCAGAGAAATGATTTGGAGACGAGCAAGTGGAACTTGAAAGTCTGAGATGCAAGGGCCCAAGTCTTAATGACCAAGTCCGGTTCAACCTTGTCTGGTGATGAATACTGGGGTCAACTTTGCCGAGGTCTCTCTGAGCTGTCTTATGCTTTTTGTAATTGTTGGTACTTACAAGATGAAAGTTTGATGCTCAGGGTGCATTGCAATATGCAGTTGTCAGATAACAATTAGACTTGTAAAGTAACATATGCTGCATCACTTCTTAGGGTGATGATGCTTGTTTAGGTCCCTGTTGGTGTGTTTCAAAGTAAAAGACGTCGTCGGATCTCTTGGCCCACTTCATTGGAAGTGTGAATGTCTTTGTTTTTGTTGTGGGGACATACAATATGGAATGATGATATCCTCAATCTGAAAAACAGTGGACTTACTGATCAACACCTGATTGGTGCAACATACTGACAACTGAGTCAAGCTGCTGAAAATACAACAAATCTACATCTCTTATAAAGGTTCCAACTTAGTTTGCAGTTGGCAGACAGTGCAAGTAGTTGTGCCTCTTAAATGTCCAGAAGAAAGTGTAAAATTTATGTCTCGATGTCTCTCAAACAATAAGGCCGATTTATTTGTGCAACTGACTTTGCCAAAATTGCCTAGCAGCTGGGTGAGTTTGTCATAAACAACAAAGGCATGTGGCCTACTGAGAAAACTCTCTGCCAAGCACCTCCAGAGAAGCAGTTCATAGTCGAGGGGAGCTTGAACGTGTTCCACTAGCCATTATTCTATTAAATTGCATGTGTTAAAGTGGTACATGGATCCTTAGATGCTGAGGAAAAGCATATGGGAAAACTGCAATCATACTTCATAGTTGCATCGTGGGTTTATGGAAAAGCTCTGCTTCACTACATTTGTCTTGCAACTCTTACCAGTCCTTCTATCATGGACAAAAGATGACTTGGATACACATCCTGTGAAGTTTCCTAATTTGTTTTCCCAACACATAGCTATGTATCTTACTTCAGAAGATGTGTTTCACCATGTATAAGCCCTTCCACAAATATTGAAACATGATCCCCAATTTGGCAGACTTAAATCACCACATGCAGAATAGAAACTTTAAGTAGAACATTAATATTTTAATGCAAATCCTTTTCTTTTCTTTGAATATCATGCTATCTTGTATTTCGTCGAGTGAAATGCTGTTCAAAATGCTGTTCGAAATCAAGACTATCTTAAATTTACAGCAAGTTTTACATGAAGTTGGAAACTTATGAAATGTGCAGTTTAACCTTGTAGATGAAATCATGTAGTCTGATGTTTGTAGTTTAGGCTTTCTAACTCTTGTTTTGGGTACTTCACTTGGTCACTCTTTTCTTCCTCTGCATTGCTCGACCATATGGGGTATCCTCGTTCAAGAAGCAAAGTGATACCCAAGTTATACCGCTAGCCTCTCCTGATTTTTAGCTAAATTATATTTTCAATTCGTGCTACCACAATGATATTGTCCCAAAAAGTCATTGATCTTATAGAAGCCACAGTTGCCAACTAAGTCATGAAAGTCATGAAGGGCTTGCAAGAAAATTTCCAAGCTATTTGCATATGCCTACTTAGTAGTCCAATTATGTGTGCCTAGATTTGTTTGGAGACCTCCCATTCCTTTTTGTGATGAACCTATAATATTCTCTGTATAGGTTTCTTTTATTTTTGATGAAGGTAGCTTTGTTTGCCTAATGTTGTGGAGTGGTTTCGTGCTCGAGTTCTCATTTTGTTTTTTGTGGGTCTTAGGATGGTACATTGCCTGCATCTTTGTGAAATTAGTTTACAAATTACAAAAGTTTGCCACTTTTGAACGTGTGAAGTGACTTAGTTAAGAATGGTACTATCTTTGTGTAGGTAATAGTGAACTGAGCACGTTATGATAATTGATTCCATTATTATTGTCATAAATTGTTTCAAGATGGTGACACATTTGAAAAGCAAGTTTTCAATGATCCTTCCTACCACCCTTCATTATAGAGAGTACACATTTTGAACAATAAGTGTTGTATGCTAGTCCATTTGAAATGATATTGTATATTAGTTCTTATTGGCTCTTCCTAATTGAAATTAAGGCACCACTATTTTGTTTGCTAAAGTCATTAACGCCCACCTTTAATGGTCATTTCTCTTAATTTAGTTATATATGTATGCTCTCAACCATATTGCCCTTCATAAATTGCTTTTGGTTTCAAATAGAAGAGACGAGAAGTTGTTTTGTTATGCCTTATTATTGACAAGGCACAGTAGTTTGTCACAAATAGTGCATGATTTGTATAGATAATTGTTGCGATTGTAAAAGCTCATGTTACATATTGTAGCAATGTTCTAGCTTGTTTGATATGATTCACATGCATAAGATAACTTTTGTTAATTGTGTGATGAAACCAAAATACGAAGTTACAAGAAATGTGACCTTACATTGCATGAGCTTAGAAGATTACCAAGACTTTTAGAGCATAAAATCAAGCATATCTTGTCAAATAACTATTTACAAAAGTTATCACAATAAAGTAGTGAATCACCATCGCTACCTTAAGAAAACATAAGGTTCCTCAAATTTGGAGTGTGTAGCTAGCTAACTTGCGTGTGAAAAAGTTGGGAGATTTTATTGCACCTGCAATGTTGAAAAAAGTTTTGAGGTGTAACATTGCTTGATAGTGACATTAAGCTTTTCCATGTTAGCAAAATTTGGGAGATTGGAAATTGATTGAATCAATCTCACTTTACATGAATGCTTAGTAAAGAATAAGGTTATGGGAGCAAGTTCCATTTGAAAGGAGCTTTAGAAACACCTTGTTAAAGTTTTGAAGTTCTAGACTCTCTCTTTAACATTTTAACCTACCACTGTGACTGTCTAGTCAAATAGATCATAAACCACACTTCTTGTAGGAGTGCAACAAAGTACCATACTTAGGCATCTTGAAATATAAGGCATGAACAAGCAATTTATGTTAGATGAGTGTTGCTATATGATGCAACTCCAAAATAACGTTCTTTTTGTTGAACTTTCTAGAATGATTCTCCTTTGTATTTTCTAACATTCTAGCCTAGCACCATGGAAGGCCAATAATATATTATAAACTACATAACTTGTAGAAATGCAACAATAATGACATGAGAAGAGACACTTGGAAAAATTGACAAAACATATCCCTTTGAATTACACATTTCCTTATTCTCGTTAGTGGTATAAGGTGGGACACTTGGAGAACCAAAAGGATTGTTCATTTGAATTATATGGACAAGGGGACTTGCATACATATCCTTCGACTATTTGAAGGGAGGTATACAAATGTCCTCCATGTGTAAATGGTATACTCAAAACTAGGAAGAGGTGGGTAGATTCAGAAATACAAAGGTAGAATACCATTCTCCTTCTATGCCTCTCTTATATACTTGCTTCTTTATTGCATTTACATTTTGAAGGTGCACCATCCTATCTTTACTCTATCTCTTATTCTCCCTCCACATAAGGTCCTTATGTTCTTGTAAGGCCAAAAACTTTGATGATCAAGTCGCCATCTTCTTATGGGAAACTTGCATCCTAGAAGGATGATCATACCTTACATAAGAATTACTTTCCTTTTTCATGATAGTTTTAACAACCAAGCAATCAGTTTTGTATAAAGATTCCTATATTAATAATTCCTATCACTCTTTAATAGTGAGAGACAAGTATCATTTTTCCCTTTGCCTTTTCCTCCTCTTCTCATGTCTTTCTAAAACTCCTTCATGAATGTGGTGGGGGAGAATTCTTGTATGGTCTACTCAAGGTGATGTGGTTGTAATGTTAGAGTAATTTTTTAATAATGTATATACTTGTTTTTAAATTTTCCTTATTGTTCTTGCTAATGGCTTAGATAAAAGTCCTAACCTTGCATAAAATCCCACATTACATGGTTTGTAAGGTTCTCATCTTGTGCCTTTGTATGGATGCAAGTGAGTGAGGCTAGCTCTAAAGAAGGTAATTTGATTGAGCATCCAAAACTTAACATCTCAAAATGTAAACTTTTTGTTAAGTTATCTAATATTATTTGTTCTTTTTCGATAAAGAAAAATCTAAATTGGCTTTAAAATTAATATTTGTTGTGGTATATGGAAAAGTTTGCTTGCTAACACACACACACACACACACACACACACACACACACACACACACACACACACACACACACACACACACACACACACACACACACACACACACACACACACACACACACACACACACACACACACACACACACACACACACACACACACACACACACACACACACACACACACACACACACACACACACACACACACACACACACACACACACACACACACACACACACACACACACACACACACACACACACACACACACACACACACACACACACACACACACACACACACACACACACACACACACACACACACACACACACACACACACACACACACACACACACACACACACACACACACACACACACACACACACACACACACACACACACACACACACACACACACACACACACACACACACACACACACACACACACACACACACACACACACACACACACACACACACACACACACACACACACACACACACACACACACACACACACACACACACACACACACACACACACACACACACACACACACACACACACACACACACACACACACACACACACACACACACACACACACACACACACACACACACACACACACACACACACACACACACACACACACACACACACACACACACAGAGCTCCATGTCAATTTATGTATCATGTTCTTTCAACAAGCATGGCTATTTACTCACTGTAATTTGTGATTCCAAGCTCTAATGCCTTGGTATCACTTACTTTGTATTGATAATCATTAAGTGTTAACCCATCTTATAAACATGTGTTTTTAATGGATCTTGTCGTATATTGTTATTGCCTTTTTGTAACACACAAAAACTTCCACTTTTTGACTTTTGTGCTATAATCACACACACACATTGAACCAAACAAACAAAATTGAGTGATTCAAGCTTCAGGCCAATACATGAAACAAAACTACTATATATATCTCTAGCTTGCTTGGTAATGTATCAAGATGATACCAAATGTATACATTTCAAAGATAATATTTGCAAATAGAAATCATATTTAATAAAAGATAAAGCACATCAATAAGTAGAATTTAACTCATAAAGACCACCACTCAATTATTTTACAAACATAAGACAATCTATAAAAACTTAATAAGACATCATACCTACTTTGCAAATATACATCTTTAACACTAAGTAACATATATGGAAGTGGTAGTAAGTATTTTTTTCTATTTTAAAAAAATAATTAGGTGCATTTATGGAAGTGGTAATATTTTTGCTATTTTTTTAAAAAAAAATTCTCATAATTTTATTTTTAGTGTATTTTTAAAAATGATGTTAACATTGATAGATATTTGCACTCTCATGTAATTAGTATTATGTATATTCTTTTCTTTTACACTATGGAACATACTACAAGAATGCATGCATGCATATAAAGACATATAAATACATATATTCCTATGTCTCAGATGCATACTTAATAAGAACATACATATACATATGCACATGCAGATGCATATCATACAACCATAAGTACATACTTCTTTAAGTATGGATTTGTAAGAATGTACATATTTGTTTACTTGAGAGCTGGTATTTTGATACTAATGTCTATATTTGTCATGGTAAGATTTTGATAGCTTTCTAGTCATAATTGTAGAGCCATCACTAATGTTGCTCCCTTTGACTTTTATACAAGTGCAAAAAACCTTTGCTTTGCGTTTAAGTGCAAGTGTGCATGCGTGCGTGTGTGGAGTGCGCGCGCGTGCACGCGCATGCACGCACATGCACGCACACGCACACGCACCCGCACACGCGCACGCACGCACACATGCGCGCGCGCGCGCACACACACACACACACACACACACACATTTGTAACATGTACATATAGATACATATGTGTTTGCATACACACATCCTTATGACATTTGTACATAAATACAAATTCACATATAGGTGTACACAAAGAGTTACGAATATATTTCTTTAGTTGAAAGCATGCCTTTTCATTCTAATATGTGTATTGGTCCTAGTGCTCTCACAATAGCTTTGTGGCATATGAAATGGATTGTAGGATCATCATTAGTGCCAGTTCTTTTATTTTTTATACAAGTGGGCACACACTTTTGCACAATGGCTTGTTTGTTGTTTCTAAGTGCAAATGCATGTATGCATAATTGTAAATAGACATGTGCATATGCATATATATGCATGTTCAAAAAGACAATTATGGTGGTAAATCTTCATACACCCCCAAATTATTTGGTTTAAAATTGTTTGTTGTGCCAATCAAGTTGGTGACATGTGAGTGGTGGCCTTTCATATGTTGATTGCATTCTTATGACCCGTATATGATGTTCCAAAGTACGCACTTTACTACATGTCAATTTTTGGAGTATCAAATGCCAAAATTTTTGAACTTTTAAACACATGATGGTCACCAATGAAACTTGTCATATAAATGTACCATTCTACTTATCACAAAACCAATTTCTGAGTAACTTGATCTACATATTGACATGTGTAGGAGTTTTGATGTATTGTACCATAAATACTTTCAACTCTTTTGCAAAAGGGAGTTTCTTTAAATTATTCCAATGAGAGAACTTTGTAATGTTGTGATGGGTAGTGACTTTTTACATGATGAGACAAGTGAGGAGTGATTCAAAAGATAAATAGTCCATCTTCTCTTGATGGAATTCTTGAGGGAGCAAAGATTCTCTTATGCATGTTTGGTCTTTTATTATGGAGAACTTTTCATCATTAGATTGTTGTGGAGAGTTGATGATTGTGATGTTGGAGTGGATGGGCATGCTATCATATTTCTTTGACCAATGATGGCTATTAGGAAAGGTCAACCATGAATTTAGAAATTGAAAATATTCTTGTTAATAAAGATAATGGACAGAAATATTAGTTTTTCTAAATCAAGGTTTATGAGGTTTAGTGCACAAGTGTCATCCTTTTGACATTGAATGTACAAGCTTGTGTGCCCCAAAGCTTTGAGATTTACATGCAATTGATGGAGCCCTTCCTCAGGTGCACGTGCACAACAGTATACAAAATGGCATGAATATTTGCCCTGGTAGGGTGGAGTGTAGGCTTAGCATAATGTGGGGCCCTATTGAAGATGTCATCATGATAGAGGGGGAAGACCATCTTCCTATTGAAGGTGTCATCATGATTGTGTTGGGGGGGGTAAGACCACCCTCCAGATTGACTTTTGATATGAGACTTTTTGAATAGTCTTGATGTTGGCAGTGGGGAGGGAAAGGGCAGGAGGGGCACTGGAGTGCATGTACATTACTTGTACATGGGGGGAGGATGTAGGAATGATTGGTAGAAATCTGGAAGGTACTAGAGGAAGGATGAAAGGTAGTGAGGGTGGTCCGGGATAAATAGGTGCAAGGGTAGGTGGGGCGTGTGTGCAAGGGTACTTCTACGTATTGTATGTGCTTATTCGTCTTTATATGTGTATGGATGGAGGGAATGATAGAGATTCGGACTGCAAAGGCACAAAAAGCGCTGGGGAAGAGGAGAGAATCTTTTGTTTTGGGGGGGGACTTCATTCATTCGTAGGGGGGCGTAGGTAGAAATTATGGCGCCCCCGCTTGTGTATGATTATCCCCCTCATGAGACCCCCGAGAGAGAGAGAGAGAGTGCCTCCCGTCCTCCCCTCTCAGAGCCAACTTCCTATCTCTCCCAAAGGAAAAGCTCCTTTGCCAAGTTTCAAACCACTTCCATTCGTATCTCTTTCCCACTTTCAACCAAAACACACACACACACACATCACTACATCACCTGTCCCTTTGAAGTTGCATTAGGCCACTACCTATGCACACATTGAGATGAAGATGTGTACTGGATATGCCTCCTCTTACACATTCACCACCTATACATACATAGCAAGAAAGAATGCACATGCACACATCCACGCATGCATACTTAGCCCTTGTGCACATGCGTACCTCCCCCCCAACCCGAATTCGAGGCTCATTTGCATTGTGCAAAAATTGAATTCCTTGTGTATGTGCCACTCAATAATATTGGTCGAATGTTAATGTCCCCGTTCTTATTTGCCCCTTAGCTGCAACATAGTCACCACATAATTGTAGTTTTCTTATTTTGTGAATCTCTTTTCCAGCATAAATATTTTCAAGGATGCAATAGCCTTGCACCACCCAAACACAATGAAATCACATCTGATAACCGAATTGCTAACACCCCAAACATAAGGCTCCTCTTGGTGGCATTTCTAAACAATACCCAAATGCTAGATATTGTCCTACCACAAATAGACATTAAAGCATATAGAATGACATCAACAAGAGCTAACACAAGCTAATATACTTGAATGTAACAATCAAAAGGAACAAAGGATATTTACTAAACAATCAATGAAAGTAAACAATGACAAATAAAGTCTCTATTTGTAAGATAATTTAAGGCATATCCATAAGTAAGAGCAGTAAATTTCATTTTAGAAATGAAAACCTTACCATTCTTAGCACACTATGTTTTCATAAATGTAATGGCAAGGGAGTTGATTCTACTTGATGTTGGTCTCTTGCTACTTGAAATTGTAGAAAATCTTTGGGTTAGGTTGACTCAGGTGAACAAAGAAGCCATTGTCGATTTCTACCTAGAAAATCATCGTAACGTTAACATGACATGTTTACACATGTTGATTTTCTACAAAACACATGCTCACATGTGGTGCTCATGACATTTTATGGCTCTATTGAATGTTATCTAATGCCAATTATCATATGTAAACAGTTTGAATAGTTCTAAGCAATTTTTGAGCTAGTATGGAAATCTTGCTTTAGGTTTTCTATCCTTTAACAAAGTAAATAGTGGATGAGAGCTTAACATTTCTGTACATAGAAGGTATTTGGACATTCTTGGATGTATTTCCTAGCTTTCATTTGCTACAAGTTGGCACAAACATTTCTTTACTGTACATGGATAATATTATGCACCTATACTGTTGTGTGATTCTCTGGATGAAAATTGGTAAAGTCTCCCCATTCTAGAGGCCCCACCCATAATCATATAGTGGGCCTTAGAAGTCATAGGTAGTTAAAAAAAAAAAGAAAAAGAAATGGTTTTATTAGAAAACAAAGGAATAGGCCAAAATAATAAAAAGGAAATGCAATTTGCTATATGAACTAGCTCCCCTTAAAGCATTGAGTAGAGACTTATTGCAACAAGAAGCTCTTAGGGACCTAACCCCACATAAGGGTAGAATTGAAAGAAAAGATTAGTAGCAAAAGAATGTCTATTATTCTTTGAAATGAAGAAAGAATGCATATTATTTCTTTTTTGTTCAAACTTAGGTACCCCCATAGGGTGTAGTAGGAGAAAATGAGTGTTTAACATCAAAATCTTGACGCTCCTACGATTCGCAATCTAACTTCAATTTTCCATTCTATGACATATAGACTATTAGATCTTACACCACATACTTACTTGGTGGGCATATGATATTGGAGAATGTCTAAACATCTAGCATGCTTATATGTCAATTCTTGAGTTGATTGTATTAAGGCTCAACAAAAGGAGAGGGAAACCCTCAAAAACCACGATTTCAAGACCAAGTCTCTAAAGGATCTAAAAATTTCCATGAATCTTTTTCTTATTTGCAACTAGACTACTTAGATGCATTTGTCCCTGTTCAATTCAAACCCCACACATTCAATGTCAACATTGAACCTTTTTCTTATTCTATCTAGGCGTCTTAGATATATGTCTACTTCTTCAATTCAACCCCCACATTTAATGAGCATTTGAAACCAATGCTTGAAGAAAATGACAACTATAAATGGGGGAATAGAAAATCCTTGGATCAGTAAATCCTCTCTGAAATGTGGCTAGATTTAAAAAAGAGAACCTGGGTAAATTCAAAGCCCTTGAATATTGTTTTTACTCTTTCACAAGGGGCTCATGAAAGAAGAATTATGATCTGGAAATAAAAATTGCTCCTGAAATTATGCCTATCACTAGCATCAACCCTATTCATAGTGATGCTATTATATAGTAACAATCAACTCAACTTGGGCTGATCATTGGGTGTCAACTAATAAATATGAACACTATTTAGATAGGTTTAGAATCCATATCCCAAGGGATGATCACTTTAAGACTAGCCACATAAGTGGGGGCTTACCACTCGGTACAATATCCCCTTCTCGAATGCTAGACAAAAGCTTACATCCACTTATGAAAACATTGCGTTTAGTGCTTCTAGTAAGTTTGAACCCTTTCTTAACTCTCTTGATAATACTATTTCAAGCTTACATAATCATGCATGTTCTCATAGCACTCACAATGTTAACCCTTAGGCTTATACTAGATCCAGAACAACAATGCTAGTACACATTCCATCCTTAGTCCACTTCGATGCTGCTAGAATTGGGTAGACCCACTTGAGTTACCAAATCCACTAGATAGATGAATGTTTGAGGATATGGGCCCTACTGCTATGATCACAAATGATGTTTGAGGATATGGGCCCCACTAGATAGATGAATGTTTGAGGATATGGGCCCTACTACTATGACCACAAATGATGTTTGAGGATATGGGCCCCACTAGATAGATGAATGTTTGAGGATATGGGCCCTACTACTATGACCACAAATGATGTTTTGAGTGGAAGTTCAATCCAAATGTATAGCCAAATCCATTGATAGAGTGAAGTTGATATGGCTTTACAAGGTTATCCATTCTGCCACGTCAAGAAATTTGTGATGTTAAGAATGCTTCAAAGAACTCATATTTTGACAAACCTAGAAAACTATCCCATTATAAAAATACCCACAAATTTATGTTGGGCATAAGGGTTTTCCAACTAAATATGTTCTCAAGTGTAAACCAGAAGACCTTTAAGGAGGAAACTAAGTATTCAATATCCCTTAATGCAACATGAATATGCCAATAGAATGCATTTCAATAGTTTTTTGTAGATTCAAATATGCCCAAAACAAGGACGAAGAAACAAAGATTCAATCAAAAGCACCATTCAATTAGACACAGATGCCATGATGTGGTGGGGTATCATCCAACCATGGAATGTTAGCACTCAAGGAAGGTCTAAACATAGCTCCATGCCAAATGTGTAGATGGCATGGCTGTGTTCCCCTCAATGACTATTTGTGGATTATCCTCAATTTTGGTAATAATCTAAGAAAGTATATCCATTAACGATGTCAACTAGCCTTCCTAGTTTATGATGCAAGTAAATAAGGTGTATCTCATGAAAAAGTTATTTGAGTTATAGATGAAAGAAAGCTCTACTATCACTTCCCACCTCAATGAATTTAACATCATATCTCAATTATCAAAAGTTGGAAGTTTGAAGATGAGTTTAAGGTAATATTTTTGCCATGCTCTTCTCTACATCATGGGATACCTTTAGAACAACCATAAGTATTTCAACTTTAGATGGTGAGTTGAAGTTTAAGAATGTTGTGGGTAGCTTATTGGCTGAAGAGATACACAACAAAAACGGTCAAGAATTGGTAGCTTAGGAAGAAAGAGACAAAAGTAGTATAAAGACAAAAGCTAGGGTTGTGTATGGTCACCCAACAAATCCAAGTCCAAAAAGATATTGAATGCTTCCATTGTGGTAAAACATGTCATATCAAGGACTATTACAAATGGAAGTGAGGGCAAAAAGATAAGAAGAAGGAGGATAAGAATAATAATAGGAAAGAAGGTAAATAAAAGGTAAAGTTTGAAGAAATGAATGCAGTGACTATGTATAATGATGATGATGATGAAGTGTTATTTACTTCTACTCTTTCTACACATATGGCAGTTATAGTAGATAGACAATTAACTTAAGATTAGATACTTGATTCTAGTGTATCTTTCATGTGAGTCTCATCATAAGGATGGACCAATCCATCTTGGAAATGACTATATCTGTGACATATTTGGGGTAGATGATGTGTAGTTTGTTTTTCAAAATGGATCTGCCTTTACTCTTTGGAATGTATGCCATGTACCTAATCTTATTAAGAGCTTGACATCTGCTAATTAGTTTGATTAATTGGGATACTTGACTACTCTTGGTAGTCAGTTGTTGTGGGAAGTTCACAATGGACCATGTTTTATTGCTAAAGGATCCAAATGTGGTAGTTTGTATCCGCTTCATGTATGTTATGTCAAAAATCATGTAATTGTAGTAATCAAGCAACCAAATGTATCTTTGTGGCATCACTCGTTGGTACATATGTCTAGAAAAGGAATGTAAATGCTCTCTCATTTGGGTTACTTGCCTTCTCTTGATTTTTTGGATCTTTTTATTTGTGATCATTGTATATACAAAAAGCATGCATGTTTATCCAATAAGAAAAACTTAAATAGGAAAAGGAATGAGGTGCTTGACTTAGTGTCTATAGTGATATATGTGGACCTATGCCTATACTCCTAAGTAGACAAGGTCATGCAAGAAGCCCTCTTATGATCAATTAAGAGTATTTGCTTGTGAAGCTTATATACATGTGCTAAAGGAAAAGCACAGCAAGCTAGAACCAAAATCCACTAAGTGCATCTTTTGGCCTATGGACAAAGTGGATGTGTTATTGCCTTTCGGATCTAGAAGTTAGAAAGATTTTCTATAGTAATGATGTGATCTTAAATGAGAATAAGATGCATAAAAAGCAGTCTAAGGAAGTGGAAACAAGAAAGGTTACCTTCCAAGATGCAATGTCACCTATTATTTTTCCACATATAGGAAAAGTGCTAGTGCAACAAGTGTGTAGATAGACGGCACAAGTGATGCTTTAACTAGTGAGTAGAAAGGCAGAAGATTTATTGACAACAAGTTTAGAGCCCTATGGTGCCTCATGAAGAAAGAGTAGAGGCTGAAATTCCCACTTTAACTCAGTCCATTGTGCTACATACACCTACTTGTATCTCTAATTTCCCACTAAGATTTCAGTCTGAGGTTGACTATGTGATATTAAACAAATTGTGGGGAGCCATCTTGTCATAAAGAGGCTATGACTTGTGATGATAAGCTTAAGTGGGAGCTAGCTATACACAGTCTAAAATGGATTCCATTATGAAGAACTAGACTTGAGAGTTGATTCCTTTGCCATTGGAAAGAATGTTTTGGCCATCCAAGTGTATCTGAAAATTGAAGGTTATAAGTAATGCTAAATCAAAGTACAAGGAAATGTTAGTAGCCAAAGGTCTTAAGCAAGAAAAATGTGTGCTTTGATGAGATATTTTCACTTGTAGGTGAAATTGAATACTCAATATGGAGGGGTAGAAGGAAGTTATTTCTCCACTATCTCGATGTGTGAAAATTAGTGCCAACGATTGTCCTAAATCATATATTATGATTGCTACTTATTTGGATATTGCATTTGCAATGGGAATAGTGACACATTAAATCTTGGCAAGGAGCATTGGGAAGTAGTGAAAGGCATTTTGAGATATTTGGGTGGTTCAAAAGATATGTGTATATGCTTTGGAAAAAGTACTAGTGGTCTACTTTGTTACACAAATGCAGAATATGCAAGCAGTATTGACCATAGAAAGTCAACCACATGATATGTTTTTTCCTTGTATGGTGCTGCAATTTCATGGATATCTCACTTATGTAGAAATGTGTGGCATTATCTACTAGTAAAGCTAAGTATATATTGCAACCACCAAGGTGTGCAAAGAAGACATATGTCATACTTGTCTAGTGGGAGACTTGGGCCTTGGTAAAGACATGCCATTGTTGCACAAGGATAGTCAATGTGCCATCATATTGGCAAAGAATCATGTGTTTCATGTAAAAACTAAGCACATAGAAGTGAAGTATTAGAGTGTTGACAATATAAATTCAACCACGTGATATGTTTTTACCTTGTATAGTGATGAAATTTCATGGATATCTAACTTGTGTTGAGATATTTGCAATCACACCTACTTAAGTCTCTTTGTAAGGAGCAGTGAGGGCTCAGGACCAGAATCCCATATGCACAGTAGGAGAAGTGCTACCATTCAATTCCTATAAATAATTGTACTTGCACTCTTTTCTAATGCAATGATAGTACTCTTTTCTTTCTAGTAAAGTGTCTATGTCATTGTCCACACACAAGATTGTGTTTATGAGCCCAAGTCTCAATCTTGGAACCTAATTTACTTGTGTGACAGTTTGTCTTGTCAGGGTCAATGACTTCACGAGTTTTTTCTTCCTCTTTTAACCTCTATAGCTTTCGCATCTACCATGCTGTAGATTCCACATATTTAACATGGTATCAGAGCTCAGTCTGGCATGGCACTACCTCTCTAGCATCTCTTGGTCCCTCTCAATCTCTGCCCAGCTCACATCCAGCTCAGGATCAGTGTATGATTTCATTTTTTCAACTTCATCTTCAAAGCACCTTGTGGTAGCCATAGGCAGCTTGCATATCGTGCATGTGGACAACAGCACCTACCCAACTTGGAGGAGCTGGATCTCTAAATATAGAGCATATCTTCATGAAATCTCTTCTAGACATATCTTCCCCCACTTATGGCGCTCCCTCCTGGCCCATAACTCATTGACATTAGTACTCTATATCCTCAACATTATAAAAAACGTCGAAATCTGTCCAAGATTGCACCTGTTGTCATCTCTGCCTTACGCACCTGAATCTGCCAGCAATCTCATCATTTTTTCTCTTGGAAATCTCAAAACCTAATTCAAAAAGCCATAGCCAAACTTCACTAAAACTTAGAAATCTCATCATTTTCTCTCTTCTGCCACCTGGAGCAACCCACTGCCACTCTGATCTATTGTACTAGGATCAAATCAAGGAGGGGAAGAACCTGGAAAGATTGATGAAAGATCGATGACCCTGAACTAAGAAGATTCGAGTTAAACATCAACTCAAACATAGCCTTTACATAGTGTGTTTTCACACTATCATTACTTGTGTCTCTTGACACATTGTAATCTACTCTTCCACTGATAAAATTTGAGAGTTCTGAAGTTGATTTGTTGCTCCAGCCATCTAACATGGGCAAAGACTCTCCATCAGCTCGAGTCGGGTTTCACACCTGGCAAAACCGCATCAAACTCATCTTGATGAAGAAGGGCCTCTGGGCCATTACCACTAGAAAAGAAAAGAAGCCTCGTGATGCGGACCTTGCAGTCACTTGGCAAAAGAACGATGATAAGGCTGAGGTCATTATTAAACTGGAGCGAGATGACAGCTATATCCACCATGTGGATAACTGTGATACTTCACAGGATACATGGAAGAGACTTGACACTTTGTTTGGTGCACAATCTAAGTCATCAAAGTATGGTCTCTTGATTGAGTTTTTCAGGCTTGAAATGAAGTCCAGCACATCATTTGCCACACATCTAAATTACATGGAAGGACTTCTAACCCAACTTGTAGGAATCAACATTAAAATGGAAGAAGATATTTGCATCGGTGTTCTACTTAAAAGTTTGCCTTTTGAATATAATAATGTGTCAACAACTCTAATCAATATGCCAAACCTTGGGCTTGTTGATATCTAGGCATCATTGTTAGAGGAGAAAAAGAAGCTAAAAACTAAGGAAGAACCAAGCACCTCTAGAGATGAACATGCATTATATGTTGGCAACATGTACAAAGGCAAGAAGGACGTGCTTTTTAGTGACTTTTGCAAAAGGACCAGACACACCAAGAAGTTCTGCCATGCCAGAAAGAGGTCCCAAAAGGCTTATCTAGCTGCAGTTAAAGAAGAAGAAGAAAATGGAGCAAAAGAAGAAGAAGACCACCATGAGAAGGACAAATTTTATCAGGCGTTCTATTCAGATAGAAATTTTTAGCCTTGTATTGCATAGCCCTAATGCTTCAGACATAAACTTGTAAACTCCTCATGTAGCCTTGTACTATAGCCTTTGTACACTTTGTGAGGCCCCTGCTATAGCCTCTGGATATCATCATGTTTGTGGTACCCACGATTAGCCTTTCTGCCGACAGCCTCTGGAGTTTTTCCATGTTTATGGTGTGCCCACACTTTGCAGGAGTTGCTCTCACTAAAGCCTCTATAGACTTTGTACTTCTGGTTGCGATTGAGGAGGGGTGTTGAGATATTTGCAATCACACCTACTTCAGTCTCTTTGTAAGGAGCAGTGAAGGCTCATGACCAGAATCCCATATGCACAATAGGAGAAGTGCTACCATTCAATTCCTATAAATCATTGTACTTGCACTCTTTTCTAATGCAATGATAGTATTCTTTCTTTCGAGTAAATTGTCTATGTCTTTGTCCACACACACAAGATGGTGTTTATGAGTCCAAGTCTCAATATTGGAACCTAATTCACTTGTGTGATAGTTTGTCTTGTCAGGGTCAATGTCTTCATGAGTTTTTTCTTCCTCTTTCAACCTCCATAGCTTTCGATAGTTTGTCTTGTCAGGGTCAATGTCTTCATGAGTTTTTTCTTCCTCTTTCAACCTCCATAGCTTTCGCATCTGCCATGCTCTAGATCCCGCATATTTAACAACTTGCACAAATGTATGGCATTATCTACCATTGAATTTGAGTATATTGCAACCAAAGAGAAATGCAAAGGAGCCATATGGTTTACTCATCTAATGGGAGAGTTGGGCCTCACTAAAGACATGCCATTGTTGCACGATGATAGTCAAAGTTACATCATGTTACGAAGGAATCCTATATTTTGTGTGAAAACCAAGCATACAAAAGTGGGGTGTCACTTCATTTGTTAGGTGCTTGAGAATAACCAAGTTGGGCCTATCAAAGTTCACATTGATGATAACCCTCCTGTAGACTTTCTCACCAAGAGTCTTCCCTTCAAAAACTTCCACATTGCAGGGAGTTTATGGGGAATGGTAACTCACATATATTATACCTCGCATATTCTCACATTATTTTGTTTCCCTTAGAGGCACCGTGACCTTTAAGTGTGAGGTTGTTGGGGTAAAGGCCAATGTATCGATTTCCCATCTTACTCACTAACCCTAGCTATATTTGTACACACTCATTCCTTATTCGTTGAGAGATAAGATGAGTCACAAGAGAGATATTGGAGGCACCACAAACATAGTGTCCTCTCTCTCTCTCTCTCTCTCTCTCTCTCTCTCTCTCTCTCTCTCTCTCTACAATCTTCCTTCTCCTTGTAGCTTCAACATTATCTAGATTTCATAGGATATTTAGACTTAGCCAATCACGTGATATTCATGTCTACTTGTAACTAACATCAATGCCTCGATACTAAAGCCTCTTAAGTCTAGCCTCTGTGAGTAACATACAATTTGTAACTAGGCATTTTGTAGTAGGGACCACTTGCTTCAAGGGGATATTTGCCAAGACATCACAACTACAATGAGGCAATTAATCTGTTTGTTCACTACACCATGCTTCAAGTCATTCTATTGTATGTATGATAGATAGATTCATCGTAAGTCCATCTTGTGTGTGGGTTGAATAAGCAAGAGATAGACGTGATAAAGTGCGTCATGCCCTTGAATTAATAACAATTGTATCCTAAGTTCCATGTTAAGTCTATAGAGTGTAACATTTTGGTTCCATTGTCAAAACCAGGGACGCTTTAATTATGAATTCACTCACATGCAACAACCTCCAAGGATGAGGTTAGAGTCTACGCACATGAACGTGACTTAAAATTGTAGGTTAGAAGGAAGAAAGGGTATGCCCCATGCAAGAGCAAGGGTGAACATCCCCTCCCAACCCATTTTCTTTTGAAATTTTCAAGTTATGTATTGAAAAGAGACGACATAACAAAGAGGGGAAAAAGAAAAAGAAACCTTGCTTTAAAGGGAGGGAAGGCTCCCCCCCTTACTCCATCAAAGCCATCACATCTAATGGTCATTTCTAGCTCTTCTTCGCACCCTCTCTCCAATCACAACCCACCAATTACTCTCATAGGCAATGCCTATTACTCACACAAGCTGCATCTTCTGCCTTACTATTGTCTTGCACATTTGATCACTGTCCCGTGCCTAATCTCCACTCTAAGTCATCCAATTGATCATGATGTGATGAGCTAGCCTTGAATCGTTTTCAAGGTTCTCTTTTATGTCCAAGGGAAGCAACAACCATCTAGGACCATCATTAACAAGAGTTCCAAGTGTGTCTAACCTTGTGTGGTTTTGATACCTTGCTTGGTGCAAATGTTGAATTTCCTAAATCAGAAAATAGAATTTTAGGAAAGATAAAAGAATTGAATATTTCTCAATACAACACATGAGATGGTGCTGATTGGAAAGCTTAACTCTCTTTCCACCACATCATCTTAACTTCCATCCTCATATCCCCAATTATCTTCATCCTTCATAGCACTATGCCCTCCACCTCCTCTTCCTTCTATCACTGACATTGCAATTTTACCCTATCTTCTTCACAAGAATCAAACATGACTAGGTCAAAGTCAAACATGTAATACTTCCATGCAAGTAAAAGTTAGTTGGTTAGTTCGAAAGTTAGTTAGTCAATTAGTAAGTTAGTAAGGTTACTAATTAAAGTAAAAACTAACTAACGTTAATAACTAACTAGATAATAAATAAATAAATAATTAATTAATTAAATATTGAGGATCGTAACTCGGCATTTTGTTCGGATTGACAAGGACTATAGCCACCCATCACAGAAGTTACCATGTGAACGAGAGTTATGAGTCATATTAGTCATTAGTATTAATGTATATAGTATGGATGGTCTATCCTAAAAAGCTATGGAAACTTCGAGAACAGGGTGTCATGCAAAAAAAGAAAGTGGCTTATTCAGCCAGTTTTGGAGATTTAATGTAAAAAAAGAAGGATTGGTGAAATCACCCGCATCGTGATCGCAGTTTATAGGTAGCAAACAACACTCGAATAGGGAGAAGGAGTGATCTGGAAGATTTCTAACCAGGTGTCTTAGCAAGTTTCCTGGTGACCTGAGGTTTTACCTCCCTTTTGGAGCCAATGGAACCCTTAGATTTGTGATTTGAGCATTAGATTGCATCTTAGAAGTTTCAAATTGTTGATTTGGCCAAGATCCCCTCCATAAAGAGCTCTTTTTCTCAGCCATCATAACCCTTCTTCTCTAATTTAGCTATAATAAGAGGCATGGGGAGCAGTTTAGAGAGGCACAAGGAGACCTCGAGAGTCTGCAAGAGTGAGATAGAGAGAGGGAGGAAGAAGGATATCCCTCCAAGAGATTGTGAGACAGAGCTAGAGAGAGAGAGAGAGAGAGAGAGAGAGAGAGAGAGAGAGAGAGAGAGAGAGAGAGAGAGAGAGAGAGAGAGAGAGAGAGAGAGAGAGAGAGAGAGAGAGAGAGAGAGAGAGAGAGAGAGAGAGGAGTCACCTCGAGAGGCTGCAAGGGAGAGAGTTAGCTCAACCCTCCTTGTCTCAGTCTTCGACTAAGCCATCTTCTCTTACACTCTCCCATCTTGATTTGATTTTGCCTTCTTTATCTCTCGAATCCGCTTGCAAATGATGGCTCGAAAGCGACGAGATGAAAAGACCATGAGAACCACCGAACCGGTCAAATAAAGGGTATTGCCGGAGATACGGGAGTGCTTGAGGTTGCGAGAGTTGCCACTACTAACAGAACATCGGGTGTGGTAAATGTAAGTGCAAGCAAAAACGAAATTCTCAATGTTGTCATGCCAAATCAGGTTATTCAGGTTTCAAAAATAGGCTATTATTTTCATATTGCCACATAAAATAATAAGGTTTTTACCAAAATTTTACATAAAATATTAGCTTTCATATTTTGCACTTACACGAATTAACAAATTTTTCTAGAGAGTGTGTTAATACATGCATAAATGATTAATATTACTTATGATTTTATAGTTAGATTAATCAAGATTATAATTTGTAAGATCATGATGGAAATAATTGCAGGAGCATATTGCACAAAATGAGTAAAAGACTATATGTGCACTTGAGATTAATAAAATAACTCGATATAGTATCAATATTATAAGGTTAAGGTTGATTAACACTTGTTATGAAAAGTGAATGTCTATTGAAGGGTCTTGTAAATCATCTCGTTAAATTATTATCGCAATATTTTTTCTAAAGAAATTTCGTTTATGTTGGGTAAGTTAGTCCCAAACAGGAAATTCATGTCTTGCTTAACATGTTATAAGAGATGTACTCAACACTTCTTTATGGGAAGGAGAATCCTCATTAGAAACTAAGGTTACCTTAGGATAAGGTCTGCCTTGGCTATGGAAGCTATTAAGTGCAGATGGTGTGATTGTCATTGTTTGTGTTTCCTAGAATCTAGATCTCTGATTAAAAACATTGATAAACATGACAAAAGGAAAGGTCGTGCTAGGCTACCCCCAAGCTGGCTGTGAGACCCTACTCCAAGGGGGTCATGGTTATCGCTTCAAGAGGCATAGACAAGGTCCCTAATGAAAGGTCTATCTGTAGGGATAGCCTCGGGCAGTAGAGATGTGGGTGCCAGGGGTGGCTCTGGCCGTAAATTTTGCATTACTCCAAGAATCTAACGAGCCCCTTCGTGACCCAGGATGGGACCTTGGAACCCTAAATACTAGTTACAAAGGTGGAATCTTGGTGGGTAGATTACCCTCATGGAATTCTGTATATCTTCACAAGGTTAGAAAGATGAAAATTGTAATAAACTTCCAATATAATAAATAAATTTGTTTTACTCAAGGGTTGTTTGAATTGTATGTGTGTCAGTGAGATAAATTACATGAAGGAACCTGTGATTTAACAGACTAATTAAGGAAGTTGGTTGTATATGTTCCAATAAATGTACTGTAGGTAATTAAAAAACTAAAGATGATTCCATCATCAAAGGAAAGTAGGTGGGCGTAACCCTTGATAGGTCCGTCCAATGGTAGCATGGTCCCAGTTAGCCAGGATATTTTCTAAATCGGCTATAGAAATAGGAAGATGATAAATTGACCAACTAGTCATTAGGTAGAACCGAACTCCATTGTTTTAGAGGGCTGGAATGGGATTTTTCCTTATGGGCAGGAGGGTTGACATACCACACTCCCCTCCGTCTCCCATTCTCTTTGAACCAAGTGCAATGGCAAGTCTGCTTCAGTTTGAGTAATCCTGTAGGAAGTGGGAACTCGAAATTACTTACACTAGCTTGCTGTTAGGAGACCCGTTTGATTTTAGGAACCCAAAAATCTAGGTCAATCCTAGTAGATTTGACTAGAACACTTTTGTTGTGATGTAGACTCAGTGGGGTCTAAGTGACAAACCCCGTGATGTTCCAAGGGAGTGCCAAGCAGTGTCATTTGGAAAACCTACTGATGGACTACAGAAAGGTATGCCTTGGAATGAGCTTGGCAGACACCTCACAAAACAATAGCACAAGTTCCAATCTAAAGATTCCATAAGCAAATCCATCTAAGTAAACTAGCATAAATTTTCCAATGTATTTAAGCTAAAGGAAAGCAAAGGAAGCATGAAAGAATAGACTTTAACATAATGACAATTAGGAAAAGCCATAGGATCTTCAAAAGAGGTTCACTTGATTCAAGAAGGGGGACTTTCTATTGGGAGCCAATCAAGAAGGAAAATCTAGCAAACTAATCGAAGGACCTCCAAAGGTCAAGGAAGTAAATCTTGCTAAGGAAGGAGAGTCTCCTAGACCCATGCAGATTACTAATGATCTTGTGAGAGAGTACGAACATAAACTTCTCACACTTCTTAAAGAATTCTAAGACATGTTCACATGGAAGTTTACATTGATCTCAAGGGAGTACCAATGCATGTACACACCCACACTATCCCAATAGACCATATCCAATAACCTGAGAAATGTGCATCTCATACAAGAAGAACTATATAAACTTTCCAAATCAAGACTTATTTATAAGTTGTAGCATACAAAGAGGATCAAGCACATACAAAACAAGGAGGCTTACAACTTCCTCAATTGATTTTTGAGATATAATATGGTGCAAGTACACAGTAATGATAGGTAGCCCAAGACTACCTTTTCCACTAAATGGAGAGGTATTTCTATACATTGACATGCCCTTTGAGTTGAGAAACATGGTTGCAACCTTCCATCCTAATGTGTATGATCTTTAAAGACATGTTTTGTAAGTACCTCAAATTGTTTGTCGATGACCTTTCATCAATTCCTTGTGGGACAACCACTTAGAGAAACATCGAGCCATATTTCAAACATGTAGGAAATATCAACTCTCTTTAAATCTACAGAAATATTAGTTTCGGTTCAAACATGTCATCATTCTAGGTCATTTTGTATCAAAGAATGGGATTGCAATTGACATTTCAAAAATTTAAGTTATCTTGCTACCACCACTAGGAAATGCCAAGGGAGTTCAATGCTTCCTCTAACACATCAATCATTATTATAAATGATTCATTCTTAAATATGCATAAATTGCAATACCACTGTTCAAGTTCTTGGTGAACTAGGAGTGGACCAATGAATGCTAGCAAACTTATTTTGAAAAAGACTCTAATCATTGCACCTATCTTACAAGCCCCTAATTGGAAACTAATATTTAGTGTGTATATTGACACATCCAAAATCACCATTCGAGCAATGCAACTACAAGAATACAACATAGATTTTCCTATGAACTTCGTTTAATCAGTTCACAAAAATTGAAACAAACTATTTGAATAGAATGTGAGGGACTCGTCATGATGTATGCTATTAAGAAATTTTACCATTACCTCCTTGCCACTCCCTTCACTTTCTTTGCAGACTATCAAGCTTTCCTATATTTAGTGAGTAAGTTATGTACCGTAGGACACACCATGAGATGGCTACTACTAATATGCTAGAATTTAGCTTTAACATTGTCTTGAGAAAAGGCAAGCATCACTATATTGCAAACCACAAGTCAAGAGTGATAAGAGGGAAAAAAGCAATTGGGATCAATGATAACATATTCCTAGTTGTTTATTCTATAGTAGGAGGCTTAGTTGTTCAAAGCTAACCTAACGGGCCAATGGCATAGCTAATAATGCAAGATAATTGTACAAGTTAGGGTAAGATGGATTGCTAATAAGATGCATGTGCAAGCATGAAATTGGATGTGCTACAAAAAGTGCATGCAAGGATAGATGCAGACCATTTCAATTCCACCACCATGGCACAAAAGGATTTGCAATTCTAACTTTGGTGATCGACACTATTCCACGATGCAATAGGATTTGTGAAACTATTTTCTGATGTGAACATCAATGCGCAAAAGTATCCATAAGAAAGAATAAAATGGATCTTGTGCTAGTTTTGGCTCACAAACCCTTTGAGAAATGGGGGATTTACTCAAGGATCTAGGCATGCTACTTGAAAATAAAAACTTTAGGAGCTATCATAATAAGAGTATGCATCTATCATTAATGTTGTTATCCTGCTCTTGTCCATTCATTCAACCTGCTCAAAAGAAATTGTATGCCCCTTGGTGTATGAATAATAATGTAATAAAATTATTGTAATAAGAGCATCCATGACATGCCAATATGGCTTATCGATAAGGTATAATAAATATTCTCAATCAACATGAGATGCATAGCTTGATTGCATATTTTTCTTGTTTGTGGATTTCCTAGCATAGTATGTACCGGCCTTGAACTTAATCTTGCATCAAAACAACACCTACTACAATATCTGATGCATCTATAGACACATGAAATAGAGACACTGCTTGGGAGGTTCTAAAGTGAGAGAAACCACTAGCATCTCTTTCAAAACCTAAAATGCCTTTTTTGTATATGTCTCCATACAAAATGCACTCCCTTATTAGAGTCAACGGGGTGTTGAGTTGGAAGTATTGATTGATTTTGGTTGAGTTGGAACTGTTTTAGAATATATTGGGATGGGTTGAGTTTGTTTAGGAGAATCACGATGGTTTTTGGTTGAGATGTGATGATTTTGATAAGCTCTGTGAGATGAGTCTATTTGGTTCTCTTAGGTCTATTTTGCCTATGCTTTGACATGTTTTCTTTCTATTGGTGAGATTGAGATTGTGAATAAGCCTTTTGCGGATTGATTGAAGTAGATTGAACGGTTTTGGTTGAAATTGTATGGTCTTTATGCCTTCTATTGACCCTCTATTGAGCTTCTATAGAGCCTCTATCTTTGTTTTGCTTTTTTTTGTTTGTCTTTGTGAATGTTTTGTGGGATGGATGTTTAGATTGGGAATATTTTTTATCCTGGAAAAGGAAGAATACAAGCTCAAAATAGCTTGAAGAAGCGAAAGAAGTAGCTGACAAAGACTTATAGTGAAGACTACAATGACTGTGACATTAGTGCTCTCAAGGGACATTGTAGTGGCTCTGGTGACTCTTCGTATCAGACATACTTCTTGGGAGGGGTATCCATGAGTAAGATAGGATTATTAATTGTAATTACAATGTAATATTGAGTGAGGATATGTGTATGAGAGATAGTTATTTTCTATACTGAAAAACATTGCATGTATATGAGAAATCGAGCTATGAAGACATTGAAGATGAATAATATGTGATGAAATTCCATTCAAAGTGGAGCATTCTTTTTTGTTTTTGTGATTCTTTGATGGATTCTAAGAAGAAGATGAAGAGTGTGATCAATTTTGTTAAAGATAAAGCCATGGGAGATTCTTTCTATGATGTTGTGTGAATATTTGTTGTGCTTTGTGTTCTTTTCCCTATTGTGGTTACATAAAGGATGAAAACAAGGTTATTGATGAATACAAGATATATTTTTTGGTAGTAAAATACTTGTTTCCTTGGTGTTCTCTTGAGAGCTCCATGTTTTTGGTACGCAACTAGGGAAAACTGCCATCAATAAGCACCAATAGAGGCTGAAAATGGAAGAAGTGGCATTGTTGAAGAGAAAGAAAAGCAATGGAAGATAGGAGAATCCATGCTACTATTGAAGAATTGGAGATCTTCAAAGCCACTTTCTACAAGAAATGCATTTCTCAACAATGAAAGCATGTCACTATCTTGATGTAGGCATTATGCGACAAACTGATCCCATTCTCTTATGAAGCTACATCAAGTTGTATCACTATAGCCAATTGTTTTCCACAAAACTAAAAAGAGAAGTTGAAACAAAGAGAATGACCATCCATGGGAGATTTGGCCTTCATTGAATAATTTCTAGATATCATCAAGTGGGAGATTGTGAAGAAGCTTTAGGAGTTGTGATCAATTGAAGTTCACAAGAAGAAGAAGGAAAAGAGTTGGAATATGTTTGTGGATACTCAATTGCAAGATACATGGGATGCTTAGTGCACTGACAACCTTCTATTTGTCCAATTGGCAACCCACTGGAAGCCAGTAGATAGAGTGTTCTTCATAACCTATGTTATTGAAACCCTTCAAAGTTGGTATTATCAACACAATGGCACTGCGACGATCCTCAGAAGAATGAGTTTTGATACCATTAGAACTAAATAGCTTTCCCTCTGTAGTGGAATGAAAGCCGAATTCAGAGATATTGAGAAGAAGGAAGTAGAAGAAATGTTGGCAAGACAGTCCTCCAGAGATTAAAGCCCTTTTGATATTATTCTGTTGAGTACAAACAAACTGGGTGGAGCTAACTCCTTGATGAATGACGCTATCAAGAAGCAAACATTAGAATGATTCTAGACATACCTAAGAAGAGAGAAGGCAAAAAGAACACTCTTTACAGAAGTCCCCATGGTGACTCAAGGTCCCCTTCCTAGCTAGATCCATCTTGGAAATATTGATGATAGGATAATGGATGTAGTCTCTTTACACATCTTTAAGGGAGAGTACAATGAAGACCATGATCTTCATGTGGTCGAGTTCATGGTAGCATGTGCCGCTAACAATGGCAGAACCCTAGAGCATTGGTTAGATATATTTCCCGCCACTTTCAAAGGTGTAGTATTTCAGTGGTATGAGAGACAAGTAGTAGGAACTTTTGGCACATGGGATGACCTAAAGTTGGCCTTTCTTACTAAATTCATGGGTGAAGGTTTTGAAGAGCATATGCGAGAGGAGTTCACGAGAACTTAAGTCAAGTCCTTTGGTAAACAGGTGGAAGGATATGTATATAGAATGGAATCCATACCGAAGAGATAGACCAACCATCACACTTGGATGAAGGCATTTAGAAGGGAGTTTTTATTAGAGGCCTACAACCAAAAGTTCATAAGTTTGTGAAATTGAGAAGACTAGTCAACTTGCAAGTTACAGTGGAAGGTGTGAGACTATATGATGAAGTTGAAGCAAGGCTGTCAATGACCTCAGGAAGAGAAGTCTTACCTCCTTCCATGCTAGGAATGGTATATCCACCCAATGTAATCTCAATGACTGTTTCCTACCCCTACCCTCAGATACACACAATGCAACATTATAGTGCACCAAATCCACAATAACAGTGGCCTAAATAAATAATACTGAAACCCTACCAATTGAAACCAAAAGCCACTAGTCTTAATAGGAGCTTTGAATTAGAATCAAAATAGAGGACCCTTTAGATCAACCCAACCAGTCTATGTAGTGATTATGGAGGCTTTCCAAAATCCTACTGGAGTACTTAAAGAGGTGAAAATTTGAAGGACTATTTGTCCAATTCAGTCCACAAGCATCAAGAGAGAGTTGATGGATGTGATCACAGAATAGCTGAAGAAGCTAAAGGTGAATACCACCAATACATCCAATCCTGTTTGTAGGAGGTGGAAGAGATGTGATGCAATCTAATACATGGTGAAAAAAGTACCATCAAGCAAGAAATTTAGCCAATGAATGTACCCCAAAACCAACTGTCCTTGGAGCCTTTTGTTCGCACTATTTAAGGAAGAACCATACACAGAATATTTGCTCTATGAAGGAGATGCATAAAAGAAGGAAGAAGGATGAGGAAGCAAGATTCAACTTTTTGGAATCCAAAATGACCACCTCGGATATCATATCAAAGTCTAGATATTTCGATCCTAATTTTGACCCAAGGAGATTCCCCTCTCAAAGTTACAAAGGACGATAGTTTGACAGTGGCTAGAGATTAGAAGTGGGGTGTTATAGATGTGGAGAAAAGGGACATATCTCACCAAATTGTCAAAACCCTAGAAGGTCCATGGACTATAAACCCTTATGTAGTTGATGCAAAGGAGAAGGCCACACTGCAAAAGACTGTCCCAGTCTCCAACTCCTATGAAAGCTACCACCACGTGATAACCAATAGAAGACTCAAGAACTTGCCTACAACTTGGTGGAATTAGAAGTTGCCGAAATAATGCATGCTGAGAATAGATAATCCATAGTTCCAAAAGAGAATGTTCCTTCTATCAATATGGTAAATTTTAATTTTCCAAAAGAGAAACAAAATAGTATAAAACATAACAATATAATGTAGAATATCCTAGTGCTACAAAAGGATACAGAGAGCTATGTCAAAACAAGACCAGAGATCCAAAAGATAGAGGATGCAAAAGTACCCCCTAGTGATGGAAGAAGTGCAGATGTTGTCGTTTCTAGAGGAAAAAGGAAAGATAAAAGTGGGTATTGCCCCATTCCCTAGCCGATTGGAGAAGCCCATGGATCCTATCAAAGAGTATGACTTGGCCAAAGACCTAGACACCTTCAAACCAAACCTAACATTTCGAGGTTGCTAATGCTATCTCCCAGCTATTGAAAGAAATTCAAAAGCATACTAACAAGAAGACATGGCCTAACTACCACTAAGTCCAATTAATCCCTAGAGCATGTGAAAGGAGTGGACGTGGCCAATGCCTTCTTGGATCTTGATTCTCTAAATATTGGTGTTTGGACTGAAGGATGTTTTGTAGCGGATGCATTGATTGATGGAGGTTCATCAATGAACATAATGACGGATGTGACAATGAAGGATCTAGGCTTATAAGGCATGCAACCTACACAGTGGCTTATTAGACTCGTAGACCAAAGGAGAATTAATCCTTTGGGTATTCTCCCATATGTGAAGACAACTCTCGTAGGAAGAGACTATTGATTGATCTATTTGGCGGTAAAACCAAATTCTTATGGGACCTCATACCTTTTGCTTCTAGGAAGACCATGGATTTTTGAAGCAAGAGCATGAATTGATTGGTTTAAGGGACCCCTAACTCTAGACACAAACCCAACAAGGTGGTAGTCAAGCTATATGGTTCACAAAAAGTTAATGGATCCACCTCCATTGAAGTTTTAGCAGAATCCTCCAACGAAGTTACAGATGGTACATCAGAAGAGGACAAATCCGTCAAATAGATATTTTCCAAGAATATAGAGATAAATTCCCTAACAGTGGGTACTATAATCCAACTCCCAAAAGAAGCAAAGCCCTTGTTGATGGGTGAATACCCACTACCTGAACTAAGAATGACATTCTAAAATCACCTCTAAAAGTGAGATAGAGGCATGGATGTATTACTCTCCCTATTACATGGTTATAACAAAGCTAGAGATAGAAGTAAAGACAAAGATAAAAATAGGAGCACAGCCAAAGGCAGAAGCAGAAGCAAAGGATGCAACAGAGAGTTTGTCTATCTTGTACAAAGCCTGTAGAGAGGCATAAATAGATTATGTAGAAGATGAGGATGAAAGCCAAGATGAAGACAATGAAAGTGATAGGGAAGAAGCTATATAACCAAAGGAGAATACTAATGAGAATTAAGTTTTAAAAGTGGTTGACACTAAAGATTCCATGCTGTTAGACAGAATGACTCTAGTACCCTTTGGACTAGTTAATGAGTCACAACATATGCAAAATCTCCATAAGAAATGGATTAAGCAGAATAAACCTTCCTTTAGCAGTGCTCTAGTTTCCCTAATTTATCCTTCTTGAGAAAGGGCGATGATGATGCACCTTGCTAATAAATACCAATCCTACAGCCCAAGCAGAACTCAGAAGATTTCTATTCTGCGATGTTCCTAGAGGCATCCTTAGGAGATGAGTCCTTGAGTTAAGAGATAAGTAGCTCTTTCATAAAATCCAAAATAGCCATGATACAATTTCAACATCCCAAAGAGTCAGCCAAGTCCCGATGGAAAGAAGAAGTCACTTCTAGTGGTGCATCAAACGAGGAGGCTACTCCATTGAAGGAATCAGATCTATATCTAGAAGCAATTCATAGGACCTTCATCCGCGAAGTGGAAAGTGAAAAGCAATTAACTTTTGTGGATACAGATGGCACTAAAACTTCACTTAAATGTGGGTGTTAGTCCTCTAGAAGAGGAGTTATTGATCCTACACGACCTACTGAAGGATAACTTAGACTTGTTTGCATGGTCATAGAAAGATATAAAGGGGATTGATCCCACGGTGTGTTAGCATCACATCGACCTTGAGATTGATGCCAAACCGGTGAGGCAAAGACAAAGGCACATGAATTCAAATTACTCAATCCTAGTGAAAGTTGAATTGTTGAAGCCCCTTGAAGCTGAGTTTATTTATCCAATGGTGGCCAATAGTGAATGGTTTCACCCATCTTAGTAGTATCCAAGAAGAATGGACAGCTACGAACATATGTCGAATTCTAAAAGTTGAATTCCAAGACAAAGAAGAATCATTTTCCTATTCCTTTCGCAGATCAACTGTTAGACACAGTGATTGGACATGAGCTCTATTCCCTCTTGGATGGATTCAATGGGCATAACCAAGTCCAGATAATAGAAGAAGATCAATCCAAAACAACCTTCACAAGAGAATGAGGAACCTATGCTTACAGAGTGATGTCATTTGGGCTTGTAACACCCTTGCTACCTTTCAAAGGGTGATAGTGGCCGCATTCCAAAATCATATTCATGATTTTATTGAAGTATAGCTAGATGAATTCTATATTTATAGTCTAATTCGTGAGCATTGGGGACACCTAGACCAGTACTTTGACAGATGTCGAGAGTATGGAATCTCTCTCAACCTTGATAAATGTGCCTTTAGAGTCTCTTTAGGAGTTCTTCTAGGCCACATTGTCTCTGCACAAGGAATAGCAAAAGATTGCAGCTCTAACCACACCAACAACCTCAAACACTTAAGGAGATTCCTTGGCCATGTGGGCTATTATAGATAGTTCATTTAACACTTTGTAACAAAGTCAATCCCATTTCATAGGCTCCTATAAGGAATGACATAGAGTTTACTTGGATTGTTGAGTGTGACAAAGCTTTCAACACTCTGAAGTAGTGTCTGATTGAAGCACCCATCCTACAACCATCTGATTCAATGAAAGAATTCCATGTGCATACTAATAGATGGGTTAGATGCAGTCTCATGTCAAAAAGGCTCCTCAAAGTTAGATCAACCTATCTACCATGCAAGCTGTAAGGTCACTAATCAAGAAAGAAACTACATAGTGACAAAGTTAGAGTGCCTTGCAATGGTGTTTGTCTTGAAAAAGTCCCAACACTACCTTCTCTTGATGCATTTCAAATTTTATGTGGACCATGAGACACTATTGTTCTTGATGAATAAGGTAGATTGGAAAGGCCGAACGATGAGAGAGATCCTTATGTTTTAGGAGTTTGATTTTGAAGTGGTTATTAGACTTGTTCGCTCCCATGTCCTAGCTCATCATTTGTTGCGAATCCCTCGGAGTGAAGAAGAGGAGCCCCATGAACCAGACCTCCTTGATGCTTTCTTGTTTACGGTTAAAATTGTAACTCCTTGGTATGCAGACATAGCCAACATGTTGGCCACTCAATAGTATCCTCATGGCATCTCCAGTCGCGTGAGATGAAGAAGCTTCTGTTGAAATTAGCCCCCTACACTCTGTTAGGCAGTGCTCTGTATAAGAGAGGCAAAGATGAAGTGTTGCAAAGATGTGTTGCAGGAGATGAGATCGGGACAGTTCTAAAAGCATGATATGATGAGCCCTATGGGGGACACTTTGTAGTAGAAGTGATAGCAAAAAAGGCTCTACTTGTAGGATACTGGTGGTCTACATTACACAAAGATACCTATGGCTACTGCAAACATTGTGATGCTTGTTAATGGATTGAAAATCCTACTTAAATGAGCACTATTCCACTATAGCCCATCCTTCCCATCAAGCCATTTGAGAAGTGGAGCATCAACTTCATCAACCCCATTGATCCGCCAACCAAAAGGAAGTAGAATAGATTATGGCAACAGTGTGCCCTTATTTTTGTATGAGATGATGGCAACATTGTGCCCTTATTTTTGTATGAGATGATGGCAATAGCGTGTCCTTATTTTTGTATGAGAATATCATCACTTGCTTTAGCAGTCGCTTAAGAGTTTGTCAATATAGAGGTACTCATTTTCTCAACAAGATTATGGAAGAACTGATAGAGCTTTATAAGGCATGTCATCGCAAGTCCACACCTTACTACCCCAAAGCCAACGGCCAAGTCGAAGTTACCAATCACATCCTCTACTCAATTCTGACAAGGATGATTGTTGCACATTCTCGTGATTGGGACAATTGACTTATAGAGGCCCTCTAGGCATACAGAACCTCTTATAAGGCTGCTATAGGATAGACATCTTTCTAGCCTGGTGTGTGGCACAGAAGCAGTCTTTCTTGTCGAGTTAGAGCTACCCTCTTTGCAAGTGGCTATCACCGAGCACTTGGGAGATGCTGATTTACTATAGTGTTATCTTCTACACTTGGAATGTTTGGATGAAATATGCTAAATGGCCTTATAGTGTATGAAACTCACATAGGATCGACGAAAGGCTTACCATGATAACTTCGTCAAGCATAATGAATTCAAGGAAGGCAACTTAGTCCTTGCCTATGATTTAAAATTTGGCAAGTTCCCAAGCAAGCTCCAATAGTGCTAGATGGGCCCTGTAAGGTACTTGGAGTCAACCCTAATGACTTTGTTTCGATACATGCCATGGACACCTTTGAAGGTCCCTCCCTAATCAATGGCTATCATCTAAAGAAGTACTTTCCTCCCTCGAGATCCTAACAATCATAGCCACCAACAGTTCCTCTCCCTCTAAGAGGCGTCACTCCTTCCTACTTCTTATGCTACTAGTGATGTCCATCATTCTCAGCTTGACGAGGTGGCACCATTTTGCTAGCCCCTTACCTCCACCTTTGTCTTCTATTCAATTACCTTCCTATTCAATCTAAGTGACATGGCATGGATGGTTTTGATAAGTAATATTCTAGCCTATGAACAAAAGAAAACAACCAAACAAAAATTGGTTATGGGAGAAAATAACTTCGGTCCTGCCATGCTCACCTACTCTTTGAGAAAAGGTGGAAACACCCTTAAGAGTAGGGAAAAAGAAAAACAAAAGACAAGAAAAGAAAATAAATAAAAACTGTTGAGGGAGAAAATGAAGAAATTCCCTGTCATAAGAGACCTTGCTCCAAGAAAAGGTGGCAAACACCCTCGGGCAAGAAGCTCACTATAGAAAAGATGGTAACACCCCACAGCCTAGATCAATTGATTCCTCAGTCAAACTTCTAGGATCCAATTCCAAAGCCACCTCCCTTTGTGTACTATATCATGCAACTCTTTGCAGAGCATTTGTCTCCTCCAGTAGAGACGAAACCTCTTATATTCCAACACAAGTTCCTAATTTGTCAGCTACCTCCCTGGGTACGCCTCTTCATCAAAAAACATTGTTTGACATCATCAACAAGCCAATGCCGATCTTCATCGACAACCCCTTGAGTGCTATGAGCTTCATCCTAACAGGATGGGGATGTGAGTATGGGTTGCCTTCTGAATCTCTCAACAGAGTGTGAGACAGAGGGTGGGTGAGTGACCAATCCTTGCCCTTTAAATCTAAATGAGAGGTGAGATGTGTGAATGGAGCATTGCATGCATGGGTTGGGTTTGCACAAAGCATGATCTATTCTTGTGCACATCACTATAAGTCTCCCTAGCCTTCCTTCTTACACGTATGTTGGCACAGGACGAGATGCACCATTGCATCATCAATTGCACACAAGGCATAGAACATTCACATAAGTGGAAGTGAGGATTAAGTCAAGAAGAATTAGGAATCGAGTTGCCCTCATGTATTCATCAATAGAGCATGAGACAAAGGGGGGCTAATAGTGACTGCTTTTCCCTTCAATCAATTGAGAGGTGCGATTTGAGGGACGTTACGACATTAGCAACCAAGCACATTTTCGTTTTCCTATCCACACATAGGACGTGCCTCTGTCATCATCACATGGCATATCACTCTATTCTATGCAGCGCACTATCAGGCTCCCTGGCCTTCCTTCTTGCACGAATGCTAGATATGTCGGGATGCACGGATATACCATAAATTGTACACACTAGCATACTTCCTTTGTATCATTTCCCTTGTTGATTTCTAAAACAAGTATACAATATGGGTCTCATTCCACTTCTCTTCAAGTGATGGGGCAAGCGACTAATCTATCATCTTAACATGAGTGACTACCGAGATTGAGTGATGGGGCGAGAGATTAATCAATCATCCCAACATGAGTGACTATCGAGATTGAGTGTTGTATTCTTTGCCATCGATGGCTTACTAATTCTTCATCAATGATGCTACCTCCCTGGGTGCTATTTCTTGGTCCTTGCCATGATGAAAGCATGATGTGGCGAGCCTTGGTACCTCCTGTGGATGACTTCGACTCCCTAGTGTCGTATGTCGATGATGATCTACATCGACCAATTGCATGGGCCAAGTGTTTCTAACCCTACCTCGTGTGTTCATTTATATGTATATTATATCATAAAAGTGTAGGGATGTACGGGTACAAGTCATGGTCAAGTGTCAGGCCCTTGTTGATTAGTTAAACCGATTTGTTCATGTTTTAAGTGTGGGGACATGTCCATGCACGTCTTGTTTACATACATTTATGGACACCTTGCTAATTGATCCTTAAATGATATCCTATTTTTTTAATGTCCTGTTGAGGTCCCTTCCTTATCCACTTGCCTTATTCTAACCCATTCCCATGGTCTTCTCTTGCCCTTCCGGTTGTTTTATCATTTTGCTGATTCTCCATGTGAACGTACCTTATGTTCATCAAAAATTGAAATTTGACCATACATCCATGTTTGTCGCTTCGAATAGAGCCTTTTCCTTTTTTATTGCTCTCTGTTTCGAATAACAGTTTATCAGTTATTAATTTTTGAGGAATTTTATGCAAATCCGTCATGTTTCCATGCGAACGTGCCTTTTTTGCACCCAAAATTCAATTTGATATTATAGCCATGATCTTCCCCTTTTTGGACACTTTTCCTTTTTATATCCTATCTTTCCAATGCGTGGATTGGTCGTTATTTATTTGTTTGTGTTTATGGGTCTGTTTTATGCTTTTTTGTACTTTTTTCATGCGAACCCACTCTTTTCTCATCAGAATGGTGTCCTGTTTGGCTAGAATCACGATGTTAATCCCTTTTGATATTTTTCCTTTTCTCTTCCCCTCATTCTAATCCCCCAAAATTTCTATTAATTATTAATTGTGTTTTCCTACGTATTTTTTAAATTTTTTCTATTCGAACTCACCTTTCTTACACTAGAATCATGTTATAATCTAATAGCCCTATCGACCACCATTCCTTAAACATTTTATCTTTTTTAAACTCCTTTTTTTGTCTGACGGATTGGCCCAAATTAAAATTTGTTCGAATTTTCATGTGTATTTTTATGTGAACCACCCCATTAGTCATTGGAACCATTGTTAGACCTGATAGTCCTATATGTCTTATCAAGCCAAATATTTTTGCTTCTCTCACTGTCTTCCATTTTGACTTTTTTTAAAAAAATTAATTTTTGATTTCTTTTTTGCGTTTTATTTTTCTATTTTTTCCATGTGAATGTATTCTATTCTTGTTGGAATAGTGTTTTGACTTGACAAGCATGTGCAACACTTTTGCTTGAACATTTTTTCTTTTTTGTGCATTTTATTTCGATCAACGAATTTTGTGTTATTAAAATTTTTATGTATTTTTGTTCGCATTTTTATTAATTTTCCCTTTGAATGTGGATTTTTGCCAGGTTCTGCATGTCTAAGTGTCCACTCTACGTCGCTTTTGATCTGTGCTTGCTTCCCCCTCTCTCTTTCGATCCTGTCATCACGTCAAAATTTTTTACCCCCGCCCCGCGACAGTACGTGGGATGAGGGTGTTTATTTTTTATGATTATTTAAAAAACATTAAAAATATTAAAAAATCCCCCCAACCATTATGCCCCATACCCTCCCGTCTCTTCTCTCTCTTCTCCTTCTTTCTCTCTCCTCTCTCTCTCTCTCTCACCCCTCCCGTAGCCTCTGCTCCTCCCTCATCTCTCTCCATCTCTTGCTCCCTCCCTCTTCTCCTCCTCCTCCTCCCTCTCCTCCTCCCTCCTCTCTCTTCATCTCCCTCTCCTCCTCCTCCTGCTCCCTCTCTTCCTCCTCCCCCTCCTTTTCCTCGGCTCTCCCTTCCTCCCCCTCACCCCGCCAGCCATCCAGACCCCCTTCTTGATGCTAGACTATCCCTCCCCCCTACCCAGCCCCCCTCCTACCCCCACCCCACCTATCACCCCCATCCCTACCTTGCTTGCTAGACCCCCTACCCACTTGCCTATCCCTGCCCCTACCCAGCCCGCCTATCCCTTCTGCCCACCCCACTTGCCAAAGTGCCCTACCCCACCCGCCACATGCACTTGACCACCCCCATCCTCCCGCCCTACCTGCTAGGCCTTCTGCCCCCACCCGTTATCCCTACCCCTCCTTGCCCCTTGCCTCGCTTGTTCCACCCCCCACCCAACCAACCCCACTCTCCCATCCCTTTGGTCATCCTCCCAATCCCCCCCCCAACCCCAATTTCCACCCTCGCATGTTCTGCAGTCCCCTTGTCCCCCCATCCCTAAATTAGCCCCTAGCCCTAATTTAGCCCACCACCCACACAATTTAGCCCCCCTCCCAATTTGGGCCCCATCTCCACATTTGGCCCTTTCCCCCCTTAATTTGACACCCCCACACCGTGTCATGAAGCGAGAGTTCGCGTTCGGTCGTGGGTCCACGCTGCTGGGATTGTATCGGCCTATGCAGGGTTTTTCTTTGTGATGTGCTCGTGTTCGTGTGCATTGTGGGCATTCGTGCAGATAGTGCCGAGCCCGTTCATGTTTGTTCTTTCATGGTCGTTCGCCAAAGATTTTCTATTTCGTGTGTGCATGCCATTTAAGCCCCCGTTCACGTGCCAAGACGTGTGTTGTCTTACTTGAGAGGTGGACTTGCTCTGTTGTTCACATGCAGCCTGTCATTCACATGTTATGTCATTAGTACCCAGCTTTTACCCGCATCATTATTTATTATTAAAAAATAATCAAAAATCCAAAAACATATACAAATTTATAAAAGACTCAAATTAAATGAGAAATTTTATTGAAATTTTACAAGATTTTTTTTTGAGAATTGGAACAACTCATTCTAAAGGAAAAATGTACGTAATAAATTCAAAATAATAATAATTTGAATTGATAAATTCATGACAATTTTGTAAAAATTCACAAAATAATAGCTAAAAATTTTCCAACACACTCCCCTATATAAATTCTATCTATTTTAATTTCATTTTACCAACATGATATCATCATTGAAAAAATAAAACAAACATCAACATAAACATAACACTCAAAATTAAAAATATAAAAAAAAACAAAAAAACACAAACCAATATATAAAAACCTAATAAAACTTAACCCACCTCACATACAATTTATTTAAATAAAATCCACCAAAATAAATAAACCAATATAATAAAGGCACACTTTTAAAAAAAAAGCACAAATGAAAAAAAACATAACACACTTACCAATAAAATAAAAAAGCATCATTAAAAAAAAGAAAAAAAACCATGACTCACAAACTAAACCAGATACTGTTTTTGTTTTGAGTGAGGGGTATTAACCGTCAAGTTTTTTCTATTTTACCATTGTCCAAATAGTTGATTCTCTACGGTTGACATGTTGCACTTCTGTTTGTGGATTTTTTTGGGGCATGGGAGTCGTATTGGTTCTTTTTCCATTGTGCCATTAGACTTTGAAAGTGCCCCATACACACTACCATGTTCCATTTTCTTTTTCTTTCTTCACGTGCACCATAACACACATGTAATTTTTAAATAAAATTAACCCAACCGTTGTGCCCACAAAATTAAGAGAGTGCACCCCATGAATTTTTTAATTAAAATCAACCAAGTGTTAACTTGTAAAAGGAACCCTTGTCCTTGCACAAGCACATTGCACAATAACCCACATAATTTTGTAAATTAAAATTTATCTCTGATGGTCTAGAGAGCACACGCACATGTGTTGCAAACACATTTAACTTGTAAATAAAATGAACCCCCCCTCCCCCCATAGTCACCCATGCATGCGCTTTGTGCCAAAGATAATCTAATTTGTAACAAGGAATTGCATTAGTAGAAACCAAAGTTAAGCATAAGTTTGAGTGGGGTTGGGTTACATAATTCGATTCACCATGCATTAATGGGTAATTTAATAATAAACATCAAAATAAAATTATCACCCATAAAAGGAATCCGTGTAATTCTCACCCACCCACATCACCACACCTTAGGCTAATGACATGAAGTTATGGGGATAGGATTTATCAGTCACTGGTCAAATCGTATATGTTGTTGTCAATGGTTCTATCATGAGTCTGTTATGGTTTCTTTGCTTAAGTCTGAGTCAGGGATATGGTGTGAATTGATTATATTTTATTTGGATTGCTTGATTATGGAGGATTGGGGTGCCTATTTGTTTGCATAGTATGAAGCTTTCGATGGCATGTGTGTATAGGTCATGTTAAAATTTTTCTGTAGGCTATGGATTACCTAGGGTTGTCTAGTTTAGTCTTGTCAATCTTGTTCTTTTCCTTAAGTTTTTCTATCTCAGTTTTGTGGTTAAAATTCCCTCCAATGGTGGATGCGAAGCTCTATCACTCTCTTTTGGAGACTTACAAGAAGCTTTTGGGCTTGGTTTATGGCCGTCGGTTTTGTTTATCCCTTGCCACTGTCAATGAGGCCTTGTTCCTTCCTTTTGCAGCTTCTCCTGTGCCTAGTGGTAACCATTTATTATCCATTGCACAGATTCTTGCCTTGTTGTAGAAGGAGACCTCTACTCCTTTGGTAGTGAATAAGGCTATCACTAGTTCAAGAGTATCAATACCACATATTTCATCTCCCTTATGGAAGTTGTTATGCCAATTTCTCTAGGACCCCGATTTATGTCGAGTAAGCATGCATCATCCAAGTGTTTGTCCAGGGAACTATTGACCATGCCTATCAGAATCCTTGAGGGGGTTAAGTTCAATTGGACATTGGCTAAAATGGATTGATATTTTGAGTGTGTAAAGAAGGGTCAACTTAATATTGTTTCCTAAGGGGGTTTTTTTGCAGAAGATCATTCTATTGGCACCTCCCTTAGGTGCCATTCTTGTACCTGATCCTGTCCCACTTTCGTAGCAGTCTCCTTCTTCTATTCTTTCTCCTCCTCCTATGCAACCCAATTCAAATCAGTATGTGCCCCCTGTTGGGATTATTCGTAAGAAGCACTTGCACACACAATCCTTTTCATCATGTTCATGTTCCATCCCCTATGGTACATATTCTAATACCTAAGGTGTTTGGTAGCTCCCTTCCCCCGTTCCTTACATGTCCTAATTTTTTTTACGATACAACGGGAAGATACACTAGATTTGCAAATTCCTTCATCCCTCTAGACATTGATTTACTGGCACCTTGTTTTCCTAGCTCATGTCAAATGTCCAAACTACAATTGAAACAGCTTAGACTTCTTGTCTCCAGTCTATCTGCACAGGAGTTTCTACTTCTTTCTAGGACAAGGTAGATTCCTTGACCTATCAATTGAGCAAGGCCTTAGAAGATTTGGCTTCAAAAAGGTCTGCCCTAAAGTGACATCCATAAGCAAATGCAAGGAGCTACTGTTTTAATGGATTCTCAGAGCAAGCTACTATTAGACAGTTGGAAGTTAAAGTTGCAAGCTGAGAGGCAGATAATGTGTCCATCACTAAAGAGAAGGATGATGCTTTGGTAGAGATGCTTACTTTAGCCACCATGAAGCTTAGTGTTTGTAAGGGTGAGTTAAAAACATGCCCAAGTGATTGTGGAACCTCAACAGAAGCATATTGATGAGTTGCAATCTAAAATAGTTACCCTCTTTGTTCCCCCTCCTGCTCTTGTTATTCCTTCTATTGTGCATTCTAAGGAGGAGCTGGAAAGTTTACAGGAGGCTAGATTGTGTGATGCCTTTACTGCCAAGGTGAAAAGGTTACAACATCGTATGGATTGCATGCAAGAAACTTTTGCTCATTACAGTGAACTTGTCTCCCCTCCACCCTCTTTTTGGCTTAAATATCATCAACAAAGATTGGCATTATATATCTTTTTGAGCAATGTGGATCTACAACCTCTAGAGGGTGGTTGGTAGGATATTTGGTTAAGTGATTTGCTTAAATCAGTGTTTGATAGAGCCTTGGATGACCTCTTGTTCCTTAAGTCAGATTGGTCTCTTTCATGCATATTAAAGGTGACTTGCAAATTCCAAATAAGGAGGATTTGAATATTTATCTGGGGGATGTGGTTTTACAAGCTATATTATATTTACATTCAGTTGAGTTTGATCTTGTGGATGATATGCAAAACTTTCATTAGAACACATCATGGTGTAGAGGAGTTGATTGTCATCCTCCTTTGGATGATGCTATCATGAATCCATGCTGTCGTCGAGACAGAGTACTTTTTATAAGTCTAATATCCAGCAATTACATGCTAAAGTGTTGCAACACATTGTTGATTATCCTTTGTTTACTGAGGCATTCTTCTAAAAATTTAAATTATGTTCTATTTATCCTCACAATCCTCATGATCTTATTTCCTATTCCCTTATTGTTGCTCGCCTTCCTTCTTATATTCATCTTCTTACTACTAATCCTGATTCCATTCCACTTTTATCTTTTGCCCCTACTTTACTCCCTCATATTCCAGTTTTTACTCCATGTCCATTTATTGTTGATCCTACTATCTCTTCTTCTCCTACAGATCCTTCTCTTGTTGTTCCTCCTATTCCTTCCACCTTTTTTTTTAGAATCGCTTAAGCCTTTTGGTATCATTTTCTCCATTTCCAACATCATTATCTTTATACTTTCCATCTTTCTATGATCTGTCATGTCCACCTCTTTGGTGTTCTACCCTCATTCCTATTCCACCTCCTATAAAATATATCAATCTTCCACCTCAGTATGTATTGAAGCAATGGACTTTACATGATTTTGTGAAAACAGGTTATGTATTTAATTAGCCTCTCATTCTTGGGTCTTAAGAGACTTCTTTAGCATATTTGAACTCCTATAATCAATTTGTTGGTGTGCATGCTTAGTTTGAACATGCTTCTATATGACTTGCTGCACATTTATGTTGGTATCTTGCCTTCATATGCATCAATACTCCAATCTGAACACTCGAAAGACCATTCCAAATTTGACCATAAATTCTAATGAGGATGTGACTATTGCTCAGATGGATGTGTTCTACTACTTTGCATAGGCATTTCCTACCAAATTTATTATCTTGTTGGAAAGGATATGTTGTCTGCAATTCCTTCAAAATGTACATCTCCATTTTGTGGATGAAAGCAAAACCCTAGAACTTCTCAAGATTAGCATGAAGTTTAAGAAGAAACATCTTCATCCTATATAGTAGTGGTTTAGTCTTTGGATGTATCATCTTTTTAATGAAAATTATCCTTCTTTATAACTCTTGTTTTTTGGGGACCGGTGCCATTCATACTATATTTTGTTGTGTATTTGTGGATGTTGTGTTCTATATTGTGTGATGTGTGGTGTATATATATTATCTTTGTCACAAGGAGACGGTGAACTTGTTGTTGAAGAACATTGAAGCTAAAGCTTATTAAAGTTGGTTGGAGGTTGAAGTTAAAGATTGTTTGGATGACTATGTGCTAAAATGCAGAAAACTCTCATATCCTTTACTAATTTGTTTGGTTCTAGTTTGGCATGCTAAGGATTGATCTATACTTAAGGTGTTTTCCTTTTGTCAATCTGTTTGCTAGATCCAAGTTATTTTAAAGAATGGATGAAGTTGTGATTGGTTTCTGCATATCAAATGAATTATGATTGATTGATGATGAAGATAAAGTGATGAGCTAGTATTTTGAGCTTTTATTCTCCTTTTCTACAATCACAAGGATGCTCCTTGATTGTGGAGGAATATGTCGAGTATTGAATTGAATAGTTTTTTGAGCTAATTTTTTTTGTTTTTTGTGAGTTGAATGGTTAATTTTAAGGGTTTATTGATTGATTTTTGTTTATTTGGAAGTGTTTTAGAATGTTTTGGGATGGGTTGAGTTTTTTTGGGAGATCCATGATGGTTTTCAGTTTTGAGATCTGATTATTCTGATAGGTTTTGTGATGATGAGTCTATTTGGTCATGTTAGGCTTGTTTTACCTTTGTTTTGATCTATTTTCTTTTTGTTGGTGAGGTTATGCAATATCCCCATTACTTAGTTTATTTTGTGCGTATACATTCCAAAGAAAATTGATTTATGTTGCATATTTTTTTTAAAACTAGCTCTGAATATGAAGATAATAATTATTATTAATGAGGTATTATATGCCAGTTCATGGAAGAAAGACTTGGGAAACCCTCCCAAGACAAGCTTACTGAAACTATGTTTGTAGTATAGAACAACAAAAAGAACTAGCCTAGTGGATAGTCACTTGGTAGTTAAGTACACTTACACTTTGGGTGATGACATTGCTAGGATGAGTGACCTCATGGGAAGATTTTCCTACAAGCTAGTGGAAACTTCTCACGTGTAGCCAACAGTGCCAACGAAGCCTTCATAGCTCATTGCCAAGTATGCCAAGGCCAAGATGCCAAGGCCTATGCCTTGGTCGTCACCTGTCGCCCTCACCTGTTGCCCGCCTATGACGACGTGGTATGTGGTGTGTCCTCACCCATATATTCATCAATTTTTATCTTCGTGCTGCAAAAATGGAGTCCCCCCTTCCTGACGTCATCAATGATGTCATCAAAAACAGTAAAAGAAAAGTGTTCTCTCTTTATCATCGATGACATCATTAGAAAAACTAAGAAGCAAGCGCCCTCTCTTTATCCCCTCCCCCTCGGTTACTATATAAACAGGGATAGAGCATCACATCTGATAGACACAAAATACAGACACACACATAGACACACAATGATCCATGTAGAAGTCTCTCTGCTGTTGACGCAGCAAAGCTTTGCTGCAATCAGCCGAGCCTCTCTCTTTCTTTGTCTCTCTCTATCTATCTGTCTCTCTCTCTCTCTCCACCTCTACGTGGAAGCGCTGCTCAAATCCATCAAGATTTTTCCATGGTTCCAAAGAGACGTCAAGATGTTGAGCGAGGTCATGCTCAAAGAAATCCCTAACATGAGGAAGTAGTCATTGTTGAAATGCAAGAAGAAGCTAACCCTGATTCCATTCAACTCAAAGGATAGGTTATTCCACAACAAACTGAGGTTGCGACCATAAACCGTACTCACGATGGATGGATGAACGGAGATAATCAAGTTAGACATAAGAAAAGGATCACGATTAGTTAGAACTTACTTAAACTTACAAAAGCATGTCAGTATTTTCAAATGCTTTTTAGGAAAGAACACAAAAATTGATGAAGGGGATAGATTCTATGTATCGCATACATTGACAATTGTGTTAAAATTTTTTTATGGTTATGATTACTTTTGGATTTGTGAATGATAAGTTATGGCTCTTATGATTTCAGGCTTGCATAGCCAGATGAGTTGTGGATTGTGGTGGTTCGGGACATTGGGGTCCCCAACCCAGTGCTCCCTAAACACTATGTGGAGTGTGGAAAAACTCACATGAGAGTGGGGTCCTATGCTCTTGAGGGACATAGGTGTTTTTGATATTTGATCACTCGAGCACTTGAGAGGGCGAAGGGCCAAGTGATAAGTGCCCCTGTTATGTAGGATGGCTCCATAGGCTCAGGGAAGCTTAGAGAGGCTCTGAGCTAATAAATTCCCTATTGACCATGGATGGAGTGTGATCACATACATCCCAATCCTGAGGGATTGGAAGGTACAGTGTCTGTTTGCGGAAAGACGGCTCTGTACCACTCTGCGGAGTGACGGTGAAATAAAGTATCTGATTTTTGAATTTTTTGTTATGTGCTAAAGATTGAGTTTAACGAACCCAGTTTAACAAACTAATAAAAGGAAGCCGATTTTATATGTCCAAACAGTGTGGTAGCATGCTTTGCTAATTAGAAATCTAAGCAAACCCCATTGACAAAAGTAGGAGGCTTTGATCCTGAGACAATTGGACGCCTATGTTTGGGTGGACTCTTTAAGTTGGGTAACTTTCCAACATTAGATAGAGCTGATTAAATCGTGACACTCTCAATATTGGCAAGATTAGTTACCAGGTTTAACACCATTTTAGGGGGCCGGAGCTAAGATTTTACCTTATGGGTAAGGGGATCGAGTTACACTCTCCCCCGTCTCTCACTCTCTTTGAACCAAGTGTAGTGTTAACCTCAGTCCTGCCTTTGATCTATTGGAGGAGGTACCTCACAAGTTGGGATTATGAATAAGTATTTTGAGTATTTATCGAGAGCATATTGAATGGTTTTTGATGGTTTGAAACAGTTTTAGTTGAATTTGTATGGTTTTTATGCCTTATATTGACCCTCTGTTGCTTCTGTAGAGCCTTTGTCTTTGTTCTATTTTTGTTATATTTGTAATGTTCTGTAGGATGTATGTTTAGCTTGGGAATGTTTTGTAATATTGAAAAAGGAAGAATGCAAGCTCAAAATAGCTCGAAGAAATGGAAGAAGTAGATGAGGAAGGCTTTAAGTGAAGACTACAGTGATAGTGACAGTAGTGAGCTCTAAAGGGACACTGTAATGGCTATGATGACTCTTCATATTAGACATACCTCCTCTTGGGAGGGGTATCCATGACCAAGAGAGGGTAATTGATAATTATTAGTTGTAATTCCAATGTACTATTGAGTGAGGATATGTGTGAGAGAGATCAAGTATGAGAGATAGTTATTTTCTATGTTGAAAAACATTGTATTTATATGAGAGTTTGAGAAAGACTATGAAGAAATTGAAGATGAATAATAAGTGATGAAATTCCATTCAAAGTGGATCATTTTTTTATGTTTTTGTGATTCTTTGATGGATTCTAAGAAGAATATGGAGTGTGATCAATTTTGTCAGAGATAAAGATGTGGAACATTCTTTCCATGATGATGCATGAAGATTTGTTGTGTTTGGTGTTCTTTTTCTTGTTGTGGTTACATAAAGGATGAAAAAAAGAAAAATTTTCTTATAGTAAGATCCATGTTTCCTTGGTGTTCTCTCAAGAGATCCATGTGGTTAATGGAAAAAAAATACTAAGATATGTGATACTTGCTATGCCATCTAATTTGGCCAATAAACTACATAACCTCTTGCAGTTTCTTTAGAGGCTATATTTTACTCACTAACTCAATCTTCCTAAGGTTAGTAGCCATGCCTTTTTTAGAACTTGACGTACAACCTCAATCTTCTTGGGGTAAATTACCATGCATTCTTTAGAACTTTACTTGGCTACCTCAATCTTCCTAGGGACATGTCTTATTTAGAAATGATATGCCCAAGGTCACATGCCCAAGGTCACCTCTTTACTGAAAAAGTGGATTTAAAAGGGTTTAAGCATAACCCAACATGTGACACCTCTCAAAATAGAGCCACAAATTATGTAGATGATCGACCTTAGAATCAAACAAATAATGGCAAGTCAAAACCATAAGGACATGGACTATGTGTAAGTAGGGAGTTCTCAATAAACCATAGTAAACTTAGGAGGATAAGTGCATGATAATGCATTGGAAATTTGCCTTAAGTGTCCTAAAAATATCTAGTCACTTCATAGTAGGAGAAAATGAGACTTGTAAGATGATCAATAGGTACAATAAGAGGACTAGAAACTAGAATGTTTGAGCAAAAAATAATATAGAATGTTGTTCACATATGATCTATGAGGACTTTAGAAAATTCCTCTAGGGGAGAGCCTTATATTTTCCTACAAAAGGACTTGATAGGAAGAGGGAATGAATTAAACACTCAAAATTGTAAAATTGAGAAAAGCTTGAATAGCTATAGATCTTGATGATAAACCCCAAAATATGAAGGAACAATGACTTACCATTTGGTAGAAAAGGGAAGTCATTATTAAGAAACAATCATTAGACTTTGTGAGGGGTATCTTAGTGATCTTTTTGACCCTCTAAAAGGGGGTTATTAATATTGAAGTACATGATTATTCCTTCATGATAAGGAGAATGACTAAATGAATTTTTATGTAATGGTTAGAATGAATCAGTTACTTGAAAGGGATTGAGTGCCTTGGCCTTGATTGATTCTTATGATTGAATAACTTATAATTGGAGTTTGTGCACTTTAATCGAGTAAAAATGATTGGGTGATGCACCTACCCAAGAACCTTGTTGGGGCTTCATCACCATGAGCTAGAAATATGGCCATTTAGAGCATTGAAACTAATGCTTAAGACAATAGGTCATCCATGGAAGGAAGATTTTGTCTTATGGTGGCATGGAAACTAGTGGAGCTTTATTTGTATAGGTAGTCTTCATGACCAGCAGGCCTAAGTTAGAGAAGAAATCCTTTGTGACCATGATGTATTGGACAATGGAAGGCCCAAATATATATAAGGGCAAGGTGGAACCCTATAAGGGCAAGGTGGAACCCTAGAAGCAATTGGGTATTTATCTTGAGGGGACAAGCTATACAAGTTGTGCAAAATGGTATTCAAATAACTCTTTTAAAGGGATTGTTTTCAATTGCTTTTATGTGCATACTTAAAGAATGTTCAATGAACCTTGTGTACAAACTAATTAAAAAAGTTTTTATATGTGCATACATGTGGTAGGATATTGAATTAGAAAACTAAAGCTAATTAGTTATGTGAGGAAAAAGTAGGTGGATGGTGGTATCATGGATAGCCTACTAGTAGGTGGATGTGATTAATTAGGCGACTTTCTACATGATGTTTTACGAATAGAGTTGATCAATTATGGTTGTTTAATTAGCAAATTAGAACCTAGATAACACTATTTTAGGGGATTCGGGTGTCTAACTATGCTACATTAGAGGAGTCAAGTTTTAGGCCCCCCTTATTTTACTACCTCTTTGGACCAAGTGGAATATCGAATACCTTCATCCTTGAGAGGCTGCAAAGTAGTGACTTTAGGATCGGTGTTTAGATTTTTGTTTTAGAAAAATTGTAGAACTATTGGAATAATCATGTCAATGCTTATGGATCAAAATCTTGTAGACTTGAAGACTCTTGATTGGCTAAGTCTATGAATCTAGGAATTTGGATGGCAATGCTTGCAAAAATGTATTAGAACAACTACTACACATTGCCTCCTCTAGGTTAGCTGGGGTAGGTATGTTACATGTGGTATGAATGCAAAAAGTAACGAGGTTGGCTAATATTATTGATTTTTAAATCAAAGAATTAGATATTTGAAGCTAAATTTATGACCTTGATTGTTAGTACCACATGCAAACAACATGTTGTTGAACTAAGTTAAGCCATTTGAAATCAATGGTGAAGGATCAAGGTTGAGACCTTAGTTGAGATTTGGATCAAAGCCATGGAGGATAAAATTTCCACAATAGGCTTTAGTGCTACAAATGAATACCATATTTGATGGAAGCAATGGTATCATAACAACGTAATAACCAAATGATTAAGGATAAGGTGCAAGGAAGATACCTTCCACCTTCCTTAAGCAATAAATATGAATGATTTCTTTACAATGGAATAGCTAGACATAATATTGAAATCCTATTACTCTTATAACAGTCATGTATATATCCCAAATATTGAGTGAGTAAGTTGCTAGATTTTGTCAAGGGTTGAATTCACATTTTGGTACTTATCTCCAATTGATGAGATTGACTGATTTGAAAGAACTATCATGGTACTGAGAATGGTAGAGTTAACTTCAGTGACTATTATTGCTTCAAATATGAGGAGTTTGAGCACATATGAAGGAGATGACCTAATTGTTTATACTTATAGTCTAATGAGTGGAGAAACTTCTAGGTAGAATGCCCTATACTAAGATGAAAAGTGAGAAGCAAAAGAAAACCACAAAAATTGTGTGAGATCATGTGAGAGAGTAATTGAGAGAAATAAATAGTTATTTTTAATATCAATCTATTGTATCTATGAGAGTTTGAGAGATAAGAGAACAATGAAGATATTATTAAATAAAATTATTGCAATGTTGAAGATTATTTTCCATTCAATCTTAACTGGTGGATATGTTCTTTTGCTTTGTGATTCATGAATATGAAGAAGATTATGTGCTTTCTTGAAGATGTTGTCTTGGGATATTTGTATTATGATGTTGCATGAACTTGTTTCCTTTGTTCATGTTTTCCTTGTATGGTACTATCAGAAGATTAAGAAACAAGATAGATTTTCTCGTAGTTCTTTTCTTGCTTTCTTGGTGTTCTCTCAGAATCTCCATGTATTTATGCATATTAGATAGTAAGGATAGTGAGATACTGTGAGAGAGAGAGAGAGAGAGAGAGAGAGAGAGAGAGAGAGAGAGAGAGAGAGAGAGAGAGAGAGAGAGAGAGAGAGAGAGAGAGAGAGAGAGAGAGAGAGAGAGAGAGAGAGAGAGAGGAGATAGTGAGGGGGGATAAGAAGTACATGGCTTTAGTTGCTAGAATAGAGAGAGAACGAGAGGGGGGAAGAGAAGAATCATTTATACACTTATCACCATTAGCATCATCATCATTATTACCTTCTTTCATTATCATATGTATCATTGTCATTATCATTATCGTTCATCCCCACTAATAATCAAACTATCATAGTAGCGACATAAGCCTTAAGAAAATTGTCCTAATAATAAGGGTGTTGATCACTAACTTGAGTAATGCATAAGAAAATGGCACCAAAGAGATGTATATCTATTAAAGTCCCACAACTAGGATAGAAAACACCACATTTATGTAAATTGTATTGTCAAGTAATTGTTTATTAGAATGTGCACTGCTAAACATGATCATGGCATCATCCATTTGCATGAGGATAGTAGTATATAGTGTATGAAAAGGAAAGGACAAAAGGAACCATTGGATAATTGAAGCTAGTGATAATAAAAAAGAGTATAATTTAATTTAAAGACTTGATAATAACCTTATATAATCTCAAGAGAAGAGAATGGCAGGTTATTAGCCTAAGTAGTACATGACCCATGTGTAATTAGGGGAGCTCTAAATAAACCAAACCAAACTTAGGAGGATAAGAATAGGATAATGTACCGACAATTAGCTTTAAGTCTCTTACAAATATTTAGTCCCTTCCTGATAGGACAATGACGAGGTTCATAAGAGGATCAAAAGGTATGACAAGAAGATTATAAGTTAAAATGTTGAAGCAAAGAGTCGTATAGACTCTTATTTTTATACACCTACCTAGAATTTAGATTGTAGTTAATCCTTCTTAAATAAATCCCTTTAGGAGTGAGCCTTAGATTAGTCCAAAAAGGAGTTAGCATGAAGAGGCAATGAATTAAAAACTCAAACTTGTGGATTTGAGAAACTCTCAAATAACTTTAGATCTTGATAAAGCTTAGAAAGTCATTAAGAATAAAGGATAACACTTCATTGTTGAGAGTTATCTTAAAGGCTATCTTAGGTCTCTAAAAGAAGGTAGTTGAGATTAAAACATATGGTTATTCCACTTTATGATAAGAATGCAAATTGGATGATGGCACTTATTGCTTGTGTAAATGCATTGTCATGCAATCTGCAATTATCTTGAAAAGGATGGAATTCCTTGGAAGGATTGTTTTGCACCTTAGCATTTTTATTCTTGGTTTCTTATTATAATTGAATACGTTATAATTGGAGCTTGTGCACTTCAATTGAGTAGGCATTGCTTGGCAATGCAACCCCAAGGTCCTCACTAGGGCTTCATCACCCCGATCTAGCCTAAATATGACTATCTAGAGCATTGAGACCAACACCTAGGGCAAGGAGTCATCCATAGGATGATGGTTCCTTTGAAAGGCATTAAGGGAACCAATGGGACTCTAGTCATGTACGTGATTCCTATGACTGAAATGAAGATAGAGAAGAAAGAATCCATGAGTATGATGTAGTGAACATTAGAATATGTGAATCTAGATAAGGGAGAGTGGAATCTAAGAAGGGTTGGAGGGCTATCCATTGGTTGGATATCTTTCTCAAAGGAGACAAGTTATAAAAGTTGTGCAAATTTATTTGCAAATGGATTTTTTCAATTATGTTTATGTATATACCTAAAGGATTTTCAATGAACCTTGTGAAGTGGACTAATTAAGGAAGCTATTTTTAAATACACACATATTACGGTAGGATATTTAATTTAGAAAACTAAACCTGATTGGTTGTGTGAGTGAAAAGTGTGTAGAAAGTAGCATTGATGACCTTATCTTAAGGACAATTGGACTTGATTAGTTGAATTTCTTTGCACATGACTATTTAGGAATAGAGACAATCGATTGTGATTGCCCAAGTGGTACATTAGAACCTAGGTAAGGCTATGAGTGACTATGCACTTATCTTCCCTCCTTTTCACACTCTCTTTGAACTAGTGTAGTGCTGTCCCAAAGAAAGTTGGTTACACTTGTCCTTGAGTGTTGGCTACTCTCAAGGACAAGTGTTGGTTACACTTGTCCTCAAGAGGCTGCAAAGTAGTCTCTTTAGGATGGGCACTGCATTGTTGTTTTAGGAACATTGTAGAAGTAAAGGGACCCTTAGGTTGATCCTTGTGAATTGAGTCCTTAGAGGAAGAGACCACCTGATGGGCTAGGTTTGTGCATCCTAAGGGATCCAATAGTCGCATTTTGGAAAAATGATTAAGAAACTACTAAATTTTTCTTTCTCTATCCTAGCTAGGGGTTAGCGCATCTCTCTCTCTCTCTCTCTCTCTCTCTCTCTCTCTCTCTCTCTCTCTCTCTCTCTCTCTCTCTACACACACACACACACATGTGCATGTGCTTGTGCACACACATGCTTTAGGAACCTTCAGCACGTGTGAGAGGGGGGTTTCTCTTGCTAATCTTTGAGCTTGATTGGCACCAATATTCAAATTTGACATGTAGAGTCCATAGTAGTCTATGTGTCTTACGCTCATTAATTAGTTGCCCTTCTCTCTCTGTCTTCAATTTTCATAGTAGGGCCCTTTTTTCTACCTCCTTACTCCCAAGGATGGGTGAATACTAGAAGTTGATAGTTCCATAAGCATTTCTTTTTGTTCAATCACTTATACTTATTTGAAAATGCTTCTCTCTCTTCCCATTCTCCAATTTTCAATCTCATTTGTGTCTCTAGAAACTCTTCTTTAAAAAAGGTTGTATTCATTTTCTAAGGCTTTAGAAACACATAATTATAGTGCTTAACGAGTCTCCAAATATTTTTATTCTTGTGTATCTAGTTGTTTTAATACTTAATCTTTAGAAAAGCACACAATTGTAGTTCCTAAGCATATCCAAAAAATTTATCCCTCTTTATCTAAATGTTTTGATACCTCATCAAAGGTGCCAATCACATCCTACTTAATCTCACATCATTCCACAATTATGTCTAAGTAATAGTATTTCTTCAAAGTAAATAGCCTTTGAGCATCTGTAGTAACAATAAATCTATTTCATGGAATTGGATAGCTTGGGAATGTTGGTTAGGTAAGGCTTCCCAAGGACCTAGGTACTAGGAACCTTAGGATCCCCCCTTACAACTCTCTTAATCTTGAAATATCTAGGTCATGCAATAAGACTTCTTCCATGAAAGATTTTATCCCATATCTATATCCATCTTCTTTTATTCTACATATGCTTTTATTTGGATTTTTTTGTGGGTCCGTGGCTTTATATATACATTAAGGAACACAAATTTGCATGGTAGATTCATAAACCTTCCCATTTTGGCATTGATGGGTGCGATAATCTATTTCTAGCTAGACACTAAGCTAGTAGCATTCCATGCATTCTCACCAAAATTGTGGATTAAGTATATGTGAATATGTATTGAAGGTACACCATAATGACCTTATATAATTTTATTTAACAGATAAGATATTTAGGATGGTAGGTCAAATATTACAAAGAACTAGATAACATATGTGGATGAATATTGTGCTCTATGAGCTCACACAAGACTTAGAACACAACCTTGATTAATTCTAGGGTATGACACATTTTTCATGGCTATATCTCACTTATCCAACTTAGACACAAGATGACCTTATGACAAATCTATCTACCTGCAGATGCAATCGAATGACTTGAAGCATGGGTGTACTGAACATGGTTACCACTGACTTGATTGTAGTTGCGATGTATTGACAAGTATGCTCCATGATCTATGGGATGCACCTCGATTGCTCCACATTATCATGTTCACCTTCAGACGTGATGTAAAGAGGGAAATATGAAGAAAAATGGTGGAAGTAGAGAAAAACAAGCCTATTGGTATGTTCCTTTCTCCCTCTTAACTCTATCCCTTGCACACTCCCTCAATCTCACCTCTCACCATTAAAGGAAAGAATGGGAGAAAAGAAATGGCAAGAGCTTCTCTCAACTAAGTCCCCCATCCTCACACTCCCTCCCTCTCCTTCACTCCTACAATATCATGAAAGGGTAAGCAAGAATAAGGAGACCACAAGTTTGCACAACATGAACAACTTGATAATGTGAATTTACGTGATATTCTACTCCAAATAAGATAATTACAATTTTCATGGGAGTGAGCTTGGTTCTTGATTTCTCATTGAACATAATTTTTTTGGAGAAACAATTACAACTACTTATATTGGATGAAATTGTAGTACTTGCAATTAATTTTGTTGGTGCTCCCTTCATCCTTTGACTTGCTTGCTTCATTAGATTTATGATGGATCTAACGTTAACCTTAGAGGTGTGCCAATCCCATACCTGTAGTAGAACTGAGGTTGTCATTGCAACTCTTGCAATGGTAGTCAAGGAGATGGAAGATGACCTTATGAATGAATTGTTGTTATAGAGAGAAAATGGTTATGGATGTCATTGGGTGTTCTTCCAGTCTTCAATTGATGTGCAATTAGAGTGTCCTAATTAGGGATATATGTGTGGGAGCTTTCGCTCAACCGCCAAGACCCACGGACCACTTCTTATTCAAGCATTCCAAGCCAAGCACTAATGACTACCTCTCACATAGCCGACGTGCCATCCATATCTACGGGTGTAGTGAGATTACCTCCATGCCGATCGAGTTACCTCCTCTCCCGCGCACTCTGGTAGCTCCACGATCCAAGTGCAAGCTTCAAGCAAGCTCCATCCTCAAGCTCCACGCTCCAAGCTCCATTGCCGTGAGCAAGAGAAGAGAAGAGAAGAGAAGAGAAGAAGAGAGGAGAAGATGGAGAGCTTCTCCTCCCCGGTCCCTCACCCTCACACTCTCACACTCCCTCTCTCAAGCACAAGCTCAAGAAAGCAAGAAGAAGAAGAAGAAGAAGAAGAAGAAGAAGAAGAAGAAGAGAGCCACTTTTTGCCACACACAAGAATGAGCTTCTCATTCACTTTTCAACTTTATATACAAAACCCTAAATCCCTTTTGGGCGGTCATCCCCTTATCCCCTTTTTTACATGGCCGGTCATGGCCTAGGCCCTTTTTCCCATTGTCCTTCTATCTTCCTAGCTTCCTTTCCACCGCCCGTCTACATTTACAAATTGCACGGGTGAGAGCCCGGCGCTCCTTGAATTAAATCATGATGCGCTTGCGCTCTTTTACTAAAGTATTAACTTGTGTTTTTCCTTGCACACCTTTCTCCCTTATTTAGGACTTTTCTCCTTGTGCGTCTTTGTCTTCCGTTTCTCTTTGCCTTGGCCTTTGTCTTCTGCTTTAGCTTTTCCAGATTTTCCACCTTCTTTCGTTTGAGGGTTAACATTACCACCTCCTAGATGAGTGCCAGTCCGATGGCACTCACCGTCGTAGGTAGCAGGCTTTAGCATGCACCGAAGACGTGGGTGGCAAGGACATCTGTGGTTGCCATGGCAAAGTGTTGGTAGTGGTGGGGAGGAAGGTCATTGGGGGCACATTGGTGGTTTAGGTGGCTGGTGGTAGGGCTGTTCTTTGGGGGGGTTGCACTGATGGAGTACAAGTGGCGGTTTGTTGGGGATTCTGCACATGATGATTCTTGGCGGGCTTGCTGGGTGATAAGGATAGGAATTCAGAGTTGAGTGTCGATGAAGAGCAAACGACACCTTCGTTGGAGTCTTCAATACCTGCAATTGAAAATCTCTCATAGGTGGTCTCTCCCTAGGGGTAGTGCTAGTCTTCTCTATCGTGCATAAGACATAGTTTAATTAGTTTGGGAGACAGGTTGAACTCTAAGCAAGCTGAGAGTATTGTCCTGCACTTGAGGACCCAAACTGTGTATATACTTCAGTACAGATATTATGTGAGTGCTCGTGCATACTTAGATATTATGTAGGTAGAAGACCACGGGCTGGTTTCTCATAACGATGTGTGGATGAAGCAAAGTTGTCCATGTTGAGAAGAAGTACATGTGAAGGTGTCTGTGATATTCTTTGCAATGTGACTGCACAACGTAACATCATTGAACACAGGGACACTGCACGATCGGTAGAGCTGGTAGCTATTGGACCTGCATGATGAGGACAGTGTACGTCTCATGGCCATTCATGTGGTGCTTACCACAATTGATTGCAATGGTATTAAGGCAGAGTGCAAGAGGGAATCATGTGAATGGGTCAGGGTGACAGGTCTAATCATAGGCGAGACAAGCTCCCTAGGTATGTCCTACCCTTAGTGTGCCCTGAACAATTGTGGGTGATGCTAAGGGGCTAGGGGACTAGGGACGAAGCCAGCCGATCAAGGTCACTGGACGCACCTAATTTGAGGACCCCTAGGTGTTGTGCTGTGATCGTGGGTGCTTGTTATCTTTTTGTTCTCTTTTTTTCTTTTTTTCTTTCTTTTTTTCTTTCTTTTCTTTTTTTTTCTTTTTTCCTTTTCTGTTTTCTTTTTCTTATGCTTTTTTTTTGACTTACCTAAGTACAACCATTGCAATATGTTGAGGCTATCAGCCTTTCAATGGGTTGGGAAATGTCAAGCTTTGAAGGCTTAGGAAATGGATATTATAGTGATGATTGCGCCCTAGCCTCGTTGTTAGAGAAGCAATTGTTGAGATGGGGAGATACACTTGAGATCTTGCAAACCTCTTTGCGACACGTGATGTCGGTATAATTGAGGTAACAACTGTCGTGAGCCAACTGTAGAGCTTGACCCAAAAAGAGAGCGTAGCCCATGGCTATGCTTTGGGTCATGTGATGTGGGCACTCATAAGGGTGATTCTTTGCGTTCGGCAGTGTGGTTTTTGAGCACTATCCTGGGAATATATGCCTATTGCATCTCACATGCTTACCGACTAGTCAGTGTGATATATGATGCTCATGCTTGATGTCACATGCTATGTCATGGTTCCAAAATGCCTTTAAGAAACGATTGAAGCTCATTTTGATTGACATTGTCTGTCATTGGCCTATAGCAAGCATTCTTTGAGACATTTTATGTCTATTATCATTGGATGATACTTGTGCAATCCTCTTGGATGTTTATGTTTGCTATGGATGCTACATGTCTCAGCTATGCTTGATGGCCATTGGCTTTACCAGTGACTTGCATTTGTGGTTACTTTTGAGCTTTGGATACTTGACTTTGGAACTACTGTGGATGCTTTGCTGAGTACTTTGACTTGGATGCTCCGGATGTATGCCATTGGATCTTGGATGTAAAATGCTATGTACTTGATGTATTTGAACTTTGCTTGCTCATTCTACATTTGAATTTTCTTCCAGTGGGAGCAGCTTCATTGACACTTGATGTTACATAGAGCTTTTGGTTATTTAGTTGAGCTTGACTTTTGATATGGTGGGATATTCACATGTACATGCTCTCTTTATATGCTATATGTTTGCAGTTTATGGCTTGAGGGTTGATATGATTTTATCTTGTCTTGGACTCAAACCGTCAAGTCATTGTATTGCCAATGATGCATACACTTGTCTTGGTGATTTATTGAGCTTATGTTACTCGTGTTCAGTCAGTTGTGCATGATTGATATGCCAGTTGATGTATTCCGCACTGATCGATTTGCAGTTGATATCTTTGGGTGCTTGTCTTATGTATGCTAGTTGCTAGAATTTCTTACATACCTCGCATGATGCAAGATATCAGCTAGTAGTTCCAGTTTGTCATGTATCAGTGATAGCTCAGTTTTGGCTTGGTTTTCTTATTGCTTTACTTTATTTACATCAAATCATAATTGTAGATTTTGGTAGTTTTTATGAGGGCAATCACTTCCGTTTGACAGACATTTGTTCATACTTTGTGGACAACTTCTTGTTTCAACAGTCCTTATTGTTTTCATCTTGATCTAGTAATGGTTTTGGGACTAATTTGCAAGTTATTATAGCAATCTATTTTTCCCTTCTGTGCTTTTGCTTGGTCTCAGTATGACTGGTGGTTCGAATGATAGTGCTATCTTTAATATTGATAAGTTGGATGGAACCAACTACAGCTATTGGAAGGCCCAAATCTAGCAAGTTTTAGAGCAAAAAATGTTTTTTTCAAGTTAAGCCTTTGAAACATGTGTCTCAAGCCTGAACGTATTGATGTAAAGGATTGGGCCAAAGTAGATTATCTCTATGAGTCCACCATCATATTATCCCTCTCTAAGTAGATGTTCTATAATGTTATCTCTGATGGGCAGCCTGCATGGGACATATGGAAAAGGATTCACAATGTCTATGATAAGAAGAGCCCCGCTTCTTAGATGTACTTGGCTAAAGCAACTCATGGATCTTCGCATGAAGGAGGGCACTTCCATGTCAACCCACTTAAATGAGTTTCATTTTATTCTCAGCCATTTGTCTTCGAGAGGGGATTGAATTCAATGGCAATCTCCCCCCTTTGTTCCTCTTGCTTGCATTGCCTAAATCACGTGATACATTTTGTATTGCTATGTGTGTAAACATGCCTACTCATGGGCTAGAGTTATAGGATATATAGGGTGCACTCTTGAATGAAGAGGTTAACAGAAAGAATGTTGATGCTTCTCGCACCTCTCATGCTTTGACAATTTGATGCAATAATGGTAGGTGTGCTATGAGAGAGACTCTCAACACTCTCATTCTCAATCACGTGGATAGTTTTGCAATAAGTCCCATAGTTGTAAGTTCTCATTGACTTGTTATTATTGTGGAAAAAGGCATATTCGGCCAAAGTGCCATAAAATGCATGAGGACAAGCACAAGGAAAAGGGCAAGGGTAAAGTACATAACAAAAATGATGATCACAGTGTGTCTCTAGCAAGTCCCATGGTAGGTATAGTAATGACTACTATGAGAGAGACTCTTAGCAGTCTCATTCTCAATCACATGGATAGTCTTGCAATAAGTCTCATAGCTGTAAGTTCTCATTGACTTGTTATTATAGTGGAAAGGTAGGGCATATTTGGCTTAAGTGCCATAAAATGCACGATGACAAGTGCAAGAAAAAGGGCAAGGGTAAAGTACATAACAAAAATAATGATCACAGTATTGTCTCTAGCAAGTCCCAACATTAAGATTGAAGAGATTAATGTCATGTAGACTAATTTTGATGATGATTTCATACTTGTAGCTTCTTCTCTTGATACTTCATAGTGGACTAATGCTTTGTCAAGGTATACTTAGTGTTGGCTAATAGATTTAGGGGCTTTCTTTCATGTGACCCCTCATAGAGAGTGGTTCCACTCCTATTGCAGTTTGACTAGATTTATCTGTTTGGGTAATGACCTGGCATTAGAGATAATTGATATTAGTGATGTCCAGTTGCAATTTAGTTTAGATAGCATATTTACTCTTCATGATATATATTATGTACCAGCTCTCACCAAGAGCCTTATCTCTGCTGACACTTTGAATGATGCAAGTTATGTAATTTATTTTGGTGATTCCTTATGGAAGATTACCTGTGGGAATCTTGTCATTTCACTTGGTGCTAAGTTCAATACTCTCTCTACCCCTTGCTTATATCTGGGTCAATTGACCATGTTTTGGTAGTGGACGCAGCTCCACATGTATCTCTTTGGCATTGCCTTGAGCACATGTCCTTGGAAGGAATGAAAATACTTACTCGTTTGCAGTATCTTCTGCCCCTTTACTATAAGTGCTTTGAGTTTTCTAGTTATAAATATGGCAGGCAGACACATAATACGTACAAAAAGCCTTGTATGACACACATGGGTGAGCCATTGGCTCTCCTTCACTCAAATGTGTGTGGTCCCATTCCCTACAAGTCATTAGGTGATGTGAAGTATTTATTTCATTACCTTCATTGATGACTATACGTACGAGGTTTGGGTATATCCTATTAAGCAGAAATCAGAAGTCTTGGCTACATTTTGGTGCTAGCTTACCTTAGTTGAGAACCAATTTAGGTATAGGTTGAAATGCCTAAGATCAGATAATGGGGGTGAATATGTCTTTAAAGAATTTGAGCAGTTTTGTGGCAAGAGGGTATTAAGCATCAATTGACTGCATCGTATAACCCACCCCAAAATGGTATGGTGAGGTTGAGTGCATGAATAGGACAATTTAGGAGTGAGTTCATAATATGCTCAGCCAGGTAGGCTTACCACAGTATTTTTGGACTGAGGTAGTTACTACTACCATACACTTGATAAATCAATCCCTATGTATTACTCTTGACTATCAGGTTGTAGAAGAGGTATAGCCTAGAAAATCTCCCTCATATGCTCATTTGCATATTTCTAATTGTGAGGCTTTTTTCCAGGTATCAAAGGACAAGCATAATAAGGTAGATCCTAAGTCTAGAAAATTCATCTTTCTTGGTTATGGAGATGCAGGTGAGATGGGCTATCGCCTATGGAATCTATAGGCTCAAAAGATTGTCCATAGCCATGATGTTGTTTCCTATGAGAAGAAAATGCATAAGCAGAGCTTGAGCATGTTATTAAGGCATGCATGGTGATATTTTAGGAGGAGCCTTCTACTACAATATAGCCAACTAGATAGCCTATCGTAGTGGGTTGATGCTCCAATGACCCAGGTCCCTAATGCTCCACAGGACATCCAGGCTCCCTAGCCTATTTGAAGCAGTCTACTAGAGATAGATGACAACCTACATGGTTTTAGCCCTCTATGGATTATGTTATGGTGATAGATGTTGATGAGCCTCTTACTTATGATGAGGTGATGCATAGAGGTAATAGTCACTCTTGGGAGAGGGCCATGCAGTCAGAGTATGACTCACTATAGAAAAATCATGCATGGGATTTGGTTCCCTTGTCTAGTGGAAAGTGTGCTTTGCCATGCAAGTGGATGTACAAGTTGAAAAGTACCCTTGGATACCCCAAGCCGGTATACAAGGCGAGATTGGTTGCTAAGGGTTTCAAGCAAGCAAATGTTGTGGACTTTGATGAAGTCTTTTCTCCTGGTGTAAAGATGACTACCCTATGTTTGGTACTGGTCAGCTTGACATGGATCTTTATCAAATGGATGTCAAGACAAATTTTCTTCATGAGGACTTGCATGATGAGATTTACATGGAGTAGTCTAAGGGCTTTGCATAACATGACAAGACCATGTATGCAGATTGAGGAAGAGCCTTTATGGCCTTGAGTAGGCACCTAGGGAATGGTACCACAAGTTTAATACTTTTATGCATTCTCACAGTGATATGGATCCGTGTTTATACACAAACAAGACTCATGATGGTAGCCTTATGATTTTTGATCCTCTATGTGGATGATATGTTGATTGCTAGGAGTGCTCATGATGATATGTTGATTGCTAGGAGTGCTCATGATGAGCTTGATACCTTGAAAGGTCAAATCAAAAAGATCTTTGAGTTGAAGGACATGGGACGGACCTCACATATTCTTGGGATGCACATTACTTGCGATTGCTCTAAGGGGTTCCTTTACTTGTCACAGAAGGAGTACATCCAGAAGGTCCATCAACGATTTCATTTGCAAGATGTTAAGCCTATTGGTTGTCTCTCACCTTCTCATGTGAAGGTTAGTAAGTTCAATTGTCTATAGTTTAATGAGCGGGGTCGAGATGGCCAAGATCCCTTGTACATCCATAGTGGGTAGTTTGATGTATGCCATGACAGCTACTTGCTCTAAAATAGCATTTGCAGTGGGAGTTGTGGCATGGTATATGGCTACATCTGTTAGATGGCATTGGGATGTCGTCAAGGGTATCACGAGGTACCCAAAGAGAACAACAATTATGTGCATTTGTTATGGTGGCCAAGATATAGGAGTCATGGGATACATTGACTCTGATTATGCAAGTCACGTAGTTAGTAGGAAGTCCACCTTTGGCTATGTCTTCACCTTTGTTGTAGGTGTTGTTTCTTGCATGTCCAAGGTACAGAAATGCACGGCACTATCTACTACAAAGGTTGAGTATGTTGTAGCCACCACTTAGGCTTGCAAGGAGGCTCTTTGGTGGCAAACCTTGTCATTGTTAATGAGGTCCCTATGCTACATTCGAATTCTATGAGTGCTACTCAATTGGCCAAGAATTTGGTCTTCCATGCAAAGACAAAGCACATTGAAGTGTGCTATCACTTTATTCGAGAGGTCATTGAGGACAAGTCCATTGAGCTTGTCAATATCTCAATTGGAAAATTTACTCACTAAAAAACTCTTAGCAAAGTGTTTTGCCTTCCTTAGGAAGATGATGGGCATTGGATGAGATGAATTCTTTCCTCATCCTATTGTAATTATGTACATTTGTACTTTTTTACCTTTTTTGATTGTTCTATCCTCACTAGGGGCACATTTACACATTCACCTTTAAGTGGGAGTTTATTGGGGGTAAAGGCGCATGTTTCTAGCCACCCATATATTAGTTACATTGACAGTACTACCCGCACTATGTAGTAGTTACCTGCACACATGTACATTGTAGGTGATGGGTGCCCATCACTATCACTTTATTCTTTATTCTTTCAGTAACATTCGAATAAAGGGAAGGTTGGTCACACATTGTGACTATTGGAGTTCCCACATTACGTGTGTGTCTCTCTCTCTTGCTCTTGCTCCTTCCACCATAGCTTTTGCTTCTTCTCACATGCTTCCACTTCAGGGATCACCTCCTTCAATGTCCAAAAAGTACTCATCCAAAGAAACTTTTCAATGGTAGACTTCAAACTATTCATTTATTGAACTATAACTTTATATACTTTTGTTTGTACACTGAGCTATGATTCTAAATATTATCATGAAAAAGTCATGGGGGTGTATTTCTCCCCTCCTTGCAACCAATAGGATAAGATGTCGATTATTGCACTATGTATTTACAACTTTATAAGCACCTATGGCTAGTTTATTGTAGCTAATAGGAGATTTTGAACCACAATATATCAACAGTAGCTCTAAATGCCAATAATTCACATAACATAAGAGTTTCTTGTGGAGTCTCTTTGAAGTTATTGTGTAACTAGAGTTTCATCTGGAAACCACTTTGGTGGTTTCCTTTCTCTTACTAAAAAAATAAGGTTAGGATGCTAGCCTTTTGTAGGCTTATCTTGTAGGATGGTTCCTATGGATGTGAGCTTTTGGTTTGCATAGGGTGTTGTAACTGATGACATAGGGATGGATGCCTACAAGTAAACCATGTATTCCATGCACTGAAGGTGATCAAATGAGTAGAATATTGTGTAGTTTCTCTCTTTGGTACACTTTCTAAGTTTATGGTATTACTTCGATCTAGTAAGGGGTGGAGCCTTAATATCCTCATTAGGGACATGTTCAATAATTTGTAGTTCATTCTTCTAGAGCTACACTTTTATATTGCACATTTCCATGTGGTTTAGTTGACCATAAAATATCATCATCCTTGTGAATTCCTTAGCATTATTACTCTAGATGCGATTACTGGTGCAACTTTGTTTTGTGTTAAGTGAATGTGGGAAATTATTATGATGTTGGAAGAGTTGAAGGGGATGTGACCAAGGCCTCTTGAGAGAATAAAATGAGAACAAGAAAATATCTCCTTGCTAGTAGGAAATAATGACTAATAGTCCTATATTTCCTAAATCTTCAAACATACAACATCACATACATTCATGCACATCTCAAGAGCAAAGCATACTATTCCAAATCTTTCAACATACCACATGTTTGAACACCCTCCCTCCAAATGAATGTCATCCCAAGAGAGTAGTGCATACTATATTGAATAGATCATCAATGCAAACTAGTAGTTTATATGATTTAGCTCATGTGTTAGAACATAAGAAAACATTGACATCTAGCATGGACTACCTATGTGATGGGTGGTGAGAGGCTTTGAATATATGACATGACATATAAAAAAGTACATGTGAGTGATTCTAAACATGATAGTATGGAATGACATTCATTACTTGTGTAGACATAGGTAAAGGATTGGCATGACAATCTCCATTATTTAAAGGTTCTAGTAAACATTCTACTCATGTAAAGGGTGGGTTAAGGCTTGATATGTAGCTAATGATTTCCATTAACCTCGAAGCACATGTCCTATTTTTTCTCTTACCTTTACAGCTCTTATATTTGGTAATCAGGTTTGATTCATACAGTTTCATATTTTTTATTTTTCCACTCAAGTAGAGCTTGTAATACTTGTAATATTATATTCATCACTCTGCGGTGTGTAGGACTTTTACCAGTGATGTATATGAATATTGTGCTATTAGACTTATTTACTAGGATTGGATATCATAAACAGTATGAATCATTTTTGCTAGCTTATAAGAAGTGCCATGCAAGACCTTATAACTTAGGTCTTGAGTATGTTCTATAACAAAGAAGCTCGTGTATATTTTAACGTGCTTCATACATGTGGTCTAGGACAACAAGCCTGGCACTTTTCTTTCCAAGCATCTTTCTCTATCTATGAGACTTTAGATATAAAGGCATGGCAACTTCCTATGATTACTTCCACAAGGTACCATATGATGCCCTCTTCCTTAGGTGGCTAGGTTTTATCAAGTCTTAATGCTAGAGCATAATGACTAGGGCATTCATGACTTCCCTCACAAGTCTTAAGGTTCTCGGCATCATATAGGCCCATGTAGTTGGATATTGAGTAAACAAAGAAGGCATTTCAAAATTTTGGCACTTGGATACTTTTATCTAGGGCCCTATTCTTTTGTCATATACATGTGCATTCATTAAGACTATGTAGAACCACACAAAATTCCCAGAGGATTCAAATGTGCTAATTTGTGGAGTGTGTTGATATACTAAATGGACAAGCTATGTACATGTGGGGCTACATACATGTGGTCTACAACACATCTTGTACAAGATAGTGCTACGAATTTTTCCTTTCCATTAACTTTTTCTATTTATGATTTATAATTGTAAAGCTATTGTAAATTCCTATCATAACCTCCACAACGATAGTGTCTAATGCTCTCTTTATTAGGTGGCTAGGTTTGATCAGGTCTCAAGTTTGGAGCATACACGACTAGAGCATTAATAGCTTCCCTTAGGAATCCTATGCTTGGCTGGATTTGGAGTTGCAATTGACACAAAAAAGAATCTATCAATTAGTTGTGGTAGTTTCTTAGCCACATAGGATGTAGGGGCATTATCCTTAGTTATGAACTCAATATAGTGTATTAGATGTACTCCTTGCAAAAGAAAATATGATTGTGATTTGTCTTCATTTGTTGCCATAATTGTGGTTTTTTGCATGGGTGATTTGACTTTGGAATGTCCACATCAATGGAAATCCCTAATATGAAGCAAAACTACCTACACATGAAGAGAGGTAGTTTTCTTCTCATGAGTGTCACATAGCTTCTTCCATAAGTCATGAATAGTAGGTTCATTCACAACTATAAAATACATATATTTTACCAAGTGCATCTTAATAGTGGGTTTGACCAATCATTTCTAGAGATGTCTGCTATTTTTTCATTTATATCTCTTATGGACCCCTACTTCTTCTAAATAAGGACATTTTGGATATTCTCCTTCCATCAAACTAAAGTTAATACCATCAAACTTCTTGATATTATATAGTTCCCTATCCATTGTAGATTATGAAGCCATTTGTATAAAATACCAATCAACTATTAAGTGATAGCAACCAAAAAATCAACAAACTACACCAAAAAGTGACGCTTTCTACGTCACCTACTTAGTATAGCCACCAAAACTAAGAAAATATAGAAAATCAATCATTGTTCAGTATGATCCCTATCAAAATGATGTAAAAATCATTGCACATAGTTAAAACATGGTATTACAACATCAATACTTCCTCACAAATATGACAATGTAATAGTATTGAACTTTCAAAAGTATATCAAAAGATTGATCTCCTTGAAACCTTTGTAATACATCAAAGGACATTGTCCTTGCTCATTCATGAGAAAATCTGCATGGACATATGACAATCTATGTAACTCAAGAAATACTACAACATATACATCAAAGTCTTTGCTCTAGTAATACTTGCTGTATACAATAGCAATCATTATCAACCTCCAAAATTCTGGAATCTGTAATGTGCAACTTGTGTCAAACTACATGCAACATTAAACTACTTATTCTAGCAGTCTAATCATTGGTCACCAATGCTTGGTAACTTGTCTATGACATCTCTCTCTTGAACGCTATAATCCTTAACTTGTTTTGTAGTTTCTAAACAACCTATGCAGAATTGCAGGAAAAGTTAAAACAACATGTGTAGTGCTTACATGTAAAAAACAGAGCTCAAAGTAGCCTCGAATCAAAAAATAAGGAAACTAATCCATTCTAGGGTCACCCTTAGACTTTGTCGATCTCTTTGCACATGTTAAATCTTGTCCAAAATAAACACCATGAAAATTTTATTAGCAATGGTAGCTAGAGACAATCTTCTACTCTGATACTAGTTGTTAGAGCTATAAGGAGAATGGAGATCGCGCGCGCACACACACAGAGAATGCTATGTTTTTGGTCCCTCCAATATCTCTCTTATGAGTGGCACCTTATTGTCTTATCCCTCAAATAATAAAGAATGATTGTGCACATATATAGTTAGGGTTAGTGAGTAAGTCATGTTTGGTCTTCGCTCGAGTCCCAAATGTATATCAATCATTAAAATAGACATATATAATTTTTGTCGTATTCATGTTTGTTCAATGCATGCAATAATCATTTATATAAGCATGTAAAATCTACATCTTAAGAAATTTTCCCATTTTCAAGTACACCATGTTTTAGCATTGATATTTATTCTAAGCACAACTTTCAAGACTTCTTGGAACTACATACTTCCCATAACACAAGGACAAGTTTCCTTGATAAAAAAGACTTGAATGTTGATGGAGATGGAGATGGAATATATTTCCAAGTAACATACATGGAATCAAACATCATTTTAGAGTGATTCATTTTTAACACATGTCGAATATATTTGAAAGAGATAATCACTACACTTTTAAACTAATATCATTGATTAGTTCATTAAAGTAATAAGAAAGCACACGTGTTTCTAAAAATGAGATTGCACCTTTGTCATCTTTGTTGGTGGATTCAAATGCAAAACCTTTGATATGTAGTTGTGTTGGATATCGACATGCCACTTTTTATCTTACCCAATTTCAAAAGCTTTTATCATCCATTCCAATGATGCTTTATATTATCTCCTTTTGCCTCATTTATGTTTTTATGACCTTTGCATGAGGGAATCATAGTGACCCATTCATTCAATTTCAAATTTTTCGAATTCCAAACTCCATCTTTTGTTTTATTGTGTATAACGGTCCTTTCATAAGCCATTATATCAACCAAGAGGCCCACTAAGAAAATGAAAATAACAAAGGAAGAAATGGAAAAGGTAGAAAGTATCATACATACACAAAGAAGGGGTGGCCAATTCAAGGTATCTCAATGTCTGATAAAATACAAGTGTTTTTTGGAGCACTTGCTTAAGTGATCTCCATCATGTGGTGGCATAAACATCTTGCCTCCCTATAGAGGAGGTCCATCTCTCCCCCTTCCATATAGGCCAAAACTCATACATCCAATAAGCTAATGGAAGTTCTATAGCTCAACTGATTGGACCTTAGGGATCCTTTCTTACACAAAATATCATAGGAATTTCATGAGGTAAGCTTTGTAAAACCTTCATTTGGCAAGAAAGTACTTTTAAAGAAAATTAAACTAGCATGCAATTTGACACTCTCCTCCTTCTAATGATTCTTGCATGAGTCAACAATTTGTAGGATAGCTTCATAGGTGGTACACCCATCACTTCATGACGCAATCCCCACTATGGTTAATGATCCCCTTCAACTCTCCTATCACTTGTACACAAGAATCCTCTCTTCCACAATGGTGTTATTAGTCACATGGCTATGTAGAAAACTTTTTATCATGGTGTATCCTCCTTAGGAATGAGATATCAGGGCCGAAACTTCCTCTTTTTAGCAAGGCATCAAATCTTGCAAAATTCCCCTCCACCTGTGCCAAAACTAGCAAATAAGCAAAAGATGCCACTATAGAAAACCATTGGCATAGAAATGAAGCTCTTTTCCCAAGAAATAAAAGCTACAAGAATGACAATGGCCACCATAATTTTGGCAACAAAGCACCATTATTAGCAAGCAAACAAGGAGAAGCCCTAATAGTGTCAACTTAGGTACGTTCTCGTTTAGATTTCCTAAGGAATTAAATTGATGGATACATATGAGTATGCTAGACAATTACTTCTTCTTTATAATTGAGTTGTTAGAAGTGGCCGTTAATTTGTTAGAGTGTGTACATTGGATGCTTTGAAACTCTTTCCTTCACTTTGTTCAATTGTTTGGCACACAAACTTTGATGGAATGGTCCCAATTCTACAAAGGTGCTAGTCTAGGTTGAGTTCCCAAATCTTCCAAACCACATGTATTCTTACCTCAATTTTTTGCTTCCCTCTTACTTAACATGTAAGGTCGGAGGCCTCAAGCTAAGATGGCACCCACAAGTTTTGGTAGAAATTGATCTGAAAAAAAAATAATGGGTCAAGAAATTTGCATGTAAGTGATTCTCTACAAAAATATCTTAAATGGATGCTTCAAATGCCTTGAGCAAAGGTATTTCATTAAACATTCATTAGGGCATGACAGAAAGATCCACTCACACCTCAAGATAAAGATGACCAAGGCTTTCAAAATGTTCCATCCAAGAAAAATAAAGGTAGTAACAAAAAAAAAAGGTTCTATGAAGATTGGATCTAGAAGGGCAAGAGCAACAACAAGTGTGTGCCCTTCTTTTGAATTTAGCTAGTCAAGAATTTTAGGAAAGTAAGATGAACATCAACTCATGTGAGTAAGAGATCAACGACTTTGGTCTCAAGTGCCCCCCATATGATCTATGGAAATCACAAGGTGAATAATATATCTTCCCAAAGGATCCCAATTCCAAAGGTTCATGTAACAAATTAAATAATTCTCAAAGTACCATCTTTCAAAGAACTTTTGTTTTAGATAGGAGCAAATGACAATAATCCAAAGTTGATGCCAATTTCAACAATCCTTTATGTGATATAAAAGATTTGTAAGGTAAGAGAAAATCCCAATTTCTCTAAGAAATAAATATGTAACCCACTAAGTCCTCTTTTTTAAACTAAAGGGGCTAATAGACTCCTTAGGAGCTCAAGTAATTGGCTTTTGGCTTTACCAAGATTCCATGTTATATGATTTTGTTTACTTTTAGGAAATCAAGGCTAATGGGGAGCAATCAATGAAGAAAATCTAGTGCATCTCAACGGATTGCACAACAAAATCAACCCCTTCATCAATCTAACTATTATGGATAGTGAGAATCAATGGATTGCAAACCATACAAATCCAGAGGAAGAAGTAGCTATTTCCCTTTATGATTCAAGAATGCTAGCTTGATCACAAAAATTTGGACATCCTTCAAGGCCATTCCTTGCCCTATTACCTTGATCGGACACTTTAATATGGTCACTAGAAGGACTTTACTATGATGAAATTACTAGAGGACAAAGTCAAAGGAAAATGAAGCATCACTACTAGTAGGGAGAAGGAGTTGTGATGCCATGTTAGGGCTTCCATAGTCTAATCCAAATCAACTTGTTCTCACCAGGTACACTTGGGCTAAACAAAAAAGGATGAAAATAATAGGAAATTTCAATGTGAGTTTGTGAATGAAAACTCATTGAAGTAGTATATGTGAGTGTTGCATGCACAATGTCATAACAAAATCCAAATATGTGTGTGCATGTGTGCATGCCAACATGCCTAAATGTGTGCATGTGTATAATAACAAAGCAATAGTAATATGAGCTAGAGTCAAAACTATAACCATACATTGTAAGATTAAATCAATGGATTTGGGGTTCAATCTTAGAGTATGTCATTACATAATGTTGAAAATTACATCAAGCTTTGTCGCAAGTACAACCTAGTTGTTGTATCCAATTGAATACCTTGTTCTTGTTGCATGGATGATATATTTATACAACTCAACTTTTGTATAAGTTATCAAGACCCTTAGAGTAATCAAATACCTTGAAAAAAGGGCAATGTTAATTTGTATAAGGTGAACACATTAGTCAAAAAAATTTGAGCCATCCATTCAATGAAGCACAACTTGTACTCAAAAGAAATTGAATCATCCATTTAATGAATCATAACTTGTACTACTAATTATAGCATCCTTACTATTTTCACTAGTGCCCAGGTGTAGGTGTAGGCCAAACATATACATGTGAGTAATAATGCCATTTAGAGCTTAATATGGATAGCATTAGTGCCACTTAGAGCTTGATATGGATAACATGAATGTTATTAGATGTTTAATTAAAGAATATGTTTGATAGTAGAAGTCAAAGGAATGTAATTGTGTGTGACAATGTCACTAAATGTATTGTGTTTCCCTATGATACTACCACTCATAATTATATTTGTGTGTGATAATACTAGTCAAAGTGATTCTCTTTGTGTGTGAAACTACTAGTCAATTTAAGTCTGTGTAATAATCAAAGCAATTATCTTTATTTATGTAGATGTTTAAGGATGCACACAAGTGAGTATAGCATCTTATCTTTAAAATGCAAGTCCATGGTAGTATGGATGCATAAGCATTTAACATGGACCTGGATGCTCATTTGACTATACAATTGATGTGCAAAACTCTATCAAACTTACAAAATTTGAGTTATATAAGCATTTGAATACACCATAATTTAATGTTTAGTGTTGCTAGTTTTTTTAATGAAATATGCACCATTCAAAATGCTCACTTAATTGTCCACATTGACTATCTACATTGGAACATTATGTCATCAGTAACCTTGCAAAACTTGACTGAACTTACAAAAGTTAGAGTATATTAGCATTTGAATACACCATACGTTAATATTTGCTAGTGCTAGTTATTTCTATTAACTTGGGGTTAAAGTATAATTACCTTTTGAAAATTGTTTGGATGTCCTAGAATCAAGCTTGATAAGTTGGGCATCTTCATGAAGTTGACTTAAGTACTTGAGGTAAATAGAGTTGCTTTTACTTACAAATGATATGTGCCATGGTCAAAACTAAAATAGATATTTTTTGAGAGAGTCAAAATCTCCTAAAATATTGTGTAAACTTGTGGGGCTATATTCCATGATTAACTAGAAGCTATCTTACAAAAGGATACCTAAATTGCTATACTCTCACGTGCTATAATAGGGACACAATGATGAGTTTGATCACACTAGAGGTCCAAGTGTTGATGTACCAAAGCTTGTTGTGTCATAAAAATATTACTCATGTGATATATTCGATGGTGCAATTGGGATGGTCAATAAGTGCTTGTTAGCATATTTACTAAATAATTTAATATTTTGTTTAAATTAGAAGAGATTCCTCAAGGCTCTAAGGTACTTTTCAACTTTTGATTACTTCAAAAAGTAAGTATCACTTTGTATGCTATAGACTAGGAACTCTAGCCCTCTACTCCTTTTGCCTTTATCCTTTAAAACCCCTTATAATGGAAGTTTCAAAAAAATATTTTTTTTTAAATACAAAGTTGTTCCTTATTATATGAGGAACATGAACTTACAACATGTAGGAATGTGTTAAAAGCTAGGCTAGGTCTCATATGTAGGTCTGCAAGCTACCTTCTTTCTACATGATTGCTATACATAACAAGCCAAGCACCCAACTTTGTTACATCAAAAGTGGTGCATATATGATCCGATTCTTATCATGTAAGTAAAAATGTCAATTTAGCTTATAGATGATGTGTGAATATGTCAGAAACATATATTTAATGAAAAAAGTTCTTGAAGTGACAATATTTTAGTACAACACTATTAGGTAGTTTGATTGTGTCAAAGGAAGTTATTGCTTTGAAGACACAAACCATCTATTCCCAAGATTCCATTCTCAAATTTCAAAAATGACATGCAAAGCTAGAGAGGTTCAAGAAACCATTGTAAAGGATGTAGGGACACTATAGGTGTCATTGGTATATATGATAATCCTCATCCCTAGATTGAATGTGATATTTTATTGTGACTTGCTAGAAATGTATGCATGTGTTGTGCACAAAAGTTTTTCCTTGACAATTGAGGAAAACATAGTACTTGTGTTCAAGAATCTCATTCATCTTCTTGTAGGGGAGATGGACTTTATATAATAGCCCATACAAAGGCCTTATGCATGAAAGGAAAGAGCACTTGAAGTTGTACAATATTCCATGCAAAGACAAAATACATGAACAAAAGTGTTGAGGATCCAAGTGCAAGGATCATTCAGATCAACATTCTCGTGTGCATTTAGAAGTCTTTGATGTTATGCACATGCAAAACCATAAATTATAATGTAAAGCTTGACATGACTAGAAGTTGCTGGCAAGTTGCCTAAAGGTTGGGCTATATTACAAAGTTTGAAAAGATGTGAAACATTCTAATTACTATAGATTCGCGCATTTGATTCTAACTTCTCGTGTAAGTGAAACACAACCTAACATGAATATACAAGGAAATCTCCTTCCCCACAACTCTATTTCTAGATCCACTATTTATGGAAAGTGTAAAGTGCATACATACTTATAGTTGTTTGCCATGCTGCTTGAATTTGTGGAATCAAATTTTTGGTTGTAACAATTAGAGTGAGGAATCAAATTTACTTATAAATGTATTTATCATGGTGGCCTTTAGCAATTTATCTTAATCAACATGGATCTTGTTGACAAAGATTATGAAAGGGGCCATTAGGATTTTTTTCTAGTTGGATTTGGGTCTACTTTTTGTAAATTGGTAAGTGCTCTTTTCTTCAATGCTTTGGCTTGAGTTTTTATCAACATATATTTGCACCCTCCTTTCATGCTAAAACACTTAGTGTGCCAAGGCTACCCATTACCTCCACTTATGTTTAGCTTGGTCAAAACCCTCTAATACAAGATATTGGTTTTCTAGTAAATTAGAAAATTATCAAAGGCTTACCTTTTCCCACTACAATATAGAATTTGTATGCTAGCCATTTGTTGATGATAATATGATTATTGTTCCCAAGGATCCATATATTATTCATCTCCTCTTTCAAGTTTAAGATAACTTATGCAAGGTGACTAGGTCTCATACTAATTTGGAAAAGAGAGAGATTTCAAAGCTTCAATTCAATGAGGATAAGAAAACAGAACAGCTCTTCAATATCAAGGATGTAGTATTGAGTAAACTTTTGAGGTGCCTTAGTTGCCCATTTGTTCTAGGCCTAGTTGTGAGACAAAGGTTATAATGGATGTGGGACAAGATGAAGCTGAAAATTGAAAATTAGAAGCGTATGCATATTACATCTACCAAAAAATTGTGTGAGCTAGGCCTTATATACCTAATCAAGCTTGTTGTTTTGCATTCATGTGGCTAAAGAAGCTCTATTGAGACCCCACAACCATGGGCTCAACTACTTTGATATAGTTCCCTATGAAAGAGACAATGGGTGAGGGCTAGTTTTGCTGACTAGGGAAGCATATCCTTCCATAATTCATATTCCATATTCATAGATCATTATTAGTAATATAAATGGTCTTTTATGTACTAGTAATGGCTCCTTGATGCCTCTCTTGGTTGGAGAAACATATCTACTACCCTAGAATCTACACAAGCATGATGATCACATTAAGTAAAGATAACACTTATTTCCCTTTTGTGGAGAATAATCCTTGCTCAAAAATGAGTATAGTTCAAATGTAGGCATTGTAATAATGAATGTACCTCTTTGTTGATAGATATAAGCTTGTTTTTCTTGAATAATGTCATGTATTCATCATATGAATGTTAACTTTTAATTTATAGATGTTAAAAAAAGCTTACTCTATCTTCTTGTTTTTTTAGTCAAAACATTTCACTCCCTATATGTGATAGGATGAGGGAGAACTTAAAAGGTAAGCAAACCTCAAACTCAAGGTAGGATTTAAAATTGCCAAATTGTGTTGGCATTTTAAAAGTTTGATATATGAAAATGGCAATGTCCATGATAATTGTGCTCAAAGCTCTTCGTGCCACTAGCCAAAAAAGGCTAACAAAGAAGTAATTTAGAGATAGTGCCTAATGCCAACCTTTCCTACAAAGAACTTACACGTGGCCATGCATAAAGTTGAACTACATCATCTTATGAATGATTTCTCCAACTAGATATGTGATGTTCAAATCTAGGGGTTTGGCAAGGCTCTTATTGGAAACATTGAGCAAGGTAATGGGCCTCCAATCCCTGCAAGAGTATCTTCTTGAAATTTTGGAATGAGATTTCTTACACCAATGTTGACAAATTTATCAAATGGTTTGACTTCCTAACTTCATTCACCATACATTTCAAGGCTTGTCACACAGAGGTCCTATAGTTCTTATAAAAACTCCACTCACATCCCATCTTGGATAAGATATTTATTTTTATTCATTTTTTTCCCACCCCAAACTTGAGCTCATCTTCAAAAGGGGTGACCCAAATTAACATCATTCTCATGGGTGAGAGATCTTGGCAACTTTTCCAAGGAACTTAAAGCTCCTATTATGCTATAGATCATTGCTAACAAGTTGTTGCCCAACAATGTTAGATAGAAAGGAGTTAAACACTAGACAACAACTACTTGTCCTCCTTCTGCATATCACCACCTTCATCCACCATCTCCACTATTGTGTCATGTAGTCCCTTCTTCCTTATTGCTTTGAAGAAAGGGGAGGTTTTCTCTAAGCCAAACTAGTCAAGATACTGAATACTTGCACCAAAAACTCTTGACTCTTCTTCCTTTTCCAAGTAAGTTTGGGTATTGTGGAAGAGGTTATTCATAATCTGATGACCCAGTATAGCATGCACAATCACAACAACAAGATCCCTAAAGTGATTTGTAGCCAATCTATCCACTCTTCTCCATTGAACTTGGTCTCTACCATAAGAATTTCATGCCTCCTTCGGAGCATGGATTTTTCAATTTCAAATCATTTTTGGGTTATCTACAACATCAATACTTTTTTACACCTCCACCACCTTGCATTTCAAAGCATTGTGACTTAGAAAGGAAACATTTAGTTTGAAATGGGGTTTTGATCTGACAAACATGAGATGAACCAAAAGTGGAAAATGTTTCAAAGTTGACACCAATGACACATGATCCATAGATATCATTTCATTGATCCACCAACCAACAATGGAGGTGTACATTTGATCAATGCAAGTAGCCTTCCACAAATATTTGTGTGCTTGTTTTGCTAGTTGAATCGGCTTAGCATTGTACCTCTATCTAAAATATCCAAGTCATGAGCTGATGTGAATGACGCCCATGCATTGCATTTGCATGTAGAAATTAACTCCCCCACATGCAATTAGTCACCTTCTTCGAAAATCATGTTCTAGCCACCCACAAAAATAAAAGCCTCTTATAATTCCATATGGGCCAAATAATTCCATAGACTTTTCCTATTAAACATGCCTTGATTATCTGTGAATTCTTTTCATGGCCTACCATCAAAAGTAAGTGCTTAATCAAGAGAATTTCTTGTTTGTATATTTTTGCTTCTTCTATCTTAAATTTAGTGCTAGTGCTTTGAAATTTTTATCTAGTTTGATGATTGAATAGTGATCATTAGATCCTGATAATGTACGAGGTGAGTCAAAAAATATGTTATTTTGCAAATACTACTAGTAGAAGATACTATGGAAGAGCTTGGCAATAAGAACTTATGTCTCTCTTTTGAGGTTAGTTTGTGTTCTTTGAAGTTGTTGTCAAGAGAATTTACTTGGTCTGCACCTTTAGAGTTGCACACAAACTTGTATTCTATATGGAGCTCATTGTTTTTTAGGGAAACCTTGTAAATACTATGTCTACATAGATTGTGTGGGTCCAAATGCTACATGGAGGATATTGCTTTGTTTAGGGAAACTTTGTTTTTGTGGAGGATATTGTTGTACAAACATATTCGCAATTTGAAGTCAAAAACTTCAAAGTCATTGCCCTTCAACATTTTGATCATCAATTGCCAAATGCTACATGGAGGAGCTAGTGCATATATATATATATATATATATATATATATATATATATATATATATATATATAGAGAGAGAGAGAGAGAGAGAGAAGATGCGAGGTTGAAGAAGGCTAGGTAAGGCATTTGCGAGTGCATGTAGAGGCCATATGACAATTTGACATCAATATTTATAGACATGGAGGAATGTTTGGAATTGAGGGTATTTTATGGAGAGGGGGTAGAAAGCAATGGAGAAGGGCTTGCAAAGGATGGAGAGAATGGGGAAAAAAAAAACTAGTCATTCATATTGCCAAACTTGTTGATTACATTTATTTGGTACAATTGTTCTTTTAAAGTACAAAAGGTCCGTGAAATGTTTGTATTTCTTATGTGGAAAATGCATGTGTAATGGTCTCTACACATATAGGTGTGCAAGTCTAACTAATGACTTTCTAATGCAAATATATAGTAGTCTAACTAATGACTTTCTAATGCAAATATATAGTATTGTTTGTTATCTCTTTACACGTAAAGCTCTGTTCTTTTTTTATTGGACTTGGAAGATATCAAGAGAGAGTAGCTAAAATAATGTGATGTAAACAAATCCTTTGATCATGTGAATGTAAAGCAAAATAAACAATGCAAATAATAATGTATCTTTTTATCATCAACATAAAAGGTAAACAAAGTAGGAAGTTGGATGTCTCCATTGTGCAAGTCCGTCCTTAATTGTTGTAATGTGCACATTGATCCTAGCTTCATAATGATGAAAAGTTCACAGTTTAGACAAATATCAATATCTTGTATTGAATTTCCAAAAAACTCCCTCATATATTGGTCTCATGACACCAAACATGGTGCCATCTTCTATACAAAAATATCATAATGAAGTTTTGAGTGGCAATCATATATTTGCAAACAACAGAATCTAGTTGCACCTTGCAAGAGATTCCATCTTGTAAATTTATATCTTAGCCTACGTCTGGAAACTCTAGAATACTAGCTGCATATGGGCACTTCATTAGGAGTATGCTTTGTGAGGTCCTAACTTGAGTGCTAGAGAAGAAGTCTACAAAAATAGCTATGGATATAAAATGTGATATTTTGCTTTGCTTTTATGACATTTTGGGCTTTAGGAATTTTTGCACCTCATGAAACATTGTGCATCTATAACTCTTGTTTATCCTTGAATCTAGTAAGAATACTCTCCACTCTTAAATATATGGTAGAAGGAGGCTAGATACAATTCCCCATTGCTCATTGGGGGAAGGTGGTATGTAAAAATGTCACTTTGGTCCTCCTCTTGTAAAGCTCCTCACCAATGGAGACATGTATGACATATAGAACATCTACCATACATTCCATTGGCTACTACTCTTCCTTGATGCTTGATGGATACACATATATTAACATCAAAGGATATTATATGTTGTATGCTAAATTAGAAACACAAACCTTCATTCATACCATAAAGTAGATGCAACTAGAATGCACTAACAATTGGGTCTATGGAGAGAGAGATTAGAGGCATTGGGCTCAACGTAAAGCTCCTTATGCATGAAAACATGCTGAGCATGCACTTCTTTGATTGTCTTCTTGCCCTTCCAACATAATAAGAAAGTGTTGGCTATTAAGGATCTCTTTCACTTTCTTTGTTGCGTGATTATCCAACTCCCCTTTGCTATGGTCAAAGGAACCCACTTGTCTTGGTCATCGAGTATACTATAAGTGACTATGGGTGCAATGGAAGCACTAGGTCTTTTGCATAAAGAAGATGCCTCCATGGAGTAGAAAGATAGAGAACAAAAACATGTGATGGAGTAGAGAAAAGACAAAGAGAAATTCCAAAGGGTATGGAGTGGAGGGAAGAGAGGAGGAAATGAACACTGAAAGATTTCAAACAAGGAGAATGTTCCACCATCTTTTTTTCCCCTCGATAAGAGAAAGGGGTTGAAATGTAATGGAAAAACATAACTATTGAAAAATGACAATCACTCCAACCCATCTCAGTAAAACTAACAATTAATCCACTTTACTGCTGGAAATTGATAATTGCTTTAGTCATTTCAATAAAACAAACCATTTTAAAAATATCAAAATTTTGTAGAAATTCTCATGTAGACCTCAAAGTTTGACTAAATGGAATCTGCCAAAAAAAAAATGATATTAGGGTTATTTTGGGAATTATTGAAATTACAAGGTTGTTTTGGGTTTTTAATTGAAAATAGGGGTTTTTTTGGTAATTTTCTCCTAAAAGTATATTGCTTAATCCCCACACATGTAGTGCATTAGGTTGGGGATAGTGGATTAGTGCTCACAAAAAACAAGATTTTAGTGTATATTTTTAGCAGTTGGGATTCTAAAGCAAGGGTTGGGAATATTCCATGTAGCATTTGAGATAAAATTTAGATAGAAGAATCGATTATTTTGAAACTTGTGCTTGTTTTGATTGGTTGGGAAAAAGGCTTTTCATAAGCATTAGAGGGGACACTACGAAAGTGCCACTACTTGCACAAAAGATGGGGGATGTAAATGCCATATTCTATTAAGAGGAATTTTCTTGGCAAAATGCAAATAAAAACTTAAAAGAGGGTTTGGACTATGGAAAAAAGAAGAAGAGCCACATTATCATTAGAACCTATCAATAACTCATAGCAACAATAATAAGTAGTGAATTATTATTATTATAATACTAGGCCTACCAACTAAGTTGGCCTCCATAATTGCCACATCCTTGGTAGAGCTAGAAGGCTTATAAGTGTAGATACTTTGATCAAATTTAAAAAAATAATTTAATATTGGTAAAGAGATGGTAGTCCACTCTCATTGATGATTGTACCCTATGAGAGAAAGCCCCTTCTTACCTCACTTTTGCCACCGCCCATTTTCTCAAACAAAGAATATCAAAATCATGGATTTTAAAATTACATGTCAAACTCTATTTTTTTCATGTGAAAAATGCATTTGAGCTTCTAATGTTTATTTCTTTATCCAAGATGCATGCACATCTCTCTCTCTCTCTCTCTCTCTCTCTCTCTCTCTCTCTCTCTCTCTCTCTCTCTCTGAAGTGTATGTTGTGCACTAATAGAGCTGCATACTAAATAATAAATAAATCATCAATGAGCCTCATTGAAAAAGAATAAGCATCACCTCCTTAATGAGACACATTACCCATATAAATGAATATCAATCAGCTCCACTTTAATTTTTTCAGTGCATTTTTATCCTCTTTTCCTACATTTATCATGTTGTAATGCATAGGTTGTATTAAAAGTGTGGTAATATGAATAAACTTACATGAAGCCAAACAAGCATGCATGCTACAAAAGTCAAAACCCAACACAAAGAGGCTTACTAGGTCCTCATGCCTCCATGCCTAAGTTCCATGAGTGTTCTCATGGGGCTTTGCATCTAGGTTCAAAGCACCGCTGTAAGTAATAATTATGGCACTTCTCATCCTAATGCACGTTTCATGTGGTTAGAGGGTTCATTAGTAATTAAGTCATACAAAAACTAATATGTGAGGAAAAATTGAAGTAGAAAGAAAATAAATTTAAAAACAAAAAACATGAGAGAGCGAGCAAGATAGAAAGAGACTAAGAGAACACACACACATACATATAGGGAAGAGAATATAGTAAGTAAAACTAATAATTGATAATAAAATCAAAAATTTTTTAACATAGAAGTTTAACAAAGAAAATGGAAGTATGAAATAATCATAATGAGAGACATGTTTGTTATTATTAATTCTACTTATTACATTTAAGGAAAAATAAGAAACAAAATGGATGGTATGTGTGTATGTGTATGATTTACATATTAAATAAAGAGAGAAAGAAAGAGTACTATAAAACTAAAATTTAATAAGTCAAATTATTTTAAAAACATGAAAGTAAAAAGCTAAAATTATGAGAGTAGTAAAGATAGAGAGTAAATAAGAGAAAATGTGACACACACACACACACACACACACACACACACACACACACACACACACACACACACACACACACACACACACACACACACACACACACACACACACACACACACACACACACACACACACACACACACACACACACACACACACACACACACACACACACACACACACACACACACACACACACACACACACACACACACACACACACACACACACACACACACACACACACACACACACACACACACACACACACACACACATATATGTGCGTGCGCGCGTGCACACACACACAGAGCAAGAGAAAGAGAGAGAGAACGATGAAAGTAAGGTATAAAAACAAAAAACTATTAAAAATCACTATGTAATGGGGAAGCAGAAGCTAGAGAGGAGGGATGGTCCATGACTCATCTTTATTACCATTAAAAGCCTTTATTTCCATTAACTTGATTTTGACACATGGACTCACCTCCTTGTGCATGCATGTGTGTGTGCGGGGGAAGGGGGGGCGGGGGAGATTCTCATGGTGTCAATAGTGTGGATATGCATGGAGGCTCGATGAAATGAAGGAAAAGGGATGAATACATGGGGCTTGATTGTGCTACTATGGCAGCTTTTCTTGAGGATGACCATGGTAGGCAAGGTTACTCTTATGGTAGCATGTAGGTTAGAGAGCCTCTGGAAACCCCATGTTGGGCTTAGGATGGAGATGGAAAACTTCTGTGGTCTGTGGACTTTGGAAAACCCTATTCTAGATAAAGGGTGGATTATGTGGATTGTGTCCATGGAAGTTGGATGTAGATATCCAGTGCTTTTGGATACAGGTCCTAGTAGTGTAAGGATTAGAATGCAAGATTAGTATTGCACCTTGGAGAAGGTGTAGATAAATACACTATTGCTACTATTTTATAAAGATTGTTTAATATTGTATTTGTGTTGTGCCTAAATTACATGGATGAACCTTGTATTAACAAGTTAATTAAAGAAGCTATTTTTTTATGTTCAATTAAATTTGATGGATATTTAAAAAACTAAGCAATTCCATCAAAAAGGGAAAGTGAGAAGGCAAATTCTCAATGGATCTATCCTATGGTCAAGTGGTCTCAAGGTGAACCAAATTTTTTTCTGTAAAAGCATTAGACTTATGAGGATTTAGGAAAGAGTTATACGATGATTATCCCAGGAAATATTATAGAGCCAGCTGATCTTGTGGCATTTAGAGGGATGGGATGAGACATTTCCCTATGGATAGAGGGGTCAATGTCCTAGTTCCCCCTCATTTCTCACCCTCTTTGAACCAAGTGTGACATAAGTCTCAATTCAAGTTGACTTATACAAGTAGTTGCCCATGACTAATGCTAGATAAACCATTAGGTGGCCTTAGTATTGTTTAGGAGCCTTGTTTTTAGGTTGATCCTTGTAGAAATTGGGTGGACCTTCCCTTGCAAGGTAGATTCAAGTGATCCTAGGTAGCAAAGTATGTGATATTCCACGGAGTTCCATATGGCATTGCTTAGTTCTCTCTTGATGGGCTATTGAGATCGTGCCATCAAGGGAGCTTTGATAGATACTTTACAAGCCATGGGAACCTCAACAATGTGCCTTTTCTACCCAAGGGAAGTAGAGACTATCATACACTTATTTTAGGATTGCCTCAAAGTTCATAAAGTGTAGAGAAATGTAACATTCCCGTGCCTCCACACGAATGATTTTTGGTTAGTTAAGACAAAAATGTTAGTTGATACTAAGTTAGTGAGCTAGTTTATAAGTTAGTAAATTAATTTATAAGTTAGTAAGTTAGTTTATAAGTTGATAAGCTAGTTAATAAGATAGTTAGTTTATAAGGTTACAAGTTAGTTAGTTTATACGTTAGTTAGTAAGTTTAATAAGTTAGTAAGGTTAATATTAATGTATATAGCTTATATAATATATAAGTTACTCATTCACATTATAAATTAATGTTAAAAAGAATAAAATTGTCAAACTGACTAGTCATCGCCGCAATAAAGGGTGCCACCTCCCGAACGATCAGGCTGTGGTCATAGGATGTGGTCATCATCATCATCATCTACAACACCTTAAATTTAAAAAAAGAGAAAAAAGAGCTCCCACTCTAAAACTGAGAGTGAAGGAGCTATTGTGGCAAAAAGAGAAGGGAAGGGAGAGGTCACATGCACTCCCTTCTGCCTATATAAAGGTATGCCCTCTACTAAAAAACAAAGTAGGAAGATACTTCGAGAGGTTGCGAGAGAGAGACAGAGAGAGAGAGAGAGAGAGAGACAGAGAGAGAGAGAGAGAGAGAGAGAGAGAGAGAGAGAGAGAGAGAGAGAGAGAGAGAGAGAGAGAGAGAGAGAGAGAGAGAGAGAGAGAGAGAGAGTAGAGAGTTAGTGAGGATAGGGAGTTAGTGGGAATAGAGAGTTAGTGATAGAGAGAGTTAACTGAACCTCCCCTCTCAATCATCAACTAGGCAATCTTCTCTCATGCTCTCCCATCCCGAGTTCATCCCTCCTTCTTTATCTCTCAAACCCACTCTAGATGATGACTCCAAAGCAACGAGGAGAAAAGACCATGAGAACCATCGCAACTGGCCAAGGAACGGGTATTGCCAGAGATACGGGAGTGCCTGAGGTTGGTGGAGTTGCCACTACCACAACAAAACATCAGGTGTAGCAAATGCAATTGCAAGTAAAGATGAAATTCCCAATGTCATCGTACCAAACTAGGTTACTTGCATCTCAGAAATAGGCTATTGTTTTCATATTGCCACATAAAATAATAAGGTTTTTGCATAAAGTGTTAACTCCCATATTTATACTTACACGAAATGACAGCTTTCGTCTAGAATGTGTATAAGCACATACATAAATTGATGACTGCTACCCAAGATTTGTAGTTAGATTAATTAAGATTAAAATCCATAGAATCATGATAGAAATAGTTGTAGGTGGATATTGCATAGGTTATGAGGTAGAAAAACTACATTGGATAGTAAACTATTAGGTAGTTGTGTAAATGGTTGCATAAACAAAGAACTTACTATTACGGAATGATCTATGAGATAGGATAGAGATGCAAGGTATGCATTAGTTAGCACATAGAAAGAATTTCTAGTTGCATTGCATAAGATGAGTAAAGGACTATATGCGCACAAGAGATTAGTTAAAGTAAAATAGCTTGATATACCTATTGTCAAACGTGACAAGGTTAAGTATTGAATCACGCTTGTTATACTAAAGTAAAAGTCTATTTAAAAGTCTTGTAAATTGTCTTGTTAGGTTATCATCACCATATTTTTCTAGATACTAACTAACAAAAAATCATTATTTCCTAGATAGTTCAATGTTAAGTAAATATTGGATGGGATGCAAAAATTTTAAGAACAACTTAGACCCTCCCAGTCTAACGTATTACCTACAAACCCCAAAATTGAAATGGAAGAATATTGCATATTCTTCAAAAATAATTTATGCAATGGTATCGCTTATGTTGGGTAAGTTAGCCCTAAGTGGAAAATTCATGCATTGCATAACAAAGTTGAAAGAGATATACTCAACACTTCTTTATGGGGAGGAGAAGGTTACCTTAGGTTAAGGTCTACCTTGGCTATGTGAAGTTGTGAGTTGGGCGATGTGGTGATTGTCATTGCATCATTGATATATGTTTGAAAGGATTGTTTGTGTTTGTTAAAATCTAGATCTTTGAGATTAAAAACATTGACAAATAGGATAAAAGGAAAGATCGTGCTGTGCTACCTCCAAGCTAGCTACGAGACCCTACTCCAAGGGAGTCATGGTTATAGCATAGTCGAAAGGTCTGTCCGTATAGGGATAGTCTCAAGCAGTATGAAATATGGATGCTAGGGGGACTCTAGCTATAAATTCCACATTACTCCTAGAATCTAATGAGCCCCTTCATGACCTAGGATGGGATCTTGGAACCCTAATAGTAGTTACAAGAGTGGAATCTTGGTGAGTAGAATACCCTTGTGAAATTCTATATATCTTCTATGGGGTCAAAACTATGGGATTTGTAATAAAATTCCAATATAATAAAGGATTTTGTTTTACTCAAGGTTTTCTTGAATTGTATGCATGTCCGTGAGATAAATTACGTAAAGGAACATGTGATTTAACGGACTAATTAAGGAAGCTGGTTGTATATGTTTCAATAAATGTGATGTAGGTAATTAATAAACTAAAGATGATACCATCACCAAAGGAAAGTGGGTGGGTGTGACCCCCAATGGGTCCATCCAATAGTAGGGTGCAAGTTAGCTGGGAGCTTTTCTAAATCAGCGATAGAAATAGAGAAATGATAAATTGACCAACTAGTTGCTAGGTAGAACCGACTTGCATTGTTTTGGGGGCCGAAATGGGATTTTGCCTTATGGGCAAGAGGGTTGATGTACTGCACACTCCCCTTTGTCTCCCATTCTCTTTGAACCAAGTGCAATGGCAAGTCTGCTTCAGTTCGAGTGATCTTGTAAGAAGTGGGAACTCGAATTACTGACACTAACTGGCTGTTAGGAGACCCACTGATTTTAGGAACCTAGAATTCAGGTCGATCCTAGTGGGTTTGCCTGAAACTCTTCTATTGCGATGTAGACTCAGTAGGGTCTAAGTAACAAACTGCATGATACTCCAAGGGAGCGCTGCAGGCAGCATCATTTGGAAAACTTACTGATGGACTACTAAAGGTGTGCCTTGGAATGAGCTTGGCGGGTACCTTATAGTTGGTATCAGAGCGCACGAATGCAACGTAAGCTTAAAAAATTTTCTTGGATTATAAATAAAGATTAGGATATGCTTTTCCTTAAGGGATAATTCTTCTCTTTTTGTTAATGTATGTTTTTGAATTATGGCAGAGTAATGAACCTTGGAAACAATTCTTGATCTTCCAAGTAATATTTATGTCAGGTATGCATTCATCTAGTTTTTCCTGGAGAAATCAGATAATGCAGATATTAGGCCAGTTGTACAATCCCTCGTCTCTGTATCGCAAGAGACAGTGGATGATTATGAGAGGGTACTACTATATTGATGCAAGTTGTCTAGCTTATCTTCAAAATAATTTAAAAAGGGTGAAATGGATGGAAGATCTTAAAGTTGTCAAAATCTATCTATTTTATGAGGCCACTTTAAACTCAACCCTATATACTAGAGGCAAGGAGATCAAACTAAACCCGTATATCTATGAGAAAGTTACAAAGATCCTTCTAGCCCCGACAGAGTAAAAGCCGTAGGTCGCTCTAGCCATTGCAACTATGAGAAGGATGAATTTTCTTATCTCCCTAAAAAATATACATCCCTAGATATCTACTCTCAGAATCCAAGTTACTTCATAAAGGATGTATCAAAGTATCATGCTTAGATTGTAGTAGGCAATCCTTTTCTAAGAAATAATATGAGCTTGTGAGCTATCTGAATAATGTATTTCTTCCCATTGATTACCTTGTGCATCCATTGTAATAAAAATTGATTGATATTTTATCAATTAGAGAAATAATGAAACCCTACTTTTCCCTTGGAACCTCTGAAATTGTAGTTTGACTTTAGCTATGAAAAAAGAGCTTTATTTGAAATTGCTTCAACAAATTAAGCGAGAAATAATTTGAGTATGAAACTCTAATATTTAAATTTTGTAAAGTTTAACTTGGAAATTGTTGAAAATTTCCCAAAATCTTGCACCCACAATAATTCCTAAAGAAGCCTAAGAAAAGAGGAATATTTTGAAGCAAGTCCAACCTCCAGAATTTGACAGGAGATGCAAAAATGTGGAAGCCGATGTAGAAATTTGGATTGAATCCATGGAAGATTATTTTACTCCTATGCTGGATCTGTCCTAGCCAACCAAGCCATGATAGCTAAGCTAAAATTAATTGGCGAGGCTCGACTCTGGTGGAAGCAATGGTGTCGAGATCAAGGTGTCCCTAAAAATACAAGTACTTGAGATTTGCTGAAAGAAGCTGTAAGAGGAAGGTATTTACCTCCAGCTTATCACATCCAAAAAATGAAAGAAGCTGTAAGAGGAAGGTATTTACCTCCAGCTTATCACATCCAAAAAATGAATGAGTTCTTTAATTTGAAGCAAATGGGACTGACCCTAGAGACATATTACTCCAAGTTTGTTTCACTTCTTAAATATACACCCTCCATGGATATTGCTCAACAAGTGTCCAAGTTTTGCAATGGGCTAAATTCTTCTATGAACACTCATCTGGAATCAATGCGCCCAACAAACCTCCAAGATGCTTTGATTTGAGTTGCTCCTATTGTATAGGAATTACAATCAAAGCCTAAAAATAATAAGTTCTGGAGCTAGAATAACCAGAACAAAGGAGGATTCAAAGGTCAAGCAAAAAGAACCGAATATCAATTTCACCAAGGTTAGAAGAGAAATGAAAAATCCAATGCAATTGGAAATTTTGTTCCTACCCAAAGAAGTAAGGATGGTTTTAGGTGCTTTCACTATAATGAGCCAAGACATTTCAAGAGAGAAGCTTGGTGGAAACAATCATCAAGGCCAATTTTGAGGTCAAGGTAGAGCTACCCAAGGCCGAGGTTAAGTAGCTATGGCAAGAGGAAGAACATCAAATATTACCCTTAAACAAATGAATAAGGAGGAAGACCCTACTATGGAAGAAGACATTGAAAATGCGCTTGTTTGTGATGGATTCCACAAGAAGGGTCCAAATCATCAATATTCGATCATACATACACTAGCTAGTCACTGAGGTAAATCATTTAAACTTTGGATTAATTGTGAAAGTACACACTCATTTATTTCGCCCAAGTGTGCTAAGAAGTTAGGGATAGACACAATAAATGCATCAAAAATGCTTGTGAAATTAGCAAATGGAAAGGAAGTACTTTCTGCATAGCAAACGGCCAAGGTAGAGTTTAGTCTAGGAGAAAACCTTTCAAGTATGAGGTTCAGAGTAATGAACTTAGAAGCTTATGAGTGTTTGTTGGGAATGGATTGGCTAATTCCCAATTATTCTCATATCCATTGTGGAAAAGGTCAAGTCACATTTCAAGATTTGAATGGTGAAAAAGTGACTACACAAGGTGAAACAGGGAAACCTAATGTTCAATTAGCAAAAGCTTCTCAAATTGTGAAAGACCTGAAAAAAGAATTGTCTATTTACGTGATCAAGCTTAACAAGGTAAATCAAGATGGTTAGATAGGGTTAAAAGGATACGCCAATGTATTTCTTGAAGAGCTAACTAAGTTATCTCCGAAAAGAGAAGTTGATCATGAGATCAAACTTGTTCCAGGAGCCACTCTAGTTGCAAAAAGACCTTACAAAATGTCTATTCCTGAAGCCATCAAACTGAAAGAGCAACTTAAACAACTGCTAGATCAAGGGTATATTCGGCCAAGTAGTTCACCATGGGGAGCCCCACCACTATTATTCCAAAAGAAGAAAGATGGAACTCTCTGTCTTTCTATCAACTACCGAGGGATAAACTAGGCAATAGTGAAGAATAAGTACCCGATCCCAAGGATAGACGAGCTTCTTGATCATCTACAAGGAGCAAGGATCTTTTTTAAGATCGATCTTTGATTAGAATATTACTATATCAGAATCAAGGATGAAGATATTCCAAAAATCGCCTTCAACACAAGATACGGTCACTTTGAAATGCCATTTGGGCTAACAAATGCTCCAGCCACCTTCAACAGGTTAATCCAAGACATTCTCAGACCTCATCTCGATGATTTTGTTCTTGTATTCTTTGATGACATCCTAACTTCTTCTAAGGAGGAAGAAGATCACAAACCACATCTTTGCATTGTCCTAGAAACAATGAGAACACATAAGTTATGTGCCAAGAAGAAGAAGTGTGCCTTCTTCAAAAGGAAGATTAAATACTTGGGATTCATAGTGTCCACTGAGAGTATATCAATATCCTGCCAAGATCAAGGATGTTCAAGATTGGCCACCCCCAACCACTATCAAGGAAGTGATAAATTTTCTAGGTCTAACAAGATGGTAAGGATATTCATCAGAAATTATGCCCAAATTGCAATGCCTCTTACAAACCTACTCAAAAAGCATGTTGCTATTATCTAGATGCCAATTCAAGAATCTAGCTTTGAGCAACTAAAGCATAGTTTGATAACTGCTCCTATCTTAAGGCTACCTAACTTAAGCAAGGAATTTGAGGTTGTCACAGATGCCAGCTCTCTTGCATTAGGATGTGTGTACTGATGCAGGAAAGTCATCGCGTAGCTTAGTCTTTGAGAAATTTGAAAGTCCATGAAAAGAGTTATGCTACTCATGACCTAGAGTTGTTAGTTGTGATTCACGCTCTCAATTTATGGAGACATTACTTACTTGGAAATAAGTTTTCCTTAGCTCACATGTCATAAAATTCTTAAGTGGATTTCTACTCAGCCTGATCTTAATATGAGGCAACGACTATGGATTGAAATTTTGCAAGAGTATGACTTTGAAATTAAGTTCAGACCTAGTAAAGAAAATGTAGTAGCAGATGCCCTTAGTCGTAAAGCCTTCCTTAATGCTCTTGTCACTGTGAAGAACCATCCAGGGAAGAAAATATGGCTACAATGGTATCAATGCCGACTAATCCTATCATTTTGTTGACTAAGAATGAAGCAAATAAGGACCTAGACTATCAACAATTGTTTTGGGAAGTTCAGAATAAGGGACAAGATCCCAAATTCAAGACTAAGTATCAAAAATTTTCAATAGATGAGGACGAAGGACTTGTTTATTTTAGAATGAGACTATGCATTCCTTCAAGTTAGACTCTCAAGAGAAGGATACTTTGGGGAGCACATGACTCTCCTTTTTTAGGACACCTAGGTTATGCAAAAACTCTTAATGCTGTCAAGAAAAGCTATTGATGGCAAAGACTCAAGGGTGATGTACTTAAGTATGTTATCGAATGTCTGAGCTGTCAAAGAGTAAAATCTGAACATGTCAAGTTACGAGGAAAACTCCAGCCACTTGACATCCCTCAGATGAAATGGGATTTTATTAACATGGACTTTGTAGTTGGGTTACCATCTATGTAAGGAGGATATAACTCACTGATGGTGATAGTAGACATGCTAACAAAGGTCCCTCATCTTATTCCAACAAAAACCAATTACAAAGCTTCAGATATTACAAGAATTTTTGTAAAAGATATTTTCAGGTTACATGGGTTACCTAAAAGGATCATCAATAGTGATCGTGATTCTCTTTTCACATCACATTTCTAGAAAATTTTATTTGAAGCCATTGAAACCCAATTTTGTTTCAGTACTACTTATCATCCACAAACTGATGGGTAGACAGAACGAGTTAACCAAGTGATTGAGGATATTTTGTGAGCATATTGCAACAAGGAACCAAAAAGGTGGATTCAATATCTATCCTTAGTGGAATTTGCTTATAATGCCTCCTATCATCATCGAAGTATTCAGATGACTCCATTTCACGCACTATATGGTCAAGATTGCCATATGCCACTTAATTTTTCTAATCCTACCCTAAGAGTGGAAGCTTTAAAAAAAAATATTAGTTGAAATGGATGATCAAATCAAGATTATTAAACAGGATATTTAAGCTGTCAATGATAAAAAACGTATATGCTGATCTGGGAAGGTAAGAACGAATCTTTAAAAAAGGAGACATGGTATTTTTTTGTGTCCATCCAAAGAAGAGTTCCTTGTCTTTGGGAGAATTTAAGAAGCTAAGTCTAAGATATTGTGGACCCTACAAAGTTCTCAAGTGCTTAGAACCAAGCGCTTACAAGATACAACTCCTTGAGAATTTGAAAATCCACAATGTATTTCATGTTAGCTTATTGAAAGCATACTTAGCTAACCCTATCTATATCCTTGATGATCAACAAGTCATAATACCTAGCCAAGGAGTCCTTGAGCGACAACCTGATAGAGTAATTGATGTAAGAGAGAGAAAATTGAGAAGTAGAACCCTTGAAAGACTACCCTGAAGAAGATGCTACATGGATAGATGAGAATGTTCTTTATCAGGAATACCCACGTTTCTCTCGAGATGAGGACATCTCGATTCCTCTAAGGGGAGGAGGATGTAACATTCCCGCACCTCCACACGAATGATTTTTGGTTAGTTAAGACAAAAATGTTAGTTGGTACTAAGTTAGTGAGTTAGTTTATAAGTTAGTAAGTTAATTTATAAGTTAGTAAGTTAGTTTATAAGTTAGTAAGCTAGTTAGTAAGATAGCTAGTTTATAAGGTTACAAGTTAGTTAGTTTATACATTAGTTAATAAGTTTAATAAGTTAGTAAGGTTAGTATTAACGTTATATAGCTTATATAATATATAAGTTACTAACATTATGAATTAACGTTAAAAAGAATAAAAGCATCAAACTAACTAGCCATCGCCGCTGTAAAGGGCACCACCTCCCGAATGATCAAGCCTTGATCATCATCGACATCATTATCATCATCAACGTTATCATCATTGGCATCATCATCAACCTCATCATCTATGACACATTAAAGAAAAAAAAGAAAAAAAATGCTCCCACTCTAAAATTGAGAGTGAAGGAGCTATTGTGGCAAAAAGAGAGGAGAAAGAGAAGGGAAGGGAGAGGTAGCATGCATTCCCTTCTACGTATATAAAGGCATGCCCTCTACTAAAAAACAAAGTAGGAGGATAGTCCGAGAGGCTACGAGAGAGAGAGAGAGAGAGAGAGAGAGAGAGAGAGAGAGAGAGAGAGAGAGAGAGAGAGAGAGAGAGAGAGAGAGAGAGAGAGAGAGAGAGAGAGAGAGAGAGAGAGAGTCAGTGAGAATATAGAGCTAGTGAGGATAGGGTGTTAGAGGGAATAGAGAGTTAATGATAGAGAGAGTTAAGTCAACCCTCCCTCTCAATCATCAACTAGGAAATCTTCTCTCACACTCTCCTATCCTGAGTTCATCCTTCCTTCTTTATCTCTCAAACCCACTCTCGACGATGGCTCCAAAGCAATGAGGTGAAAGACCATGAGAACCACCGCAATTGGGCAAGGAATGGGTATTGCCAGAGATACAGAAGTGCCTAAGGTTGTTGAAGTTGCCACTACCAATAGAACATCGGGTGTGGTGAACGCAATTGCAAGTAAAGACGAAATTCCCAATGTCTTTGTGCCAAACCAGGTTACTCGCATCTCAGAAATAGGCTATTGTTTTCATATTGCCACATAAAATAATAACGTCTTTGCAAGACTTTTACATAAAATGTTAACTCCCATATTTATACTTACATGAAATGACAGCTTAAGTTTAGAATGTGTATTAGTACGTGCATAAATTGATAACTGCTACCCAATATTTGTAGTTAAATTAATCAAGATTATAATCCATAAAATCATGATAGAAATAGTTGTAGGTGGATATTGCATAGGTTATGAAAAGCAGAAAAACTACACTAGATACTAAACTATTAGGTAATTGTGTAGACGGTGTATTACAGAACAATCTATGTGATAATATAGAACTGCAAGGTGTGCATTAGTTAGCACACAAAAAGAATTTCTAGTTACATTGCATAAAATGAGTAAAGGACTAAATTAAAAGTCTATTTAAAAGTCTTGTAAATCATCTCTTAGGTTATCGTCACCATATTTTTCTAGGTACCAACTAAAGAAAAATCGATATTTCCTAGATAGTTCAACGTTAAGGAAATATTGGATGGGATCCAAAAATTTTAAGAACAACTTAGACCCTCCTAGTCTAACGTATTACCTACAAACCCCAAAATTAAAATGGAGAAATATTACATATTCTTCAAAAATAATTTATGCAATGGTATTGCTTATGTTGGGTAAGTTAGCCCCAAGGGGGAAATTCATGCCTTACATAACAAAGTTGAAAGAGATGTACTCAACACTTCTTTATGGAGAGGAGAATCCTCATTAGATCGTAAGGCTACCTTAGGTTAAGGTCTACCTCGGCTATGTGAAGCTATGTGTTGCATGATGTGGTGATTATTATTGCATGATTGTTGATATATGTTTGAAAGGATTGTTTGTGTTTGCTAGAATCTAGATCTCTGATTACAAACATTGACAAACAAGATAAAAGGAAAGATCATGCTAGGCTACCCCCAAGCTAGTTGCAAGACCCTACTCCAAGGGGGTCATGGGGTTATCACTTTGAGAGGCTTAGACTGGCCCCATAGCAAAAAAGTATATTCATAGGGATATTCTCCGGTAGTAGGAAATATGGATGCTAGGGGGGGTTCTGGCTGTAAATTTTGCATTACTCCTAGAATCTGATGAGTCGCTTCATGACCCAGGATGGGATTCTGGAACCCTAATACTAGTTACAAGGGTGGAATATTTGTGGGTAGAATACCCTCGTGAAATTCTATATATCTTTCACAGAGTTGAAAAGATGGAAATTGTAATAAACTTCCAATACAATAAGGAATTTGTTTTACTCTCGATTTGTTTGAATTGTATGAGTGTCCATGAGATAAACTACGTGAAGAAACATGTGATTTAATGGACTAATTAAGGAAGATAGTTGTGTATATTTCAATAAATGCACTATCGGTAATTAAAAAACTAAATATGATATCGTCACTGAAGGAAAGCGGGTCCATCCAAAAATAGGGTGGTCTCGATTAGCTAGGAGCTTTTCTAAATCGACGATAGAAATAGGGAAACGATAAATTGACCGACTAGTTGCATGGTAGAACCAACTTCCATTATTTTAGGGGGCCAAAATGGGATTTTGCCTTATGGACAGGAGGGTTGACATATTGCACTCCCCTTTGTCTCTCATTCTCTTTGAACCAAGTGCGATGGCAAGTCTGCTTTAGTTCGAGTAATCATGTAAGAAGTGGGAACTCAAGTTACCGATGCTAGCTACTTGCTAGGAGACCTGACTGATTTTAGGAACCCGGAATTCAGGTCGATCCTAGTGGGTTCGACTGAAACTCTTCTGTTGCGATGTAGACTCAATAGGGTCTAAGTGACAAACCCCATACTCCAAGGGAGCGCCAGGTGATGTCGTTTGGAAAATCTACTGATTGACTACTAAAGGTGTGCCTTGGAATGAGCTTGGTGGGCACCTTACAAGAAAGGTTAAAGGCAAAGTAGGATTCGATGATGGTTTAGATTGCAAGCTTGCACTTTTTGATGAGAAGGGTAAGAATGATGAGATCACCATTAAGCTTTGGGATACTCCATGGTCTATCATTATGGTTGCGATTTCAAAATTTAGAAATTACAAAGTGTTTGGGAGGACCTCTCAATTCTCTATCGTAAGTGATTGACAACTGGATGCTCCTTCATAGTGATGTTCTAGCCTTTCTTAAAGCCTTTGCAATTAAGGATAAAGCCTTCAAAGTCTTCTATAAGGCCATGAAGAAGCTCTAAGGTTCCCTTGAAAATTTCCAATTGTGGCTTTTTTTGTACATACAAATTTTGTTTTTGTTTATAATATAGAGTCATCACATTGTCTTTTTTTTAAAGAATCACTATACAACAAAATTAAGTAAAATAAAAGTTTAAAATAAATTAATGATATCATTAAATATAGATGAAAATTTTAAAAACTACTAATAAATTAGTATTCAAAATCCATTAACAATAAAAATTGACTAAATCTTATTAGGCAAAATCTCATGCAGCCCAATTTACAAGATATACCTAAAAAGAGAAAGTCAATATAGAGAGATCTCAAGGCAAAGGTGTGCTAATTTGCAATGTGTGTGGAGGTTGAGAACATAGCTACCTTACCAATTCTTATATGCTACCATTAGAAGCTCAAAACATGCTTTTAATCTAGTAATACCTTAACTCTATTGATCTTGGTGATGTATTTCTTTCACATTGCATGGTGCTTAAACAAAATGACCCTATCAATCTATCGAGAAATCTTAATCAAACTATGTGTCTATGCAATGGGCTTGAATAATATGCAAAATTATTCCATTAGAAAATCATAAAGGTAGAGATTGGTATTGCATCCAATATTAGGGATACTATTTTCATTCCTTGAATCACATTTACTCTATTGTTGGCTAGTTTTCGTTTCATCATGAGAAGAAGTTTTCCATTTGTTTGGCTTTCTCTATGACTATCAACAAGTCTCAAGGTCATACATTGGGCTATTCGGGGTAATCTATTACATTCTCTCGTTTGAAGTCTCCCAATTGTCTAAAAGTTTCATTGGTAAACAAAAATGTGGACACACCTACCACCATAAATGTTGTATTTGATGGAATTTTACGTAAAGTAAGATGAATTTGCTCTTCAATTGTTATATAAAAAAACTAATGATTCCTTTTTATAATGGCTTTGATTAAGTAATGCTAGCCTCAACATCTCCAGCAAACTGGCTTGGCAAGTAGCTATTAGTGCCATTTGAGAACCTCACATGCCCATGCCACCTACCCTTCAATAGAAGCTTATTTGCAGGCTTTTTCTGCCTCAAGCTGCTACTCCACTTCATAAATAGGGGAAAGTTGGAACATAGATACACATGTGTGCGTGTGGATGAAAAGAAATTTTATACTATTATCATAGTAAATGTTCTTATAATAAATGTATAAAACATTTACTATAATAAACATTTCATTATAAATTTCTTAACAAATGTTGATTATGAACAATATTTTATAACAAAATAATAATTGTTAAACATTTTATTGTAGATGTTTTATAGTAACCTTTTAAAATAAACTATTAATAATCAATTAATTAAAATATTTTTTATTAGTTTACAATAAACTTCATCTTAATTGATGTCTATTATAGTGAGAGCAATGTGCTCCTCTTACTAGTGCTATGCAAGCCTACCAACTCCCTTAGCTATTCAAGAATTGGTGCAAAGTACTAGCATGGTGCCATAGTTTGTGTGGCCTAAACACTCCATGCCTAACTGTAGTTATAAAATGACTAGAAAATCTATAAAATATAAGAAAAACCTACAAACAGTTGAGGATAATGGTATTCATATTGGCTTTGGAAAAAGTTTTCTTTGAACATCATAAATCTAGTCAAATGAAGGAGATGATGATAGAGAGATTGGGAGTTTGAACCTATAATTGTGTGATGTGTGACAAATTCTCTATGGTGCACTATACCCTATGGTCTTATTACCCCCCTAGTGGCATGTAAGGGAAGCATCCTCTTAAGCCCTTGGGAGAATTTGAAGAAGCTTGGAAGGTCCCACGAGCAAATAGTGATTTTGAAATGGAGCAAACTTCTTATGTTGGCCATGTGAAGAGAGTCTCTTATGATTCTAATATAATGTTTAAAGCTATGGAAGATTATCTTCAAAAGATTACCACTAAGCATAAGGAAATTCGAGGGAAGGAAGTAAGCATGTGCACATGGCAAAGGTTACTTTGTCAATGCAATCAATAGGTTTTTTTTATCACACTACTTTTGGGCTATTTATGTTTTTTTATTGAGTAATAAGACCATGGGGTAAACTCCTATTAGATTTCAAGTTTCTAAGATGGTTTGCAGAAGCACTTTAGACTAGGCACAATTTGGTGCAAAATATATGTTTATTGGTAGGGGATTTTACCAAGTCATGGTTGATTCAATGAGAGAATGAGACTAGATGCTTGCCTATGTTGTGGGCTTTGGTGGAGACTTGGTCCACTGTCTCCCATGGTCCAATAAGCTTTTCTGTTGAGGGATTGTTGCAGCCTAAATGCCATGTCTAGGCCTATTTCCCTTATCTTCATACAATTTTGGAAAATGAAGTCAAAGGCATTATTGTGCCCCTAGATAAGATGTTTGATGTAACTTCTTTGTCAGTCAATCCAAGAGGTGAAAGAAAATCTTGCATTCATTGGGATAGAGGAGTTGAACCCCCAAAGGTTCTTGAGCTTGTGGAGGCCACTAGAATCAAAAGTACGTGTGCTATTAGCGTTTCAAAATCTCCAAATCCATATTTTCTATGTAAGTTTTGTAAAAAACTACCCCAAGAAAGATGGGAAGGTTCTTGAGTTTGATAATCATAAGAAGAAATATTCTAAGGTTGCTAAGTCCTAAGAAAACCCTAAGAAGTTTGTTCGCATGCAATTGTATAGCTTTACTGTGAGTCTAAATGCAACAATGTTTTTCAAGATAAAGGACAAAAGAAAATGCCTCTTGTGGGTCAGAAAAAACATAATATATAGGTAGGAAATAAGGATAATATATCACCTTCCAAGGAGCCCTCAACTTCTCAAGTAGTAAGTCTTCATTCCAAATGTTGGAAAGAGTGAAAGGAAATCTCTTTAGACATTGGCAATGATGTAAAGGACAAACCTTTGCAATGTATATGCCCCTTTGGGCAACTTGAACTTAATGTGTAATTTTTTAATGAGAGGGCTACCAATGATGACTTCAAAGGAAAGGGGGTTTGGATTGAATCCCAATAGGTATCATGTTTTGGATCGTCTAAAAAATATGAAGGTGAGTATCTTAGCCCTACAAGAAATAAAGTGTGGACTAGAATTTCCCCTTAAGCTTAGAGATTTTGACGTATTTCATGATGCCCATGATAGAGCCTCGAGTGATACTACCATTGTATGCAAGCATTATTTGAACCCAATGCTTATTGCTTCAAGTGGTCGTGGAAACTTCATTCCCATTAGAATTCAACTTTTAGTTGTGGAAGTCAGCATCACTTCTATTTATGCCCCTAATCTTTCTAATGATAGAAGAAAAGTGTGGGAGATATTGGGATAGGTAGATATTGGTCCTTTTGCCATTTTCTTGGGTGATTTGAACATGGGAGTTGCCTTTTGATAAGTCATATAAGTAAAAAACAAGATCGTGGGGAGAATTTTAAGCATGGGAAAGACTTATTATCATATATAACTTGATTGATGTTGCAAATCTTGATAGTAGGTTGAATAATTTTACATGGAGAAATAAGTATGTCGAGCCAAAAGATTGGACTAGATATATTGCTCTACTGGGATGTGGAGGTTGCACTCATCTTCAACATTTGGCATTTGATTTAAGATCTCTCTATTTAATCACTTTCCCTTATGGGATTTTGTTAAGGCCATGCATGAAAGGAAAATCAATTTAGGACCCCCACCATTTGAATTGAATACATCCTTTCTGAAAAATAACAAATTCATGGTTTGCATTAGAGCTTTCTTGAGAACGAATGGAAGAATTTGACCCACCAATAAAGACTTGGGATACTAGAATAAAGGTTTATGTTGCTTGATAAAAACTTGAGATACTAGAGTAAAGGATTCTATTGTTGTTGTCAAATAATTTGGGAGGCACAATGCTATGTATTTTAGGACAACTGGTCCTTTGCCTTTGGCTAATATGGATGCTTTGGTTAGCATTTCCTCTACTTGCCCTAGTGATCAGATTATTTGGTCATTGCTTGCCACAATTGAAGCCAAATATGAGAGACTCAGAAGTTGGAAGGTACTTGAGTTCAAGCTCAAGTTAGATAGCTTCAAACCTCTGCACCAAGGTTGTCCCTTGGATCCAATGCTATTTGCAATAATTTGTGACCCACTTCTTAGGAATATGGATCTTTTGGGTTGCTTCAAGAAAGATTAAGGGGCTTCCTCTCCCTAGGAGATATATTTTGCAAGACAAATGTTTGCTAATGTCAATACAAACATTATGGAAGAAGATTCAAAAGTATCAAAACATTAATTGGGTTTTATGATTCATTTATTGCAAAAGTTTAAGTTCAAAGGTCTATGTTGATAAGACTAAAGTTGTAAGGTTGTCCTCACATGATGACCCTACTATTCTACATGACATGGGCTCAAAAGATATCGGCATGGGCAAGATTTTCCCATACCTAGGATCCCCATTAGGTGTTGGAATTACAACAAAATAGAAATTTCTTTGGATTATACAAAGGCTTTCTCAAAAAAAAAACCATCATTAGCTTATATGCCTGTAAGTTTTTCTAGCAAGTTTGTTATTTAATGTAGGTATTGAAATCCTTTATAGTTTTTACAATAATGGTTTTCTCATTCTCTAAATCATTGTGGGATCAAATTGAGAAACTTTTTAGAAGCTTGTTATGGAATACTTATTGGAGGATTGAATATTAGATTATGTATAAAACTTGCAAACCTTTGAGCTTTCAAGTGGAAAGATACAAAAGAGGCAATGTGTTGGTAATCCATAATATAGTCCTCAAGAGACCATGGCACCATAAGCATACACTTCAAGGTTATTCTTGAAAGGTAGCACCTTCACCCTAGATGTTAAGTGACTAATTTGGAAATCATGATCATCTTTGTACTCTTGATTAATGATAACATGCGTTAGAGATTTCTCAATATCATGTGATATGTGCACAAGGATAATTTCTTATGTAAAATTTTTAGAAGTCTATTTAGTGTTATTTAATGTTGTAAGCTCATTTTGAGTTATGGCAACTTTTTAAAGAATTCTTCATAAGAAGTTTGTATTATGCACTCGGTAATATGTGAATAAAGATACAACAATATCTCCCACAAAAACATCAAAGATGCAAGTCTAGGAGCAACTCTCACATACAAAAGGATGTAAAGTGTTTCTATTGTGGCGAGAAGGATCGGACCAAGATGGATTTCTTCAAATGGAAGAACAAAGTTAAAGGCAAGTAGAAGAGTAATGATGATGGCAAAAGGGAAGAGAAATCCATGATAGTGAAATAACAGTGAAAATTTTGATGCCTTGTACATTGCTACATTTGTTGATGTTATACCATATTATAGGATTGGATCATTGACTCGTGTACATTTTCATGTTCCTTCACGTTGGAAGTTATTAATGTCATATGATCCAAGTAGGGAAGGTTGTGTTTAGTTGGATAATGATTATGCGTGTGCCATTTTTGGAGTGGGAGATATGCATTTGTCTCTTGCAAATGGTTCTTTCTTTGTACTTAGGAATGTATGGCATGTACTAGATCTTAAGAATAGCTTAATCAATGTTGGACTACTGGATAGTTGTAGCTATTGAATTATGTTTAGCAATCATTCATGGAAGATTTGCAAAGGGTTTCCTCTTATTGCAAGAGAGATCAAGTTTGGTACTTTGTATTCTTTGCATCTTTGCATGTGTTTAGTGCAAGATATCTCAAGTTTGGTACTTTGTAATCTTTGCAAAAGAGCTCAAGTTTGGAACTTTATATTCTCAAGTGGTACTTTGTATTCTTTGCATATGTCTAGTGTCAAAGATCATGTCATAGATGTTATGGAATAGCCATTTGAATCTCCTTGGAATCATAGTCAGGTCACATATCTATGACAAGAATGAAAATCCTTTCTCATTTTCAGTATGCTCCTTTGCTTAAATGTTCAGATTTCCCTATATGTGAATATTACATATATGGAAAATAGACTAGGTTTTCACATAAGAGATGGTTAGCCATCATATGAGCCATATGTATGACTTATTCCACATTATGTGTATCAAGGACAATGAGAAAATGCCAAGATGGAAGTGCCACATCTAGGTGTGTAGTCTCACATTCAACAAGATAGATACTTGGGACAGCAAATTGCTTAGGTGAGCCAGTATACTGAGATCTTATATGTGAGTTTATTGGCCTCTACAAAGATGCAATCCATCTCTTGATTATGTCATGTTGACGTATCATGGAGAGCCTTTGTGGTATGAGGATGTGATAATGATAGTCATTCATGGAAAAAGCCTATGTAGTCATCTATGGATTCTTTGATAAAGAATCCAACTTGGGACTCGTGAGTCAATTCAATTGCCTAAGGGAAAGTATGCATTACCATGTAAGCTAGTATATAAGTTGAAGATGTCACCATTTGATGCGTTTCCTATGTAAGGCAAGGTTGACTACCAAACGACAAGTAAGAAAAGGGGATATACTTTACTGAGATTTTCTTACTAGTACTCAAGATGACCACTCTTCATATAGAGATCGCATTGGTTGCCAAGGAGGATATGAGAGTTGTTTAGATGGATACAAAACCAAATTTCTTGCATGAAACTTACATGATGATATCATCATGGAACATCTGGAGGGTTTGGTTGTGTAGGGAAAGGAATAGGTGGTACATAAGCTTCACAAAAGTTTTTATGGATTGAAGTAAGGTCCAAAAGAGTGGGACCATAAATGTATGGAGAGATGTGAGCTTGCTCTAGGTGGAGCATAAGGCTCCATTATTTTCCCTACCAAATCTATGTTGCACATTCAATGTTTGAAGGAAAAAATTGACAAGATTGAGGGTGAGGCCACTAAATTTGGAGTGGAGCTAAGTCACCTCAATGTTGTCCCCATTAGGATGAGTAGAGCTATTGCTCCTAGGATGGTGAAGATTATTGACCCTAGGGTTGGTACTAATGTTGGTTTCCCTTCTAGGTTATGTGATAGACATTAAGAAGGATAAACCATTCTCATGTTTGATGTTATTGGCCTTTACTGATATCTTCTCCTTTTGTTTTGTGTAGCATGCCCGCTCCAACTGCTTCCTCGGCGGTACGTTCTTAGTAGCCCATCAAGAGCACAATTCGGGATTTTGATGAAAACCCTTAGAGTTTGCTAACTAGGCTCACTTGAGTCTACCCCGTAGTGGAAGTTTCGGCTGTTCCCACGAAGATTTACTTAAGTCCTTTTTGTCAAATCAACTATTAACAATTGATTAGTGTCAATGGTTCGAGTTTCCACCCCTTATAAATTTTTCTGACTGAAACAGGCTTGATTGCATGGAAAGTATTGGGTCAAAAGATTGGAGCAACTTGCGTCTTGCAAGAAGAGCCCCAAGTAGAGACTCTATAGATTTAAGTAAATTTAAAAACATAGAAGGCATATGGGATCCCGTTCTTTCAATTCCTCTTAGACATGTTCATATTTGTACTACTTTGCACGCAGAGTTTAGAATAATTGATAAACTTCTCATGTTGTATCTTGACTATGCATACTCAATTAAGCCCTTGTCTTTATCAAATAGTGTGCTAACAAATGTGAGGCATTACTCTCAAAAATGGATTTTCATAGAGGTCACATTTACTTAAGAAAAGATCCAACACTTTTAGGAAAAACAAGAGATGTCTTGGACTGATGTCTCAATGGGAGGCTTAAAAGCCAAACACTTTTTAGAAAATCATATAAGAAAATAATTGAGTATTACTTGGGAGTATTATAGAGAGTTTTATGGGATAATGACAAATTTTGTAAGCACACCGCAACAACTGGCATTTCTAAGGATGGAGGTTTGGAAACACCTCGATGTCTTTCTAAAGCTCCTCAAGCAACAAAATATAACATACACATATCCGTAAGAGTTCAAATCTTCGATTACAAATAATACCATATTAGAGAATTTGAGAATCTCTCAAGTTTCACTTTCAAAATAAGGAGTAAAGATTTGACTAAGTGACTAAATCTAAACCCCATATTTGAGAGTGGGACTTGGGGGGATTGCTTATACAGTATCTAGGGAAAATTTCACATCCAAGTACGGGGATAAGATTTGACCATGTGTCCAAATATTAATCACATTAAGAATTTCCAAACTTTATGAAAATTCCCAAATTCTTGAACATGTGGTTAAATCTTATTCAAACAATAAAGGAGGCATGGGGAGAAAAGGATATCACATTTTATTTGGTAAGAGAGAATATTTAATCCAAGTTTTCTTTGAAAAAATTTACAATGGTGTAAACTGATTGTTACTCTCTTGTATTTGCAGCATATCCTTCATATCCATGGGCCTTACTTTGTAGAGGAGCAAGGCCCCCTAGCAACTTATAGTGGCGAAGGCATAGAAAAATCTCACTATCAAGCATGTAAACAAGCTTTTTTTGAAGCACAAGACATAGAGGAGGAGTTAAGAAAAGCAATGCTCTTGAGGAGCTACTCAATTGGTTTTTTTTATGATAGCTTCAAAGAAACTAGGACCGTAACCAAAAATCCTAATTGTTGTTGTCTTATCCAAAAACATCACCTTGTGTGCATTATACTGTAACCCAAAGAAACCAAGTAGCCTTATAAGTGCCTTAATAGTATAGGCCATGTTGCTTCCTTTGAGAAGATGTTATGAAGTGCTAAGAAAACATAAGGATCAATCCTTGCTAAGTACTGGCCAAGTGCAACATCTCACTGAGCTACCACTAGTTCTTGAGCCTTTTCCCTATCCATGAAGTTATCAAAATATTCAATCTCTAACTACAAAAAAGATGAATATCAAATGAAAGTTGAAATCAGACATATTAATGTATCTTATAAAAATTGGAGATAATAGTACCAATTGATTTTCATCATGCTCTAGCTTAGTTGGATTCCATATATTAATTGATGATAATGTCTCAATGATATCTTGCAATTATTTGACATACTTCGACTGCTCTCTTCCAAAATTGGAAATTCCAAGTCAGTCTTGAAGACGATTCAACTTCTCATCAGTAATCCCCAATTCCTTCTCAGCATCCTTTGATCCTTGTTGAAACAAAGAGAAAGGGCATCCCCTGTATCAATAAACTTGTCATTTACAATTTTAGTGTCCAGTTTAAGTAACTCTTCTTAGATTCATTTTCGACATCAACTGTTTCATTTGTAGCATCAAAAGCCTCTGCAATGATTAGTAAACAATAATCCTCCCTGAGACTAAAGAGCCTTTGGATGTTTAATAGTAGTATGTATTCCTTGTCCTTAATAGAAAAATTTGGAAGAGAAGGGACAATATAGAAAGAAGGGGAGTCAAACACAATATCTACATTTACATGGTCTTTTTCAATAATAATCTCATCTTTGAATTGGGCGACATCTAGTTTGTCAACAATATATGCTTCTTACTGAGGGTCCAAACATTCCTCTACATCCTTCTCATTTTCCACCTAATCCAAAAGGTAGAAGCTAGAATATTTTGCTGCCCCCAATTTTTATTCATCAAATTTGATAGGATATGTAACAAGAGTATATACAATGAATGCAACTGCTTTTGACATAAGCATGCATTTCCTAGAATGAGTAGAAGAAAACACATCTAGTGCACACAAAACCTGTCAAGAGAATTGTCAGAGAGAGAACTAGGGAGAGAGAAAGATTGCAGACGAGAGAGAAAGACTGTAGGAAGAGAGAGAAATAGAGTGACGAGGAGAGAGAAAGACTAGAATTGGAGAGAGAAAGACAGGAAAGATGTAGAAGCCATGGAAGCTTGGAGCAAGAAGGGAGAGAAAGATTGTAAATGTATTGATATGTCAAAAAGATGTGAAAATTTACAACTTCTCTCCTTATATACCAGTGTCAATGTGACATGGCATATTATTAGTATTCTAAGTATTCCCAGCTTCTTACAATCCATCCCTTCTCAAAAGTTTTTGTCCCCAAAAACAAAACTAGAAAGAGCTAAAGAAAAGATGGATAGAACAGAGTACTACTCTGTTTTACAGCTTTACAAATAGGGAATGAGTGAAGAATTTATCATTACAAGGGCTGAATTTGAAGTACGGAAAGTGGACCCTGCTATATACATGATTTGAAGAACCTTAGAAGCCATTGGAGCCATAGAATCTTCAACAAATAATTCCAGAAGAAAGTAGACAGCTTGCTGAAATAACAATCCCTGCTGGACCAAATCAGCCATAACTTTTGATAGAAGTGTCCAAATGAGGTGTACCACATATCAAAACGAAGCTCTTGAAGAGTACTTTAAGCTCATGTAGATAGCTCAATTTTGAAAATGAAGTACGACAAAAACTGTTCTAAAACAGCGTGCTGTCCTGAACCAGTCTGCACCAATACTAGCTCCATAAGCAATAGGCTTCAGCCACCAATGTATCCTTCAAGTATGGATACTCATCCAATATTGAATCAGGTCTCCAAGAAGCCTCTTCAGAGGGTAAACCTCTCCATTTAATCAAATATTCCACAATAGAACGTGATCGAAGCTTCTTTTCACGCTGACCTATAACAGCCTCTGGGATGTACTGAACGATACCATCTTCATCAATAGGTGGCAGCTCATCAACTAAATCCACTGGATCACCATAATAGGGCTTGAGCTGACTAACATGGAAGACGTTATGAATCTTTGTAGAAGAGGGAAGCTCTAGTCTGTATGCCAAATCTCCAATCCGCTTAAGGATCCTGTAAGGGCCATAGAATCTGTGGGCAAGCTTATTACTGGATCCATCTTTCAATGTAGAATACTTGGATTTGGGCACCTTCAACAAAACCAGCTCTCCTTCCTGGAACTCTAAAGGCCTCCTCTTCTCATCAGTATACATCTTCATCTGATCTTGAGCCTTCCTTAGATTCACCTTGCATTGCTGAAGAAGGGTCTGCATTCTATCCAACTCTTCCTTCCCATGAGGGTTGATCTTTTCGTTAAAAATGACTGTGGGTAGGGGCACCTTGTAACCATACAAAGCCTCAAAGGGTGAAACTCCTATGCTCGCATGAGTGGAATTATTATAAGCAAACTCAGCCAGGTGTAACCAAGAATCCCATGAGGTTTGGACATCATAGCAAAAATGGCGAAGATAAGTCTCCAACCATTTATTAACTCTCTCTGTCTGTCCATCAGTTTGGGGATGATAAGCCGTAGATGGAGCCAACTTGGTACCCATAGATGTAAATACCGCTTGCCAAAAGTTACTCATAAACTTTGAGTCCCTATCATGGACAATCACCTGCGGTAATCCATACAATCTGAAAATATGCTCCATAAACTGGTTGGCCACCTGAGAAGCAGTAAACTGAATTTTTATTGGGATAAAATGAGCTGCTTTGGTGAGTCTGTCAACCACCACATAAATACTATTCCACCCCTTCTTGGTAGTAGGTAAGCCAGTGATAAAGTCCATAGTAATATGAGTCCATTTACCCATAGGAATAGGCAATGGCTGCAATAAACCCCCTGGCTTATGGGTGCTATCCTTATTTTGCTGACAAGGCATACACTTCATAACGAAGTCCTTGACATCTTTCCACAGTCCTTTCCAATAAAAGCTCTTGCTGATCCTGTCATAAGTCTTGAAAACTCCCAAGTGTCCAGCTAAAGGCGAAGAATGCATCTCCTCCATAATTTTTCGCTTGAAAGAAGAAGTAGAGGGAATAACAATCTTGCCCTTCCACCAAATAAGACCATTTTTAAGCTGGTAGTGCGAGTTTTCTTCCATAAGACCTTGCTGTAATTTCTGAAAGATTTGGCTGAATTCCTCACCTAAGAGATATGCCTCTTGTAGCTCTTCAATCCAATCACTATGTAATTCCGTCATGGCTGATACTTTGCAGGCCCACATATGAGAGAGAGAATCAGCCACTATGTTATCTTTGCCCCTTGTATGAGTGATGTCAAAGTCATAATTTTGTAATGTTGCTACCCATCGTCGTTGCTTTGGAGTAAGATTTGACTGAGTAAGGAAATACTTGAGTACGCGATGATCACTATGTACTCTGAATCGGCTGCCATATAAGTAATGGTGCCATTTCTTGATTGCATGCAAAATAGCCAACATTTTCTGATCATAAACATTCATGGCCATCTCCTTATCAGTAAGCTTATGGCTTTCAAATGCAATTACTCCATGCTCCTGAAGCAAAACAGCCCCAATGCCACGGCCACTAGCATCACATTGTATAGTAAACTCTTTAGAGAAATCCGGGCATACAAGAATAGGAGCGGAGGTAAGTAATTCCTTTAACTGGTTGAAGCTGCTATCTGCAAGAGAATCCCAAAAGAAAGCCTCTTTCTTCAACCTGTCAGTTAAAGGGGCTGCAATTGCCGCATAATGCTTTATAAATCTGCGATAGAATGAAGATAGACCAAGAAATCCTCTAAGAGAGGTAGTAGTAGTAGGCGTTGGCCAATCTTTTATGCATTGCACCTTCTTGGGATCAGCCTGTATTCCTTTTTCACTGACTATATGTCCCAAGTATTCCACTTCAGTCTGCATGAAAGAACACTTCTTCTCCTTAGCAAAAAGCCTATGATGTCTCAACACATCAAAAACCTTCCTCATATGCGACAAATGATCCTGAAAAGTATTGCTGTAGATCAAAATGTCGTCGAAGAACACCAAGACAAACTGAAAGAGGAAAGGTTGTAGAATCTTATTCATCAGGCTTTGAAAGGTAGCTGGAGCGTTTGTAAGGCCGAATGGCATCACCAAGAAATGGTAAAGCCCACGATCAGTCCTAAAAGCAGTCTTGACCTCATCACCCTCTCTCATGCGAATCTGATGATACCCTGATCTCAAATCAATCTTCGTGAAGAATCGAGCCCCCTTAAGTTCATCAAGCAAATCATCTATCCTGGGTATAGGATACATGTTCTTCACTGTTATCTTATTTAGATCCCTGTAGTCAATGCACATTCTGAAAGATCCATCTTTCTTTTTGACTAACAGGACTGGGGATGCATACGGTGAAGAACTTGGTTCAATGAATCCCATTTCAAGAAGCTCTTTGATTTGCTTGGCTACTTCCTCTCGTTCACATTTTGATAGTCTGTAAGGTGGCTTATTGATCGTCTTTGAGTTGGGTTCCAAATCAATGGGGTGATCCACCGCTCTCTTAGGAGGCAATGAAGTAGGTACTTCAAATAGATCTCTATACTCCTCAAGAAGAGCTGTCAAGGTTGGATGGTTTGCTGAATTATTGGGCTGATCCTGTGTTTCTTTGTTCAAATGCAATACAAATATCTGTGAGCGCTTCTTGTACTCTTTCTTGAGTTGTTGAATGGTGATAAGTTGAAAATCAGATTTACTAGGGATCCCCTGTAAACGGATGAGCTGTCCATTGGAGAAAAACCCCATATATAACTGTGAGAAATCCATAGAAATCCTGCCTAAGGTCATCGACCAATCACAACCAAGTACAATATCTATGGGCCCCATTTCCAAAGTGATCAGGTTTACTTTGACTTCAAAATTTTCAGCCATCTGCAAAGAAACCTGTGGACAAATCTGTGTGCTGATTTCCTCTTCACCATTAGCCACTTGTACTCTAATGGGCTGCTGTAAGTCGGTGGGAACACAATTCAACTTGTACAAAATGGATTTATTGACAAAACTGTGGGTACTGCCACTATCTATCAGGATGAACACTGGCTTTCCACATATGCTTCCCTTCATACGAAGTGTATTAGGGTTCTTAGATCCCGTCCAAGCATCCATAGAGATAGAACAATTAGTGGCAGCAGGCAACTCATTACAAAATCCACCAGGATCAAATGGAATATCACTGCCTGGATCAAAAGGAAAAGAGTCAGATGGATCATAGAAGTACTCCTGTCCACCATCATCCTCGAAATCTTCATTTTCAGCATTGATTGGGACTGCATTAACTTCATCTATGTCATTTTCAAGGTCCTCAAGAACTAGCATACTCTGAATTTTTGGCTTGGCATTTTTGTATACACACTTTGAAGCATGGTCAGGAGTATACTTTTCTCCACACTTGAAGCATAAGCCTTTGTCCGTTCTTTCCTTGTAAAGATCCATGGGAATATTTCTGGAATTTGTATTGGCTGAAGTAGACTTAGGCTTATTGTCACCTTGCTTAAATTCAACCTTTGGACTGTTTGCTGTCCTGAAATTGCCTTGAAGCCTAGAAGCATTAAATGGAGGATAAGTTGGTATCCGTAAGCTCCCACTAGGCATATGATTGCTGCCATAATTGTTACCAACTTGCCCTTGCTTTAAAACAGTCCTTGGCTGTCCATAACTTGGCTGAAATGAAGACTCTTTCCTATACTTCCTTCCAAAGCGCTCTGCAAGCTCAATAGCTTTGAAAAGTGAAGTAGGATTCTGCGCCATAACATCAGCTGACAAGGATGGTTCTAAACCATACATGAACTTGTGTAACTTGGCCTCATCACTGATGTTTTTCACATACATGGTCAAGTTGAGGAATTGGTTTGTATATTCTCTTACACTTAGGCTCCTTTGTTCCAAGTTATACCATCTTCGTTCTAACTTCTCTTTTTCAAGAGGTGAAACAAAGACTTCAGCCATAAGTGCCTTGAAAGCTTCCCAATTCTCAATAAGTACATTCTCTTTCTTAATATACCTCCACCAAGTGTGAGCAAATCCTTCTAAGTGGAGGGAGGCAAAATGTATCTTCATGTCATCAGTTTTAGGAAATATGTCGAAATAAGACTCCATCTTAGAAGTCCATTCCTCTAATTCTGATGGTGAAGATGACTGGCCATTGAATTTGGATAAAACAATTTTATCCTTGAATTCTCTATCATGGAAAGGTTGCTGTCCCAAAACTGGCTGATCGGAATTTCTAAGTACAGAACCCCCAAAATGAGATTGAAATCTTCCAACAGGTGGCTGAGAATTACCCTGTAATCTTCATGTTGGTAAAGCACCCCTAGAATGCTGAGTATGCAGTCCAAAAGCTTGAGTATTGGCGCCGTTCAAACTGCCCAAATAGTCATCATGCCTTTGTGAAGCTTCTCCCACTTCATATTGACTATTGGGTATGCCTCTTCTTCCTATGATCCCATCTCCATAACCATTTTGGTTGGATGGCTGAAGTGGAACTGAGGGGTCACTATTTGAACAAGCCTTCTCATTTGCTTCTTTTGATCCCTTTTGTGACTGCATGAGTTGAGAAAATTGTGCCATAAGTTGGGCATTAGATTCTACCAACTTATCAATGGAAGCATTGGTTCGGTTAGTTGATTCCATCATCTTCTCAACAGTAGACTTCGTTTGATCAAATGATAAAATCATATGCTCCATTGCTGACAAAATAGTCTCATGACGTTCCTTATGTCTTAGTTCATGGGCACACAAAGCGTCATTGAGAATACTAATCTCTCCTTGTTGAGGCTCTTCAGGGTTCTCTTGAAGTATGCTTTCCATCATAGAATCCCTGATTTGCTGTGCATAGTCCTCCTGGACCTTATTTTTGCCTTTATGCCCTGCCATACTAGTGCAGTCCTACAGTACCCCCTGTCAGTAAAACGGCTATAACTTTGGCTAGAAAACTCCGATTGCAAAACTTTTTCGTGCGAATCGAAGCTTACAATGCCCTCTTCGAGATGAGCTATAGCACGCTATAACAGGTTTAGGACAGAAATTTCTGTAACTGAATTTCAGAGTCTGAACTGTCCAATCCTGCACCCTGTTTAGACCTGTAAGTGCCCTGTTTTGACCCTGTAATGCAAGAAAGTAACCTCCAATGGCTACCAAACCCTGCAAAGGGGTATATAGGACCTGTGGGTACCCTGTAGTACCTGCACCTGTACTTCAGTATCAAAGGGTGTACCTGTATCCACCTGTAAATACCCTGTGGGTAACCTGAAAATGCCCTGTTTTACCCTGTTTTACTCTAGTAGGTACTTGAGTCGTTGGAAAGTCTTCAATCTTCAATTCTCCACTCGCTGTATCTGTGTGAGGGATAAAATGGCAGGACGGGCTCCCTACACGGGCTCCGAATCACCGGGAGGTGGGCAAAGTTCCCCCCGGGTCGGTTGGTTGCACCCCTTCGGGATCTTTGATAGTGAGGGAGGGTCACCTCTCTTTTGTCCCACTATCTCCCACGGCATCCACCTTTTTCCTCGGTGGGAATATCAACATGGCAGAGGCTAGTGTACTAAGCAATCAGCATGATATGCAATTGAAAAATAACCATTCAGCCTTTCATGAGATGCAATTGATTGAGATAAAAGAACTTGAGATGGGAGAAGGGTTTTACCTATGCAATTCAGTGACTCACTGATTGCTAGTACTTACCCTTTACAATTTTCCAATTTAGGCAAAAGAGAATCAACCAATCAATTGGATTAGAATAAGCAAAGGAATCAATCAATGTATTCAGTCCATAGGATTCAAATGTTATGCTGAAATCTCAGATTAAGGCCATTCATTCACTGATTGAAGCTAATATGCATTAGGCAAGCATTGCATTCATGAATAGATGAATTCAAGCAAAGGTTGGCTGAGAATTTGATGAAAATGTTCAATTCTTTAATCTCTCAGTCAAATGGCTTAAGCTCAGCAATTGGATTAATGAGAGAGATTAAAAATTGAAGAGAAATACCTTGACATGGCTGAAAATAACTTGCCAAATGCTTGATAGGGCTCCCGGTTGTCCAATGTTAGCAAAATAATCCAAGAAGCTTGCTTCTCTGATGGTAGAGACCAATCTTGAAGCTTCAAATGCTTGAAATTGAAGCATTAAACCCGTTTCCCCCAAATTTTTGCTCCATAGAAGCTCTTGATCTTCAATCTTAAGCCATCCCGTGCTTAATCCTTGCAATTTGTTGAAGAATCCTTGCTGAAATGATTCCACGGGCCAAAAGGATGAAGAATCTTCAAGAAATTGTCAAGAAATGGAAACTTGGGTTGAAGCTTTCATGGCTGCCCATGGACTGTTCATGTAGGGTTTCAAGAGAGTGAAAAGCTGAGAAATATGGTTCTATTTTGGAGTAAACACACCAAAACCTTGAAGGAATCACTGCCAATGATGAATTAGAAGCACCATAGCTGAAGATTAGCTGAGAACTGGAGGAGAACAGGGCTGGAAAAATTAGTGCAAATTTCGGGTTGCTGTCCAGGCCACGTGGCAGCTTCTACAGGGCATGATTGGTGCTCCACTTGTTGCATTTGATGTCTAGAGTGCCATTATGCAGGCCATTGTTGATGGAGAGCAAAGATCAGTGAGAAAAGAAGAGATCTCAGCCAGCAAACTCCATGAAAGCTTGGGCAGAGCTTGAGGAAAGAGGAAAGGAATACCTCTTTTGAAAAGTAACTGTAGTTTAGTCTCTAACTAAGCCCGGTTAACCATCCTTTACCCTAGTTACCTTCATTTTTGCATAAAATTTGATGACATCCAGCCATTTAAGCCTTTACCCGCCATATCTGACCTTGAATATCTCCAGATGTAGTCATTGCTAACTGTAGTTGTCCTGCAGCACTCCACTAGTCACTGTCTTGTACCATTTTTGTTTGAAATTGGTTTTGAAATAGGAAAATGAGAGTGAAAATGGAAGAAAATAATGGATCAAAGACTGAGGCTCTGATACCACTTGTCAGAGAGAGAACTAGGGAGAGAGAAAGAGGAGAGAGAAAGACTGCAGAGGAGAGAGAAAGATCGCAGGAAGAGAGAGAAATAGAGTGACGAGGAGAGAGAAAGACTAGAATTGGAGAGAGAAAGACAGGAAAGATGTAGAAGCCATGGAAGCTTGGAGCAAGAAGGGAGAGAAAGATTGTAAATGTATTGATATGTCAAAAAGATGTGAAAAATTACAACTTCTCTCCTTATATACCAGTGTCAATGTGACATGGCATATTATTAGTATTCTAAGTATTCCCAGCTTCTTACAAGAATGAGCTCCACACTTCCTTGTGAACAATGACTTCTTTGAAGGTGAGGTTCTAATAGGTATATGAACATATTCCTTTCTATCCATTTCAACCACAGGCAATGCTAGACTTTCAAACTCAACAAACTCCTCCATAATTTATTTTTTTTGCAATAATTGACCACATGGTCAATATCCCAATCAGGGTTGAAAATATCATTTGCAATTGCATAGTAAGATAACTCCATGCCATTCTGAAGAAGAAAGTCTAGGAGCCTTTTTTAGGGAGAAACCTCTATGATTTGAGACAACAAACCCTCAATGGTGGCTTACCTTTGCCTGGAGATTTCTAGGCATTTCTACACTTGCTATTGATTAAGGAGAAGTAGTAGAGGGAATGATATGAGAAAAGGGAGCACAAACTGAACCCCTTGACCTTAAAGAAAACTTTCTTCTTTTCCTCTTTGGAGTGCCCACATCTAGGGAGCCTTTAACATCTTTCGAATCAAACATTGTAGGGTCCATGATATACGAGGTGCGAGGAGAAGAATCCAACCACACAAAAAATGCATCCTTGCTTCGTATCGTAAAATGTCACTACGATGCAAAAACAAACTCGTCGCATGCCTAACGAATTGCATTCCTCACTTCGTATCGTCCTTCCAACAACAAATGAAAAAAAATAGTAACTAAAATAACATAAGAGACTAAAAAATAGTTTCAAAGCCCAAAACAATTAAAGTGCAAGATTCGATAAAAAAGGAAACAAAAGCCTTTTCACTTGTGTTTATACAAAATCGAGGTACCTTGCCACATGGATGACCACATGGATGGTCGTCGGCAAACCCTAGCCAATTATACAATGCCACGTGTCATGGTCCACACAAGTATATAAGATGGGCCCTGGCTTACGTGGCTCATTTTAATCATCTAGCAATGGTGGATCTCCCTGATTATCCATGATATGGTGCGAGGAAGACCCCTTCACAATTTCTCATTCCTTTCCTATCACATTGTATCAGCTCCTCCTTCGTACATGCCAATTGGCTCCTCCATGATACAGAGCAAGGAGGACCCCTGTGAAGATTAGGCTTTGCCACCCTTTCACCAGACCAGCTCCTCCATGATAGAACGTGAAAAGGACCCTACGGAGATTACTCCTCACTGCCCTCATGATATATTAGTTGCCCCAAAATATGGCACGAAGAGGATCCTGTGAAGATTAGGCTTTGCTACCATCGCACCATATCAGCTCCTCCACAATATAGTGCGAAAATGACCTTACAAAGATTTGTCTTTGCTAATGTTACCTTGTGAATAGTTTTTTATTGCTCTTCCTATCATTTTCTATCATGCAGTGATGGCAAGGGCAAAGAAGACTACTAGTAATAAGGAAGGTTTAATATAGAGAGTAAGGATAGTGGACAAGAGGTAAGGCCAATAGAGGCTCCATAAGTTGTCCATGTCTTGAGATCCCTACTACCCTTGGTTTTCCCCAGTCTCTTGGCATGTAATCAAAGCAATCAAGTGTAGAGACTGTGTCTTCTCCTCTTACCCAAGGCAAGGTCCATGTGGTTAATGATCGACCCTATGATCCTGTCGGACAGTCCTCTCCTCCAAGTACAAAGGTTCCAACCTCCTCTAGAGCGTTTGATAAGCCAATAGATCAAGCTAGGCCCTCTTTTGCTCAAGGAAGTGAGCCTTCCAAGCCAAGGAGAAAAATAAAGTCTAATTTTTTACTATATGCAAAAATGTTTTAGTGAGATAAGGAAGGCTCAAAGAGCTACATAGCATTTCATTCCAAAGATAGCTTTTATCAGACCTGTCAATGATATTTTTGATATATTATCAAGAGTGTCCAACTGAAACTAGCCTTCAAATGAAATGGCATCTTGCATCGATTCTTTACCTTTAGGAGGCAGTTGAAGACTTTGTGATTGACTTTATGAATGATGCTTACATTCCTACTACTCATGCTCATAGGATCACCTTGATGAACAAATATTTTAGTATGGTCAGTAGAATCAGCACAGGTACAGGTTCAACAAGGTATTGAGGCCCTTGCCCACTTATTGATAAAAAAGCCTTTGAGATCCTTAACATTCCCCCAAAAATTTCTAGGAAAGTGAAAGGGCCAAATATCAAGGATGTGACATATCTATATCCAACACGGGCCACATAAGAAAAAACGTGAGAGGTCATAGAATTCGAGAATGATGTTTGCAAGAGAAAAATCAATGTGCTTGGCCTTATTAATTAATAAGAGGATAGGTGAGATGCATGGAAAAATGGTTATAAATGTTTCTTTCACTTCTAAGAAAGAGGACTATCTTAGCATATCTCTTGAGGACAAGTCCATGCTAGTTAAAAAGGATATTCACTTGTTAAACTTTATAGTTTATTGTTGCATAAGGTAAGGCATTTTGATTCTCAAAATTTTTAGTATATAGAATGATTGTTACATTGATTATAAATAACAATCCTTTATTTTTGCTATTGAAATTAGGTCGTTGATTACTTCTCTTAGCCAAGAAATCTCAAAAAGCATATTTATTATTGATCCATTGTTATCAGTGGAATTGTTTTCGAGATCTAGTTCAAACATAGCAATGTTTTTCAAATCTTTTGATTCCATCACAACTACCATATCTTTTTTCCTTACATTGAAATGTATGAAATTTTCCAAAAGGGTTAATATATACTTCTTTGTTGTATTCGTTTCTTACTAATATTACACTTTATAGAGGACATTAGAGTCTTATATATAATATCGATATACTCACTAGAGAAATTATCCTCATGAACTCTCTAAGTGGTGTCCATGGCCAAGCAAAAATGTGAGTTGAATGAAATGTTGCTTGTATTTTTGTTAACTTTTTATTTTATTTGATTGTCTATTTTAGTTATATGTTTCCATTTGTAGTGTTGGCAGGTTCGTGACTACCTTTTTGGATGCCACATAAGAAGATATTGCTAATCTTGAAAAACCATATAACTTTCTCTGACAAGAAGTACCATTGCAATGTGGTACACATACTTGTGGATGGAGAGTGATTTCAAATGTCTACAAGACAATATATTCAAATATACTCAAGATAGATGGGGTGAATATAAGTCTCTTTCATATTGTTTGTTTTTTTAGGGACCCTTTTTTAGTTTACCAACTTGTTACATTTTTTCTCGCAGTGCTGAGAGTACCCTAACTCATATATGTGGTGGATAAGGGAGCAATGTATTGAGTTGATTTTGGACAAGGCAATCACACCAGTCGATCTTGACTCCCCTCCGTAGAAATCTTCAACTAAGAGTAAGGGCAAGGGCAATGGAAAGTCATTTGGAAAGACTAGTAAGGTGAACTCCAAAAAGAAAGGAATGCCAACACATTCTCCTATGAAGTTTCATGCATCTTCTCTTAATCCTTAAGAGAATAGAGTAGCTATCAAAGTCAAATACTTCCAACAACCAAATTCAAAAAGCACTATGAGGAGACTAGAGATATTTGTAGAAAGCAACGAAGAAGTTACAATGCCAAAGAACGAGAAGATGCCAGAGACAGAAGAATATAAATAGATGCAAATAGAAATTTGGAGGAATCTCCTTTATTATTTTGCATCCTTGTATATTTTCATTTCAACTTTGTAACTCTTGATTTAATAAAATACTTTTTATCTTATGTAAATGTAATATTTATTTTCATATTTATGGCTCAAAGCTTACAATTGTGGCAAGCAAAAAATTCATACAAGAGAATAGCATTCAACTCTTTTTCCAATTGTTTTACCATTGACTTTGAACTTATATCCATGGGACGTATTGTCTAGCAACTCCAAGTTATCCCATACATCCTTTAGACTCCAATTGGAAGTGACACATTTAACTCATTTTCTTATTCATGTGTCTACAACTTGTACCTTAAGTTTAAAAGGCATGCAATTTGTATCATAATCTAAGGGAATCCAAATGCCTAGTTTAAGTTTGTATGTCCTATAATCAAAGCCCAAAGCAAGAGTTTTTTGATGCAATGTTGTAAGATAAAGACAAGGATTGGGAGCATACAATACACCTCATAGTATGGCCCTTATGGTCATACTCTCTAGATTTTTAAAGCCTTCCTATAATGTTATCCAGTTCCTGTTCTACAATGTGCTATTTTGAAGTATGCCACAAAGATATGCAATGGTATAAACCATGACAGGCATATTCTTGAGATCCTTCAAGTCATCATGGACTTTTGAATTTAGGAATCTCCCAATTTAGAGCTGAAAGACTTGGCAATGGCAAATTCTCAATATGTCCATATGTACCTAGTCTATAGGGAACCACATATCCTAAAAGGAGGAGAGAATCACGAAGTGGACTCTACTATCTCCAAAAAAGAGGAGACAAAAATACCATATTCTTACACACATGGAAAACTCTCTTTGGCCTTTTTCTTAATCTCATGATTAACAAAAGTTCATTTTTTGAAGCGTCTTTTTCCCTGATGATCTATCTTTGCATCTGCCATTATGAGAGAGTGAGTGTGCCTTCACATCCATCAATTGGAGGAGTCTTCTTTGTCTATCTTGTCTTCACAAAGGTCTTGTCTTATCAATTGTCCAGGTCATATGACTCCTAGATGAGATTGGCTCTAGAATCTCCCTTTTCAAGGGGAAAATTTTTGGCAAGGTTTTTGTACCATCAAAGATTTGAAACACACTTTTTTTCAACTTTTAATTGAGGTGTCTTCTTTGACCTTTAGTGTAGGTCTACAACATATGCACCTCCCTTTTTCCAAGGGTAGACTTTCCCCGCATGGATCTCCCTTTCTTTTCAAACAACCTTCTCTTTTCCCTCCAGCCCTCCCTCTTTTTTTTCCTTGTGGAAGAACCCTATTACCTTTCACAGGTTAACCTTTCATTTTGCTCAACCTCACATCCATGTGGTATTTTCTCATTTAGTCCCATAATCCTTTCTCAAATGCTTTCCTCTTTCATTTGGGCCACCCTCCTTGGCCTTATATAACTATATGTATTTTGATTTCTCCCTTATGTTCTTCACACACCATGTCTCTTTACTTTGGACACCCTCCTTTCTCTCTTGGGATGTCCTTGTCATCTTTGTATTAGCCTTCTTCCTGGGCCACTTATGTCTATATTTTGGGCCATAGTCTATAGATCCTTCACATCTTGATTTGCCACATCCATCAATTCATATATATATATATATATATATATATATATATATATATATATATATATATATATATATATATATCACATAGCCTTTAAACTCCAAAGCTTATGAAACAAATATCAATAATTTATAACATTTGCAATCATGACTTCATGGTTTTGGGATTATCACTACCTGTGGCATAGCAATTGTTTTTTTACCTACTTATACATGTGAGCACTCTTGAATCGTGAAAGATCACATTTCCTTGATTGTTGTGCAAAAAGTCAAATGCTAATGAATGCAAAAATAGCTTGGATCTACTTGTATCACATAATTTGTTTGAAAATGATATCCATACAAAAATTACTTGTAACTTAGAATTTGGTGATTTAGACCCCAATTTTGTGCTTATAAGGCCCAAAAATCTTAAAAACAACCATAAACACGACCTATTTTAGCTCTAAACAAAGTTCAAGAATGCAATTTTCTAAGGCCTAGATTGTATGTGCTAGTATATACCCCTTTAGAGCTTGAAAACTATGATTTTAGCCTTGCAATTGAGCTCATAAGATAATAAAATCCTTAAGAATGACCAATTTGGTCTTGGCAGTATCTGATTGACTTGGGATCCGATTTTGGCACTGCTAGCTGTCATTTAATGAAATCTGCAATTTATTACAACAAGCATATATATATGGACTGACATGGATTTTTCATGCTGAAATATTCTAAAATGATGTACTTTCACTAGTACTTGGTGGGTAGCAACTTTGGTTACACTTTTCTCGCCATTTTCTCTCGATTTTGGTGATTTTTGGGTCATTTTCTACAGTAAACAGCAACCAGTTTTGAACTGTCTATAGTCTTCCAGCCTGCATTATGGTGAGTTTGTCCACTGATCATGCTATTTTCAACATCACTAAGCTTGATGGTACAAATTAATCTTATTGGAAGAGCCAGATTTGGCAGGTGTTGGCGCAGAAATCGCAGATCAAACCTTTGAGGTTGAGCGGGCATCCACCTGCAACTATGCCAGACGAGGTTTGGCTTGAGCTTGATGATAGTACCGCCTTATGTATCCTATCTTCCAATAGTAGTTTCATGGTTTATTATTAGAATTTTTGGCCCCTCTACCTCTAGTTACAACTTCTAATTTTGTGAACATAACATATTCTCTAGGCTTGGAGTCGATAATACTTTGACCTCTTTGACACTAGAATATTGAAGTCCTTTCGAGCATTCACACTTCCAATTCCACAATATGCATTCATTCTTCTTAGCTTTGATAGCACAAAGCCTCAAGAGCCACATACAAACTCTATCGTAGTGACTTTGTAAAAGGTATCACTTTTTCATCAAAGAAATTTAGAAAAGCACAAAATGTTATCCAAAATGGCCCACATACATTTCATTTATGTCAAAGTCTAGGGAAAAGCATTAAAAAAGATTGACCTTATGGCCAACCATACTCTAAGTCCAATTCTTTTCAAGGACACCATAGCAAAGAGAAAGCCCTTCCCCGCACATTTGCATTAATGCATCACAATCTTGCAGTAGTTAAAAAACCAATGGAAAAGCTCTCTACTAGTCCCCCTCATTAACTACTTTGAATATAAATATGATAAGAGTGCATTGCATAAAACAAAATTGGCATGCATCCATCACAATCATCCTAAAGAGGAGGTTAAAAGATCTTTCAATTGACACTTACCTTCATCCTAATGTTGAGCACAGTTCTCTCATTGGACAAATGCTTACCTTTGGTAGGGTTTCTGATATTTAGTGCATGTAGGTACATGGCTCCTAAATGATGTCTATGAAGCCATCTCTAATGCCTTGACCACACATTCTTATGCCTTTGATTGCTTGTCATGTATGGCACTGAGATCCACTTACAACTTTGCAAGATGGTGTGCTTAGCCAAGCCTGCCCCTTCAGTGCAAGGTATAGGTTTCCTTGTGTAAGGGAGATGTTAGATCAAAGAGTATATTAAGAGCGCTCTACCATACTTAATTCTCCTATGCTTCATTTTCTTGTTTCAAAGTTGAAATAATTTATGTCCATCCACATAAAAACTTTGCAAGTTTTCCCTTGCATGAACAAGAATCTTCCAAAAAGTTAAGAGATCTCATCTTCTCACCAAATATTTTTGTCATATGCGGCTTTCATGTTTAGTTTAGCTAGTTTTCATTATGTGCCATGAATTGCACCTTGTAGACATTCTTGAATTTCCTAAATAATAAGAGCTACATAGTTTTTTCATTACCCTGAGACAATTTTTCTATTAGCATAAGAAATACATCATGCTTTAAAAAACCTTTGATACTTTAGAACGTAAGTTAAAAAGATGGGTACCCTATCACTATCACCTACAATTTGCTACAAAATGTAAACATCACTAGTTCCTATGTTATATGAGAGATATTTACAAAGTTCTTATGATTGTTTCATTTTGTTATTCCATAGATCTTAGATATTGATTACTAGTACAATGTCAATTTGATAAGCTCATCATGTCACAAAAGAGTATTATCAAAATATGTGGCACTAAGAATTATCTACAATATAGTTCAACATTAAATATGTCTTTGGAGATTTAAAAACATATTCAATTGACATTTGGCATATACCTATGCTTTACCATGTGAAACACCTTGCCCTTAAAAATGTCGTATTAGCATCCAACAAAATCTAATGATGGTTGAGTTTTGAGAGCACCTCTTATTAGACCTAATGGATGTTCATATATACCTAATGTCAAAATCTATAATTGTGTACTTCCATGTTCAACCATACCATCACTTATATCAATGACAAGCCTCACTTTCTATCTCTCCGAAACTAGCACATGTGCCCTCAAAAACATTGTGTTAACACCCAAGAAAAACTAGCCAAGGTTAAGTACTGAGAGCATCTCTTGTTAGACCTAGTGGATGTCCCTACATAATCAAGGGCAAAATCTATAATTTTTTACTCTATGTCCAACCATAACATCACATCCATTCATGACAAGCCTCACTTTCCATCTCTCCAAAAGTAGCATGTCTTAAATCTAGTAGTTTACAGACAATTGTAAAACCTTGAAAAGTGCTTAAAGCTTACTAAGAAGGATTTATTATACATAGTGCACACACATACACCCCAAAAAAAGAGACAACAACATAAAGAGTCAAATATTTCTATCCATAATTTTATGATAGCTCATGAGTAAAGAAAGTAGAACATTAAGTAGATTTTAAGTAAAACCTTCCCAAGGGCTTTAAGTTAATTAAGAAGGCTAGTTTCAACCACTACCATATCCCCCCTTTTTATAGGAGTCTTCAAATAGAGAGGTTAATATTTTTTAATGTATAATTACATAGTAATTCATGTTATCGAAGAAGCATATCAATAAGAATTGGTTAACAAATGTTTTAGAAAAAAATTGCTATGTCCACATCAAGTATCCTAAACAATTATTGAACAATTGTAAGAAAGAACCATCATCACTCTTGTCCCTTTTTAAAGAATATAATATTGGACTCATGGAGCATATAGGGTGGTGGAAACAAATGAATGGTTGGATGTTTATGATATTCATGCAAGTCTACTTTATTTTTTAGAGTTATATCTCTAAACCATGTTTTAAAAGGACATTTGGTCAATCGATTTTTCAAACCTTATATGTTTATTTAAGTCCTACATTTTCCACAACGTGAATATTAGTATCCATTCATAACTTCTTTTCTTGCAAGAAATCAAAAGGAGACCATCAAGTGCACTATCCATGTAGCTTGTATTTGACATGACTACATGGATAGCTAGACAATTCATATGAATCATACTTTGGGTGTGCATTAAACAATGATCAAATAGGAAGTAACATCACCATATATGCTTTAAGGGTTCAAAGTCAATATCGTATCATCAAACCTTAATAGTGGGTTGATTAACCCCATTAGCATTGTTATTCCTTCATATCCATTTCATGTAAGAAGTAGGCTTAGTGTAGTTGAAACAATGACCTTTTCATGCTTAGGCTAACGGCTTGGTCTATGAATTACCTACTTTACATCATTTTCATTCACTTGAAAATTTTCTCCATAGTCTTGTGAGGGGTTACTCAACCCATTGAGTTAGTAAAATATAGGTCACCCTACCCCACACACAGCCCTTATATATATTACATGTTCTCTTATCAATTTTGATAATGATATAGAATCCTAAAAGATCATTGCAAAACCATATAGAATTTGGACTTGCATCTAGAGTATGTCTTCAGTTGATATATTCTCAATTAGTTCCATTTTTCTTTATTCCAAGCTTTGCATTTGTGGACACATGAGTTGAGCTAAATTGTATGATCTAGTTGAACTAACAATGGAAAAAGGTAGTGTAGCAAAATTCACAAATTTCCAACTCAATTTTATTTGGTTGGATGGGCAAATGAGATATATTAGTTAAGTTGGACAAATTTCAACAAAACATCTATGTACATTATCCTTTCAATTTTTTTTCTTACAAGAGAAATGTTTTTTAATTTCTTATATACATATAAATAAGTACGCCAAAGAGGTGTTTTGATTTATTTAATAATTATAAATAATAAAAAATGATTATAACCTAATAATGACATTAGATAGTAGTAATGTCTTTGTTGCCACTTTTCATGCATCTTGCACCAATGTGTTTAGGGTTAGGAACGAATTTCTGGGATAGTAACACACTAGTGTTAAGTTTCTTGCATCATCCTACACCAACATGTTTAGGATTAGAAAAAAATCTATGTTAAGGTAGAAAACATTTGTGTAATTTCCTTGCATTTTGCATCGTAATTAGATCGAAGTAAAAATTGATTTTTTAAACCTATGGTAAACATCAACTTGGTGTAAGCATGATATAACATGCTCATGCAGATGTGCTTATCATAACATACATTTTCTAGAATACTTGCGCCGCATGTCAACGTGCTTGTGTTGTAGCAACCATGGGTATAGCATTCTTATGTCATAAACCAATGTGCTTAAGCTAGAAATATCCTAGGGTTTAGTGCTTATCATATATAATCAATGACGTGGATATCCATATATATTGAACACAAACAATTAGCCTATAATAACATGCTCATGCGGATGTGCTTACCATAACATATCTTTTCTAGAATATTTGTGCCACATATCAATGTGCTTGTGTTGTAGGAACCATGGGTATAGCATTCTTATGCCATATGCCAATGTGCTTAAGCTAGAAACATCATATGTTTAGTGCTTATCATATATAATCAATGATGTGGACATCCACATATATTGAACACAAACAATTAGCCTACAATAATGAATTTAAGAAGTGAAACTTTATCAAAAATACAATCCTCAAATAAAACTAAAAATTATTAATTAATTATAATTATATTAATAGATAAATATCAAATTTTCATTTAAAAAATAGTTCAATTTTGTGTCAGTAAGTTGGGTCTCTATAGCACATGTTGGTAAAAAGCAAAAGAAATAGTCTCTTGTTTCATTAACAAAGAGATGGGGACGATGGCCAATATGCAGAAAGAAGAGTCTCTAGGCCATAATACACCAATGATGCATACATGACTTTCATACAACATTTGGCCAGTCAAGGATACCAAGAGATGTATAACTGGATTACCTACACTTGAATGGCCCACAATCCTCAACGTCCAAGACATATATGAGCTTCAACAGATATTAGAAAACATTACAAGGTAAAAAATACCATAAAATATTAAATCTTCTATTCTAATTGTAAAGGAAAACCTATAGTTTGTGTAACGTGCCCGCCTATCGGCTGTCCAAGCACGTTTTAGTGGTTCATCGAGAAATGATTCTAGGCGCCGCCGCCCAACACTCCCATGGAATGTTTCGGGGTTTGTCGCCTAGGGTTTCCCAAGTCCGCCTCGCAACGGAACGTCCACAGCTGAACCCACTAGGATCAACCTAAAATTTGGGTTCCTAGTAGACAAAGTCTCCTGACAGCATCCTAGCGTCGGGTTTTGGACATCCTACTTTACGCAGAGATACCCAATCCGAAGCAGATCCATACCTCACTTGGTTCAAAGAGAATGGGAAACGAGAGGGATGCGCCGCTCAACCTCTCTGCCTGTAGGGCATAGTCCCATTCTGGTCCCCTAAAATGGCATGAATCATGTTCTAACTTAAAAATATCTAAAGTCATCGTTGGTAAAACCTTGTGAGAAGCCTCCCAGTTCTCTGGGACCACCCAACCGTAGGATGGATCCATCAGGGATTCCGCCCACCCGCTTCCCTTCATAGCTTTAGTCTTCTAATTAGGTCCTACCACATTTATGTGTGACATTTAAAATCAGCTTTATTAATTAAGCTTTTTAGGGAACAAGGTTCGTTCGTGTAATTTACAGCACAAACACGAAAAAAGAGCAAGCATACCTTTTGACAAACAAGTTCCTTAATTTATCTTCAAGTTAATCTTTGTCTCCTGCCCATATAGGAGAATTATGTACCCCTTCTGTCGAACAGAAGTGCCTGGTCCAAATCACATTGCACCAAAATTTCCATCCTTTATCTAGAATATGATCTTCCAATGCCCCAGACATTGGGCTCACGGGGATCTCCAACTTCATTCTGGACAAGCAAGGGGTGTCCAAAACTCCACCTGACCCACAAGCGATCTAGGAGTGAGATGCCATTTTTGTGGTGGTTGGCCTTTTCACCACTCGACCATCGGCCTGTGAATTGAGCAGTGCCCTCTCGGGGTAATCCGCGGTGTGATCTTGGAGATGATCCACGCGTGCAAAATATCCTTCCTTAATTAATCCAATTAAGAATCAAGCACAAGCAAAGCAATTAGCCCTAATATCATCTTCTAGAAAAACATTCCTTTATTCCCATGGCAACTTGTCATTACAGACCTCTGCCATGCATTTACCATCAATACAAGCCTTGGAATATTTATCCAAATCATAATGCAACAATCAATTGATTGCAAGAAAAACATTTAGGGTGTTGTTCAATCAACCAAAAAAACTAATTGTATTTTTTCCAAATAATACAAAAATAGACACGATAACAATTTTATCGTATATTCGCTCTCCCCTTTGGGATCGAAGAGCGATTCTATGCAAAATGTACTTAATACTTGTGCACAATTATTAATGTTATTCTTTTTATGATTATGCTATTTATAACCCCTGATCAATTGCTCTATCAATGAATAAGCCATATGCAACTAAGTGCAATTAACTTCCCTTGATACATGCATTTTGCAAATTCCATCTTTCAAATATGTGAAAAGAGGCATATCTCTTCCCATGACTTATTCTCATCCATCATAGTATGGAGCCTAATGTATCTCATGCAAGAATCAAAGTAAGCATCTATCAGTTTAGAAATATATTACTTATGACCGGAACCGTAGTTGGATTGACAGTGATGCCTTCGCATAAAAGCTTTGTTGTTGGCTGTAGGATTGCCATCTGTACACGACATTCTTCACTTTGGAGGCCATCATCTACAAGTAGACTTAAGAGATTAAGAGGGCGAAATAGATTCAAGATAGGAGAGCATAAGAGAAGTTGGTTAAGTCGAGGATCGAGATAGAGGGAATTGTGCAGCCTCTCGAGGTAACTCTTCTCTCTCTCTCTCTCTCTCTCTCTCTCTCTCTCTCTCTCTCTCTCTCTCTCACACACACACACACACACACACACACACAATCTCTTGGAGGGGTATCCTTCTCTCTACCTCTCTCTCGCAGTCTCTCGAGGTCTCCTTATACTCCCTTGTGCCTCCCCATGCCTCATATTTATAATGAATTAGAGAGGAGGGGATAAGGCTGAGAATAAGAGTGGAGGGGCTCTTGGAAGACTCAGTGATCTAATGCTCAGATCATAAATCTGATGGTTGCATTGGCTCCAAAAGGAAGGTAAAATGCCAAGACACTTGCTTAGAAAGCTCTCAGTTCACTCCTTCTTCTTTTCTCTATTCGAAGTGTTGTCTACTGCCTGTAGACTGCGATCGTGGCACGCACGATTTTTCCAGTCACTTTTCTTTATTTTTTATTTTCATAAAATCTCCAAAACTAACTAAAACATCACTTGTCTTTTCTTTTAAATGACTTTTAGTTTCATTTTAGGATAATATCTAAAATATACTAGTTTTTTTGCCCAAAAATCTAATATTTTTGGACCATCCAAACTATACACATTAATACTAGTGATTAATATGGCTCATAAGTCTCGTTCATGTCGTAACTTCCGTGAAGGGTGGCTACGGTCCTTGTCAATCCAAGAAAAATGTCAGATTATGACTCTCGATTTATTTTAAAATGTATTTTTAATTAAATAAAAATTATTACTTATTAATGTTAGTTAGTTTTTACCTTAGTTAGTCTTTAGTTAGTAATCTTAATAACTTATTAATTGACTAACTAACTTTCAAACTAACCAACTAACTTTTATTGCATGGAAATATTACAATTAGTTGCCAATATGTGGGGATAACACAATAAGAGAAATCCTATTCCTATCCCTCTAGGTGCTTACTATAGAATAGTTTCTAGCTCATATACACCAAAGAAGTCCTATCACCTTACTTGTTGGAGAACTTCTTCATGAAGAATATCCATATGAGAAGCACATAGTGCCAGGTGAACCAAGCATTGGCATGGAGATTCAATCAAACATACATGCCCTAGTGGGACTAGAGAGGGGATGTTCAATAGTTGCTTAGTTGTTCATCCTAAGCAACACCACTTGTATCTCGGACTCACCAAGTCACCTAACAACAATCTAGTGTCAAGCTAAGAGAGATCAGTTAGGTGGTTGATCAAAGCTTAAAGGAAGCTAGCACCATACTTAGTTTAATGAGAGTGAGAGGTGTACTTAAACAATGCTAATTTGTAGAACTAGAAACCTGTGCTACACATCAACTAGAACTGAGGTGATGACCATTTAATTGTTTAAGTTGGCATGACCGCCATATATCATCAATAATAAAATTGTGAATATACTTGCTTTGTAACTCTTGATGCTAATTGCATTTTTAAAAGTCATTTTGGGATAGTTAAAATATCTATCTCCCTTTATGTACTACTTCAAGTTGCTACCTTTATTGTAGTCTTTCACTAGTTGATACTTCAATGACCATGAAGATATAATGAGATGTTTATTAATTTGATCATGGTAGTAGTTTTACTTAAGTGTCTACTACTAGATCTAAGATAATTATCATTATAAAATTGCAAGTAATATTTTATTAGTTGATGCTCCAATAGCCATGCACATGTAATTAGGAATGTGACTTGCAAATCTAATAATGGTAGCAGGGTTGCTTACATGTCTAGTAAATGTAAGCTGATTAATGATTATTATAATAGTTGTCCCCACATTTGGTTTGTACTTACTCTTATATTATGTCAAAGAAAACTATTAATTTTCCCCCATTGATTAGAATATTATAATTTGACTGTTAAGTTGAATACCTATCTCAATAATGTTGTGATATGATGGATTGGCACCATATAACATCTAACCTATGATCACTAGTCCTTTTTTAGAACTCTTAGATTCCATCACTTATAAACCTTGGATATGGAACTATCCTCATAGAGCAAGAACCCTCACCTATAGCATCCAATCCATCCTTGGCTACTTTAAAGGCCCTATTTTCCATAAGAAACTTCTCAGTTTTGAAGTAGACGCCTTGTAAAATCGCACTCTCCTAAGATAGCTTTTGCAAACGATTGGATAGCTCTTTTGATTAAAGCTCGTAAAGACACAACTATCTTAGCATAATATCTTACTCAATTACTTGTCTCCCTACCCAACATAAATTGTGAAGATGCTTATGATTTAGATTGTCATGTTATTTCTTTACCAAACATCATCAATGAGCTCTATTAAGTGAACTCCCTCCTATTTCATTTCCTTCCAAAGTCATTGAAACACAAGATGTATTTATCATTGACCCTAATCTTTTAGACCCTCTTACACAAATGTACATTGCAAGTGGTGGCCACCTACAGTGTCATCTTTACTCCATATTCTTTACCACGATAGAATAATAAAGTGAATGTGAGACACACATTGTGACTATTGGAGTTCCCATACCTTGGTCTTGCTCTCTCTTGTTCAAACCTCCATAGCTCTTGCCTCTTGCTTTTGCTTGTGCTATTCTCTCTCTACTCATCCTTTCAAATGGATCTATCTTTACTCTTTGCAATGTATGCCATGTACCTAAGCTTACTAAGAGCTTGATGTCTACTAGTTAGTTGGATGACTTGGGATACTCAACTTCTTTTGGGAATCAATCATGGAAAATCCACAAGGGATCATTTGTTCTTGTAAAAGGATCCAAATGTCTCATGCCCGGCTATGGAGGATGAAGCTTGAAGGTGGAGGCTTGAGGGTGCTTCAGCTCGCATCACGAATTGTGGAGCTATTGGTGTGCTTGAGGGAGGAGGCAACTCGTTCGGGCATCAAGGTAAGCTCACTACACCCCGGTAGGATCAAAGGTGTGTCGGCTAGGTGAGAGATAGTCATAGGTGTTCACTTGAAATGCTTGAACAATAAGCGGTCTGTGGGTCTTAGTGGTTGAGGGTGAGCTTGCCTCTACAATCTCATCCAGTGCATTTGCTACAAAACTCTCCCTCTTCATGTATCTTATATTAAAAAGCATGTAATTATAGTAATTGAGTAGCCAAATGTACCTTTGTGGCATCGCTAGTTGGGACATATGTCTAGAAAATGAATGGAAATACTATCTCATTTGGGTTACTTCTCTTGATTTTTTAGATCCTTCTTTTTGTGAGCATTGTGTATACTGAAAGCATACATGTTCAATCCATAAGAAAACCTTAAATAGGAAAATGAGTGGGCCACTTTACTTAATGCATATCGATATATGTGGGCCTATGCCTAAAAATTATTGGGGGGAGCGGACATCCTATTTTATCACATTAATGATACAATTAGGAAAGTATGGGCTTTTCACTATGGGTAGCAAAGATGAGGCTTTGTCTTACTTTAAGAAAAAATTACAATTTTGCAAAAAATTAGTTTGGCAAGAGACTCAAGTGTCTCAAAATTGATAATGGTGGAGAATATATCTCTCATGAATTGAGAAATTTTTATGAAGAACATAGGATAAAAAGGAAACACATAGCACCTAGTAATCCTATCCAAAATGGTGTTACAAAGCATATGAATACAATGATAAATGAAAGGATGTTGAGTATGCTAGTCTGGAAAGAGACTTAAGTATCTCGGAATTGATAATGGTGGCAAATATGCCTCTTATGAATTTAGAAATTTTTATGAAGTACACGGGATAAGAAGGAAACTCATAGCACCTAGCAATCCTATCCAAAATGGTGCTACAAAGTGTATGAATAGAATGATAAATGAAAGGATGTTATTTACATTATCTAATATTGGTCTTACTCAAGGATTTTGGGTAAGGTTATGGTGACTACTACATATTTTATGAATATGTTTCTTAATACTACTTTGCATAGTAGTATTACTGAATAGGCATAGTTGTGTAAGAAGCCCTCTTATGATAACTTAAGAGTGTTTGGTTGTGAAGCTTATATGCATATACCAAATAAAAGTGCAGTGGGTCAGAACCAAAATCCACTAAGTGTATCTTTTTAGGCTATGGATGGAGTTGTTGCATAGATTGGATGCAAGACTTGTGCATGGCAAACCAAAGAAGCTCTTCCTTACTCTCTTTTCTTATAAAAATTGATATAGCAAGACTCATAAAACTCAAAATAAACTAAAAGAAGAGTAAATTACATTTGAGTGACACACTATTCGATGCAATTTTCTCCCGCACATGGAGTGGATATCTCCTCCATGCAGTATTTATAATATCAAAGTGAATCTTGCTTTGCCCAAACATAGGCCCTTTACAATCACTATTTTTGCAAAAGAGTTTGAGTTAACTAAATCGATGGTTACAGCACAACCCAGAACTTTTAAGAGCCATAACATATTTCTAAAATATCTTATAGAACCTCAAATATCAATAAATATTTACAAAGAGGATGTACACATGCCTTGGAATAAACAACAATGCATTTATTAATGAACAAGCCTTTGGAATAAATTTTACTTTTGGCGCGTATATCCAATTCATCTTGGTCTACACATCAGCTGTCAAAAATTCAAAAAATCATATTAGAAAATTAATTAATTAATTAAATGCAACTAGCCAAATTAAATCAACTAATCATTGTAATTCCACTAAATAATCAAATCATGTAGACGTTAACACTTAGGATATGAATATTGTGGCACCACCCATGTACGGCTTTACCCACGTTCATACATGCAAGTCTCACGCCTGGAAAGGATAGGCGTCCCCATCAACCTTCTGCCCAAGACGAAAAGTAGTTCGCTCCTTAGGAATGTGCTCCATGTTAATAGAGAACCATTCAAGGCACTCATCTTGTTAACATGCACACAAGGGAGAACCATTGAAGGCACTCATCCCCTCGTGTAGGTGCCACCTCGCAATATGAGTGATAAGATAGGTTATGCCTTTGGTATCCAAAAGGTAGAAAGATTTTTCATAGTAATGATGCGATGTTACAATGAGAAAAAGATGCATAAGCAGCCTCTTAAAGTGAACACAAGAAAGGTTACTTTCCAAGTTGCATTGCCTCCTATTATTCTGTCCTATAGAGCAACAAGTGCTAGTGCACCAAGTGTGCAAATAGAGGGCACAAGTGATGCTTTAGCTAGTGAGCAAGAAGCAATGATATTTATTAAGTAGTAGTTTGAGAGCCCTAGAGTGCCTCATGAAGAAAGAGTGGAGGCTAAGATTCCTAGCCCATTGTGTTACATAAATCTACTCATATCTCTTGTCCCTTGAGAGACTTTAACCTAGGGTTGAAAATGTGATGTTGATGGATTGTTAGGAGCCACCTTGTTATAAAGAGGCCTTTACTCGTGATAATAAACTTAAGTGGGAGCTAGCCATGGAGTCTCAAATGGATACCATTATGAAGAATCAGACTTGAGATTTGGTTGCTTTGCCAAAGGGAAAAATGATATGCCATCCAAGCAGATTTGCAAGTTGAAGGTTACAAGTGATGCTAAACCGAAGTATAAGGCAAGGTTAGTGGTTAAAGGTTTCAAGCAAGAAAAATGTGTGGACTTTGATGAGATATTTTCACTTGTAGTAAAATTGACTATTCTGTGCATTGTGTTTGCCTTCATGGCTAAAGATGATATGGATCCTATACAATTAGATGCCAAGATAGTATTTCTACATAGTGATCTTCATGATGAGATCTACATGTAGCAACTGGAGGGTTTTGTGGAACACATGGCAAAGAAGAGCTTGTTTGTAAGCTAAAAAATAGTCTCTATGGATCAAAGCAGGCCCCATGGGAATGGTACAATAAGATTTATGCATTTATATAATCTCATGGCTACAAGAGGAGTCATATAGATGATTGCTTCCACACTAGAAAGGCTAAAGATGGCAGCTTGATAGTGTAGATCCTTTATGTGGATGATATATTGATAGTTGGAAAAAACAAAATTGAGATTAATGCCCTAAAGAAAATGTTAATGGAAACTTGTGAAATGAAGGTTTTGGACATGCAAATTACATTCTTGGCATGTGCATAATCAGGGATAGGACAAAAAGATTGCTCTATCTGTCCCAAAAGGATTATGTTAGCAAAGTGTTGCAACATCTCAATATAGAGGGAGGGAAAGCAATAAATGCTCAATGGTCTCCATATGTGAGACTTAATGTTGATTATTGTCCCACATTTGATGAGGAGAAGACTAAAATGGCCAACATTACATGTTCATCATGTGTGGGTAGTCTCATATATGCTATGATTGTCACTCTCTTGAACATTGCATCTGTAGAGGGAGTAGTTGGAAGCATTGGAAGTAGTGAAAGGAATCTTGAGGTACTTGAGTAGTACAATATATATGTGCTTTGGGAAAAATAACAGTGGTGTACTAGGATACATAGACATAGACTATGCAAGGAATGTTGACAACAAAAGTCAACCACAATATATGTTTTTACCTTGTATGGTGGTGCAATCTCATGGATGTCTCACTTGCAGAAATGCATGGCATTATCTACCAATGAAGCTGAGTATATTGTAGCCATAGAGGTGTGCAAAGAAGCCATATGGCTTACTCATGTAATGAAAGACTTGGGCCTCGATGAGAAGACATGGCATTGTTACACAATGATAGTTAGAGTGCCATCATATTCAAGGTAAAGAATCCTGTATTTGATGGGAAAACCAAGCACATAAAAGTGAGGTATCACTTTATTTGTTAGGTGATTGAGGATAAGCAAGTTGGGCTTATCAAAGTTCATACTAATGATAACCCTGCAATTTTTCTCACCAAGAGTCTACCCTTCGAAAAGTTTGCACATTCTAGGGATTTGATGGGCATTGGGTGAGGGTAACTCACACATATTATACCTCACACATTCTTCCATTCTTTTGTCCCCCTTAAAGGCACATTGGCCTTTAAGTGGGGGGTTGTTGGGGCAAAGGTCAATGTGGTCGACCCACATAGCACCAACCATATATTGCACCATGTATCCACCTTGTCGTCTTCTTTTTGTATCCCCATACAAACACTGTATTATACATGGCTTTAGCTACCCATATACATTCACTTTCAAGCATAACAAGGTCATATATCTACTAGTCACCAATACTCCCATTACAAAAACTCCCCTGTGCATCGTATTTAACAAGAGTAAAAGCTACATGTGTCTACCACTTGAGCACCCCTTTCTTATAAGGTCTTTATGCACGTAACACGTTAGTAGTTAGTTATAGGTATGGATCATAAACTTATTGAAAGACTTGATGCAAAGTGGCATCTATCTAAACCCACATATGTGATTTCTTGATGCAAAGTGACATCTACATAAATATGTGTGATTTCTTGAAAAAAAGAAAGGAAAAATTTGAGTGGCCATTTTCTAAGAATGGCATTGGGGCACATGATAACAAGGTTAAGGCATTTGTAGATTTACATTCCCCTAAGGACACAAAGGATCTTATGACCTCCATCCACAAGGTGAAGTACTTAGGTAGGTACATCCTTAGGTAGGCACATCCTTAAGAAGGCATATGTAGATTTACATTCCCCTAAGGACACAAAGGATCTTATGATCTTCATCCACAAGGTGAAGTACTTAGGTAGGCACATCCTTATGGCTTCTCACATTATTTATCCCCTTTAACAAACTATAAAGAAGGATCCACTTGCATGGCCTATTGAGAATGTAAACCTCCTTCCTCAAACATATTCCCTTTCCACATATAAAATATATGTGCATGGTCAATCACATATATGCATTAAGCATCAATGTAAACGTCCTTCCTTAAACATATTCCCTTTCCACATACACATACAATATATGTACATGGTCAAAATCACATATATGCCTTAGGCATCAACGTGCAAGGAGTGTTTCACAAGGTTTAAAAGATTTGGACATGCAAGGTCAAAACAATGAAAAGCAAGCACGTATCTTTACAAGACTTCACTCATGTTGATAGAGTCTTGACATACAATACCAAAACCATCCACTTCTAAAAATGGCCAAGTTTTATTTCACATTTTTATAAGGTTCCGTATGTTAACAACTATAATGCCTTAATTCTAAAGGTGATAAAAGCTTCTACCAATGTCTTTACACTAAACCTCAAAATTTTTTGTGAACACGTGGCATAGTTATGGCAATTCGAATAAATATAAATTAGATTGGTAGTCAATATATTGATAGCCCCAACAAAGATGTGTAATTGCACTCAATTGCCATGATGGTGTAATGTTTCTCCACACGTGGTTAACCAAATGTTCATTTTCTAGGTTGTTGCTAAGAGAGGGGACCAATTAGACAATTGCAGGTTGTGCAAATTTGGGCATGTGGCAAGCCAAGAGAACTTTGGAGGTGCTATATCAATATCAAGAAGGCAGCTACTTGCACAAGGACAGAGACTCAATCCACTTTCATGGTGGCTAATGCTAGGAACGTTTGAGGAGCCATGGTGAGTAGTTCCCATTCCAAAGCAACTACTTTTGACCATAACCCTTATATTGATTGCGTAATTTTCAAAAAAGCGAGCACCATCGAATATTAGATTATGCAAACCATTAATGGTGTAAGCTTACTCATTGAGTTTTTGTTTGTTGAGCAATTAAAAAAGCTTGAATTCTAACCTCAAGTGGCCTAATGAGAAACGATTGGTTGTGAAGGGGACTTACGAGTTTGCCTCTTGGAAACAAGAGAGCTTGCAAGTTAGGTAGCCCTCGATAACGGCAATTGTTAGATACTAACAAGGGAGCCATGGGAATACCTTTTTCCATACTGAAAGTGGACTTTCAGACACAAACAATGGAGCGAGCCATGGGAATACCTCCTTCTGTACTGAAAGTGGACTTTGAAACCACTCCTGTCAGCCTAGGAGGGGGGGGTCCTACCGGGGATACAACTTTTCCATGTTACGTACTGCCAAGCTCCAATGCACTCATGAGTCATGGCTCCTGGTCCCCCCCCCCTCCTCTCTCTCTCTCTCTCTCTCTCTCTCTCTCAACATCATATAAGCATAGGTATTGTGTCCAACTCCAGGTTCCACAGCTCCAGGTCTTCTCCTCTCCTCGGGCCTCTTCCCATCTCCTCTCACCTATCAGTCAACATAACGATAGGCTCAAACAACGAACTTCCTGTTCTTCTGAGCTCAATGTATAATAGCAACCATCCCCACTCCCCCAATTCTCATTCGTTCTCCTGCCTGCATCATCAACTTACTGCATAATACCAACCCTCTCTCTCTCTCTCTCTCTCTCTCTGGACCCAATTTCCTTATTCCCTTCAGCACCACAGATTACTCTGCATTAGCCCCCCCTCCAGCTCTCAATGGATCCCGACTCCTTCCTCAACCTCCTGACCCCTGAGCTCAGTAATATCGACTACGACAGTCTGTACTATTGTGAGAGCAGTGCCCATCTTGACGACATGAAATATGAAGATCGGGGAGAGGGAGATGTTGTTCCACTCATCGAACCACCCCACAGGCCGTCTATTGCTCCCATCACGCAAGGCCAAGGTCAATTGGCCCCTTCCTTGTTCTGCGACGATAAGACCCATTCTCCCGTGTCTTCTGCCTTCGGGTTTAGCAAATCAGCTGCCATCATCAACCCGGGCATTTCAATCCCCTCCCCCCCCTTTGCATCTGTGCTCAAGCTCTCTGACATAGCCTGTGCATTGGAAGGCTTCTCTCAGCCTGCCATTGGCCTCAATGCAACACAGTTAGCAAGTCATGCTTCTCGCCACCGACTCAGACACAGCTATGCCTCAGGAGCTCAGTTCTCATATCAGCACTATGATAATCACCCAACATTTTCTCCGCCATTTTCTCCGTCCTCCACCAAGACATCCTGCACTGCATTGCAGCCATTGCCGGCCTCACGCATTCTCATCGACGTCGAGCCCGATTCCGGCAGCGACAGGGATGTGAAATCCTTCCCAGTCACATCCACTCATGCTCCTCATCCTACTTCCCCTTTCTATCCCAAGCAAGCTGGTGGCTCTGGGGACAAGAGGCCAAGGCTCTCTCCTGAAGCACCTAGCAGGGATTGTGCTTCCACTGATGAGACCGATCAGAAGCGGCCGCCAATCCGGAATACATTTCGAAGGGAAGGCATGACTCCAAGGGAGGTGCACATACAGTCGGAGAGGCAGAGGAGGAGGAGCATGACAGACCACTTTGCAACATTGCAGACTTTGATTCCCAAACTCAAGCTGAGAGTAAGTGGCTGTTGAAGGCTCATGATCCGTGTAATGATTAAATCATGATCCAGCACTAAGTTTCTATAGGACTGATGAAGTTTCATGACTACAGAATGACTGCACAATAGGTTCTTATTGTGATGGGATGGCAATATTACTCGTGTTATAGTGAGCACAACACGAGCAATATAGTTCATGGAATGCCTAAGGGGTTTAACAGGCTGAATCATTCATCGTTTAGGCTCATGTACTATTCATAGGTTAGGTTTAACTGGTCCATGAATGATATACAGCTGCTGGCTGGCCACTACTAGTTAAGGCCGGAGAGCCTAAGCTCATGCATCGTCTCATAAATACTCAAAAGGCTAATTAATGGACTATGATCATGTGGTCCAGCCTGCACATGTCTCAGCCTATCCGCATTTATTCCTTTCCTTGCTGTGAAGAGTCACTCAGGAGTCATGTTTTGATGCTGGTGGAGCGGTATATCTAGATGGGTGGAGAGGAAATTGTACTAGTGTGCTGCGTCCTGAAGTACAATTCAGGCAAATGTGGTTTTTTGTGAGAAAAAAAAAGATACCCTTTGCAAAATATGTTTGTAGTTTGATTTCAATTTTCTGATGCTCCTTAACTAAGAGACTGTAGCCCACTTTGCTAACTTATGCTTTTCTTTGTACCCCCCATCTCATTGTCTTGGGTGCTTGTCCACATGCAGCACTCAGATCGCATCACAGTCTTGACAGAGGTAATCACGTACATTCAGTCCTTGAGGGCCACCTTGGATGAGCTAGAGAAGAAGAAGACTTATCTTTTATCTATTTTCGGGCTGCCCCCTGAGAATCACCTTTACTATGACAGTCCCAGCACGACTGGAGTGAAGAAGAGGTCCTCCAAACATAGGAAAGGTGCGGGTGCTGTGGAGGTTTCCGTGCGCATGACGGGCTCTGACATCTTTCTCACTGTAAATTCTCCCAAGAAGAAGGGTGTCTGGTCCAAGGTTCTCCTGCTGCTCCATAGACACAGCATTGAAGTGGTCAACACCACCCTTGCATCCAGTGGAGACAATAATTTCCACTGCATTCATGGGAAGGTCAGTGCATTTTCATGAATTCCCATGTCTGTGCATGCTGTTTGTATGGGACGATTCATGAGATTTGAAAGAGATTTTGTCTGTACATCTTGTTCATGGTACCTAAATCAGTCAGTCTCGTATGGGGAGTGCTATCCTTTCAATTGTCATTCACCCTAGTAGTCCATGGTAGGCTTTTTTAAATTTGGGTTTCTGGTTTCATCAGCATCATCATCATCATCATGTCATCAATCAGCATAATGTTTTCATTGTGTAACTTCATGTGGGTAGTGAGATACATGAATATTGTGATTGATCATGGAGGCATGCAGATACTGCACCGGAGGATGTCTATGAGAACGCCATATAAATAGATTCAATGTAAGCAATCAACAACACGCATGGATGGGGATGGGCTTGATTATGGGGGACATGCACGTGTAGTATTGGATGATGAATCAGTATAATGCTGTGACTGATCATGTGTGTGAATGAATGAATGAATGGATGGATGGATGGGTGCAGATGGGGAGCGTGCCCAAGATAACGGCCTCAGACTTGCAAAAAAGGCTGGAGCAGCTGATCTGGATTGAGCTGAAAGGAAGGCCTAAGCTGTAATTCATCCCTTAATTTGTACAGTTAATGGCGGATTAGATTAGATGTATCATCCGGCTGACACGAGACTGTGCGCCATATAATGCGAGTGTGACTAGCCAGCTCCAAGGTACAATTAGCTGATGCCAGCCAAAGGCGTTTGTATTGTATCACATCAAAACCCACTTTTCTCCTTCTTTTTGCTGTTGCAATTGCACCACATCAAATCAAATCTTTCTTCATTAATGCAGTTGTGTTGCATTATTTTATGTATTATTATGGCAGCCAATCCTTGCTGCTGCTGCATTTCACCAACCAATTGCAAAGAATTTGGGGTTTCTTAGTTATTGAGTAATTTGGACTGTAGAGGTATAAACGATACGCGTCTCTGCTTGTTATGCTTGCCGACCCCCGAAGATGTCCTTCCAATGGCTTTTCTTTCCTGACAAGGCTTGCTCGTAGCAACCACGTGCCACGTGCCACGTGCTGCGGATCGCAACTTGCCCGCGGGCTATGTAAACTTTCAGATTTGGGAATTTGGAAAGCAAATAAATAATAATGTATTCCTATTTTGTTAAGCGTAACGCCAAAAGGGTCCACCTTCCCAGGCTCGGGAGACCCATTAATTGCCTCATTGCGCTCATTAAATACCCCACCACAAACAACCACAATGATGACAGCCTGCTGATTCATGCCATAACACACTTCTAAAATATATCTTAAATTTGTATTTGTATATATAATGCATGGAGTCACCTTGCCACGTGGCAGGTTGCCCCCCTTTGGTTCTTGAGGCCAGCCATTATTAACCTTAAAATTTGCCCAACTTTTTACTCAAAAGCTTGATAAATTCTTCAGCAGATTTTGCAGCTGACATTTCCATCAGCCGTAAATCCCTTCACTAACAATGTTTGTCGTTTGAATCATTTTGCTATAAACATGTTTGGTAGGAGGCTTTCTTTTTCAAAGATGCAAAAGTGGAACGTGTTTAGGTTAAAAAGATTAACTACAGTAGCATCGAGATGTCATTGGAGAAAACCAAACCCCCTCCCCTCCAACATAGGATCATGTGTTCCACAAATAACTTGATAAATTCTTCAGCAGATTTTGCAGCTGACATTGCCATCATCTGTAAATCCCTTCACTAACAACATTTGTCGTGTGAATCATTTTGCTATAAACATGTTTTGTAGGAGGCTTTCTTTTTCAAAGATGCAAAAGTGGAACGCGTTTAGGTTTAAAAAAGTATCTACAGTAACATCGAGATGTCATTGGAGAAAACCAAACCCCCTCCCCTCCAACGTAGGATCATATGAGAGAGAGAGAGAGAGAGAGAGAGAGAGAGAGAGAGAGTATGTTCACACCTTAGAGGCCGTTTGGGATTTGAAGCAAGAACCAGCTAAGTTCGAGCATCCTCCGTGCTAAGCAAACTAGGCTGAGAATCGCAAGAGCTACAAGGGCTACACAAACTGCCAATGGTACTATTAGTACCTCTAATACCTTCACAGTAACAGTACATTCTCAGTTTCCATAATTAAGTTTATAAGAGGTAATTCGATAGACAACCTTAGTTAGGAATATCCCTAGTTGTTTGAGTGTATACAATACTTATTCTCCTTTGAAACTTTGGACTTGTTTAAAAAGGTTTCTTTTGGACGTTTAGTTCTTGCGTGAGAGCAGATTCATAGCATGAAATGCAAAGACGAATGACAAGGTTTGAAGTAGGCTATGAGTGTGCTACATTCTCATGATAGATGTTATGGGAGGTCTTTGATAACATATGATGATGTTGATGACTGTAATAACCTTAATGTTCTTCCACAATTCTATTTCTAAAACATCATACCCATCTACTTGATGCATTCATTTACTTAATGTAATTACAAGAATATGAACTTGAGGGGTAAGCTCTCATCGCGCAGCTCCTATTTGTGAGTGGCTCCCATGTAATAGACCATAAAGGAGTTCACAGAGTTGGAAGGAAATTAGTTATGCATGGGAGATGTTATTTATGATGATTATTTATTTTACCACATACATTGGAAAGGTCACACAAATTGATATTGCATTAAAGTCTTGCTAATACCTCGAACTATTAGTTTGTTGGGATCTTGAAGTCATGTGTAGCTAGTACAAGCGATAATCATTGGGATTAAGACCATGATGCCTCAAGATTCACCGATAGTGACTATGCCTATCAATCCTATTCGGGGTTGGGCTAGATGCAGCAATAACTCTAGGGCAAGCGAAGATCTCAAGGATTAAGAAACCCTAAGATAAAGGAAAGACCGATGCTTTTGTACTTGTTAGGAAGAAGGTTCGGTTATCAATCAAAGTAAGAGATTATTAGAACTCATGTCTTGAGCAATGTCCTGGTTGAATGGAGAAAGTGTTAAGAAATTTTTGCATGGAATCGCTTAGATCCCAAGGGAGAGAGCAAACACATGATGAAAGGTTATTGCGACTATTCCTGCAATGTTTGGAAAAGGATACCATTGTTTTGTGAAATGATTAGTTAACGTCATAAATGCTTTTGCATTAAATTAGTTGTGGGATGTGAATTGGATGATTATTCCAAGTGCTTGTGTTTGATGGTAAACACATGGTAGGGGTCTGTAATGACAAGTTGCCATGGAAATAAAGGAATGTTCTTCTTGGAAGATGATATTAGGTTGATGGCCTTGATTGTGCTTGGTTCTTAATTGGATTAATTAAGGAAGGATATTTTGTTCGGGTCGATCATCTCCAAGGTCATGCCATGTTTCAACCTGAGATGGCACTGTTCGATTCACGGGCCGAAGTTCGAGTAGTGAAAAGACCAACCATGGAAAGTGTGTCTCACTCCTAGGTCGCTTAGGGTCAATGAAGCTCTTGACACCCCTTACCGAGTCCGGAATGGAGCTGTAGACTATTGTGAGCCCAACATCCGGGGCGTTGGAAGATCTTATTCTAGATAAATGATAGAAATTATGGTGCCATGTGATTTGGACTGGGTCCTTTTGTTGGACTGGATACTTCTGTTGTCAATCTGTTGATGAGAGAGAGAGGGAGAGAACAGAGAGGGTGAGCGGCGCATCCCTCTCATTTTCCATTCTCTTTGAACCAATTACAATATGGATCTGCTTCAGATTGGGTATCTCTGCGTAAAGTAGGATGTCCAAAACCTGATGCTAAAATGCTATTAAGAGATGTTGACCACTTAGGAACCCGGATTTCAAGTTGATCCTAGTGGGTTCGGCCGTGAGCATTCCGTTGCAAGGCAGACTTGGGAAACCCTAGGCGACAAACCTCAGGACATTCCATGGGAGTGCCGAGCATCGATGCTTAGATTCGTTTCTCAATGGACCGCTAAAACGTGCTTGGACAGCTGATGGGCGGCACGTTATAGTTGGTATTAGAGCGAAACTTCGTAATCACATGTGATTGTTTAATGTATGGTTCGTAGACGTATATTAAATAGAATAACATGAGTGCTATGGCTTGATTGTTAGGCACCTTCTACAACCAGGAATGCTGACATGCAAGAGAAGAAATTCATTCTCAAGTAAATTAAGGCACACGAATTTTATGGAGAAGGGATAGGCATCGTAGCAGAGGCAGAGATATGGATTGAGTCAATGGACGATTATTTTTCTACTTCGGAAACTACATTTACTAATCAAGCAATGATAGCCAAACTTAAGTTAGTTGGCCAGGCTCATTTATTGTGGAAGTAATGGTGCAAAGATAAAAGTAGTATTTCTGAAGCCGTTGTTACTTGGGCTCAGCTGAGATATATTGTACGCGGACGATACCTTCCGCCAACCTACCAGACTTTGAAGATGAGTGAATTCTTCAAGCTTAAAAAATTGGAATTAACCTTGGAAGCCTATTACTCAAAGTTTGTAACCCTACTAAAATATGCACCATCTATGGATATTGCATAGTAAGTATCCAAGTTTTGCCATGGCCTGAACACTCCTCTGAACCACCATCTAGAAGCAATGTGTCCAATGGATTTGCAAGGTGCATTACTTCGAGCAAAGCCAATCATCCAGGAACTTGGATCGGGAAATTGTGATGAAGATGATTCTCAAGATCACGACAGGAGATGTCACACATGCGGAGAGATAGGGCACATCCGTAGAAGATGTCCCTACCGTCGGTGCTTCCACTGCAATGAGCTAGGACACATCCAAGCTGATTGTCCTAACCTAAGTCGAGAAGACAGTGAACCTCCAAGGAAACAGGGCTACACAAGTGCACTCTATGGATACGTAGAGGAGTCAGATGAAGACGAAGACCTAGAGCCTACTACACCTTTTTAGGATGATTAGAAATCCTAGAAGTTTTATCAACATGTAATACAACTTATACTAGGAATAAACCCTACTCTTGTACCTATGGATAATTGCAATAATATGAGTTGCACTATTTGAGTTATTAAGAGTAGTGCAGCAGACGTATGGTGGGTCCTAACCCACAGGCCTTAAGCCCCATTAATGCTTGTCTTCCCCAGTTCTTTCGAGATGAGGACATCTTGAGTTCTCTAAGGGGGAGAGGATGTAACATTCCGCCCCTCTTCGCATAACCCCTCCCCCCCCCCTTTTCATTTAGAACACTACAAAAAGTTTTAATTATTCCCCCCAGTCGCCGTCGAATAGATGGTCGAGGTGGGAAGGATGATGACGTTGACAAGAGAAGCCACCATAATCGAGTCGACGTGGAGGGGGAGACCGCCGGCCTATCACCCCTCCCTAGGCCCTCGACCAGTCCGCCTCTGACCGCCATGCGGTGCAATAGTTGGTAGGTACTGAACACCACCACTACCACCAATCCGCCTCCTCACTGCGTTCCCCCATCGCCTCCCCCTCCCTTCCCTTAAGCAAAAGAAAAAGGGGAGACCACTTCTTCCCCCCTTGCCGTTGAGAGAGGGAGCCTTAGAGAAGGGGCCCAGGATTTTGCGGAGAGTAGAAACGTTGCCAATCTGCTGATGAGAGAGAGAGAGAGAGAGAGAGAGAGAGAGAGAGAGAGAGAGAGAGAGAGAGAGAGAGAGAGAGAGAGAGAGAGAGAGAGAGAGAGAGAGAGAGAGAGAGAGAGAGAGAGAGAGAGAGAGAGAGAGAGAGAGAGAGAGAGAGAGAGAGAGAGAGAGAGAGAGAGAGAGAGAGAGAGAGAGAGAGAGCATGTTCACACCTTTGAGTCTGTTTGGGATTTCAAGCAAGAACCAGCCAAGTCCCAACATCTTCCATGGCATGCTAAGTAAACTAGACCGAGAATCGCAAGATCTACAAGGGCTACACAAGCTGTAATGACAAGTTGCCATGGGAATAAAGGAATGTTCTTCTTGGAAGATGATATTAGGCTGATTGCCTTGATTGTGCTTGGTTGTTAATTGGATTAATTAAGGAAGGATATTTTGCGCGTATGGATCATCTCCAAGGTCACGCTACGTTTAGGGCACTGCTCGATTCACGGGCCGAAGTTCGAATGGTGAAAAGGCTAACCACAGAAAGTGTGTCTCACTCTTAGGTCGCTTGGGGTTAGTGGAGCTCTTGATACCCCTTGCCGAGTCCGGAACGGAGCTGTAGACTACCGTGAGCCCAACGTCCAGGGCGTTGGAAGATCCTATTCTAGATAAAGGATAGAAATTATGGTGCCATGTGATTTGGACCGGGTACTTCTATTGGACAGAAGGGATACATAATTTCTCCTGTATGGGTAGGAGATAAAGATTAACTTGAAGATAAGTTAAGGAAATTGTTTGTTAAAAGGACTACTTGTTTTCTTTTCGTGTTAGTGCTGTAAATTACACAAACGAACCCTGTTCCCTAAAAGGCCTAATTAAGGAAGTTGTTTTTGAATGTCACATATAAATGTGATAGGAACTAATTAGAAAACTAAAGCTATCAAGGGAAATGGGTAGGCAGAACCTCGACGTCATTCTACGGCAGGGTGGTCCCAGAGAACTGGGATGCTTCTCACAAGGTTTTACCGTCATTTAACCCTTAGGTATGACTAGGTTAGAACCCGATTCATGCCTTTTTAGGGGACTGGAATAGGACTATGCCCTATGAGCAAAGAGGTTGAGCGGCACATCCCTCTCGTTTCCCATTCTCTTTGTACCAAGTGCGACATGGATCTGCTTCAGATTGGGTATCTTTGCGTAAAGTAGGGTGTCCAAAATCCAACGCTAAAATGCCATCAGGAGATCTTGACCCCCTAGGAACCCAGATTTCAGGTCGATCCTAGTGGGTTCGGCCGCAAATGTTCTGTTGCGAGGTAAACTTGAGAAACACTAGGCGACAAACCTCGAAACATTCCATGGGAGAGCCGGGCGGCGATGCTTAGATTCGTTTCTCAATGGACTACTAAAATGTGCTTGGCCGATGGACGGCACGTTACATGATGGCACAAGAAGTTTCTTGTATTTGAACCACGCTTCCCAAATGGCTTTTGTTATTCCAAAGCATTTCTTTATTTTAATTTCCACTGGGCTGAGGATAAGAATGAGAAGGGTTAAATTCTTCCATCTAAGACGACTTGCTATTTGAAAGTGTTTGATGGAATCATGGAAAGAGTCATCCAATCTTCTTCTTCTCTATTTATAGTCATAGCAACCCACTTGGTTGCAAGTTTGCCAATGTGTGAAGATTTGGTAGTCCTAAACCACTTAGCTTTTTGGGTGTGGTGCAGATATCCCAGGAGACTTTGGACACCTTAAACTTGTTTCCATCCCCATTCAGAGGAAGTTTCTCCCCAGTTGTTCTAATGGCTTCATGTCTAACTTAGATGGCTATTAGTAGGCTAAAAAGTAGATGGTAGTGGGAATGAGGATATGTTTGAGGACTAGACATCTACTATCGATATTCAATTGCATCCCTTTCCATTTTCCAACTTTTCCTCTTACTCTCGCAAGTATTCAATCCCATCTATGTTTGATAGAGATACCAAATCCCATTGGTATTCCAAGCAACCTAAATACCTTCCCAACTTCAATGTCCTTATACCCTAGTTCTAACAACCATCCTAGGGGAGAGCTAATTAGAGTTTTGATCCTTGTTTTAGCAGGGTCTATGATAGAACTAGATGCTTCACAAAATAATTGCAAACAATTCCAAAAAGCAACCAATGAGATTGGGTCATTGTTGACAATTCCATTTATATTGTTGGCAAATTGATTGAGAACCATATTTGTATTATTAGGTAGTATAATTCCCTTTATAAGTTTCCTTTTTCCACTTGGTCTTGGATTAGCCACCCTAAAGAGTCTGCAGTAATGGCAAAGAATAGTGGGGCAAGAGGGCATCCTTGTTTGATTGATCTTCTTATGGGAAGACAATTACTCATTTCACCCCATTAATATCAATTCTAGTGGAAGCATATCCAAAAGGGTGCTAACAAATTTAATGAATCTCTTCTCCAACCCCATGTCATGGAGTAATTGCAATATGAAATCCCATTCTAGCCTATCATAGGCTTTGTCAAAGTCAATTTTGAAGAAGGAAGTCTTGGTTGTTTTTTTGAGCTACCTCTATCCCCTCCCATAATGCTATAATAGAGTCTAGTATATATCTACCTTTAATAAATCCCTTTTTCTTATTTGTTACCCATGAATCTATATGTGAAGACAACCTCCTTGCAAGGTTTTTGCAAAGACTTTGTAAGCAGATGCCAATGATGGGTATCCAGTCTGGTAATACATATTTGTCCTTGATCTTGTGAATCAGTAGGACTACTCCTTCATTGATTATGTGAGGTAGGGCTCTGTATTTTAAGGATTCCCTCCACACTTGGAGTAGTAGAAAGATCATGAATTCCTTGAATTCGTTAAAGAATTCATTAGGGAGGCCATCAAGGCCTGGACTCTTTCCTTTAGCTAGGGCATATATGGTGTTTACAATTTCTCTAATAGTGAAGTCCCTTTCAACGATGTTTGCTAGGGTTGGAGGGGCTACCTTCTTCCTTACTTTGGCAGTTGTGGCTTTCTCATTGGTTTCTTCAATTCTACTAACTCTAGGAGTGCTAAAGATTTTGGAGAAAAGCTCCTTAGCTATTACAAGGTTTTTAGCATTGTCCTTTGCTTTGGATCCATCTTCTCTTATAAGGAGGGTAATTGTGTCTTTTTCTTTTTTGTCTTAAGAATGCTGAACATTTCTGGGGTTGGTCTATCAACCTTGCAAGCCCACCATTGTCTAGTAAGGAGTTGGATGCTAGAGGCTTCCTTGGTTTCTAACTCCCTTAGCCCTTGTTTTACTTTAATCACCTCTTATTGCAAGTAGTTTTGTCCTGCATCAATTCTGATTTCCAAAGCCTTACTGAGGGTGTATTTCCTTTATGGCTTTTCTATGATTTTTGACTTTGCCTGAGGTAATCTTGTGTTTCTCTGATAGCTCTAGTCTAGGCCTATTACTCCAAATACGTTGAATAGTGTTTCTAACCTATTTTTGTTTGAACAACCTAGTGTCTGTGTGGAACCAATTTGATTTAACTACTTGATCACAATTAGAAAGACTTAGCTAAATAGGAGAACGATTAGACATTACAATAGTTTAGAACATTTTACACTTAACATTGAAAAATGAAGCTAACAACCTTGCTGAAACATAAAACCTATCTAGTCTAGCTTTTTTAAGGTTCGGGTTTATCTAATTCTTGGACCATGAAAAGCCTAAATCATTGTTTAAGTCAACAAAACCATGATAATCCTTAGTTATTAGCCATTTATCCTTCTCTGTACTTGATATGCACTACCCTTTTTCCAAATATTTGTCTTTCATGGTTTCTACCATGTTAGAGTCCCTAGCAAGTATGATGGGGCATTGTATTACCTATAGAGAGTCCCAAGTTTTCCCTCTTTTCAAGGGGCTATTAGGGGGATAAAATGAAAGAATTGCAAATTCATCTATGGTCTTAAAGTGTGCAACTATCCAATTTTTGTCCTTATTAACTGTTATGTGGGTGGTTATGGCTTTCAACTTATTAGAAAATCCAATGCATGCACCACCCCCCTCCCCTTGTATGATTACGCTTAGTTGAATGCCATGTATGGTCTTTTGAGATCAAGGGTAGGTTCTTGAGGAGAGAGTCATTTGTACTTTTAAATTCCTATAGGTAGATAACCTTAGGGAGATCGACATCCTTTTTAAGCCACTCCCTAATAGCAAGTGACCTTTTAGGGTTAGTTAGACCTTTACAATATAACCCTCTCCAAACGGGTTAATGTCACTTTGTCCTACCTTGGAGTACCTTCTTTTTATTTGTTAAGAGTTGTTACCCCCTTTTTTTTTACTGTTTGAGAGAGGAGGAATTTCTAGGATATTAACCTCGGCAAGGAGTTCCTCTTCTTTAGCTTGAGTAAATTCTAGATCCTCATTCATTTCATTGAGATCTATGTTATGGTTGTTTACTAATTAGTTTTCATTATTCTGGTTTCCTAGTTTTGTTTCTTCCAACCTCATCATTGTCAAAATTTGAGGTGTTGTAGAGTTTGGTTTTGCTTGCTTTCCCTCTTTCTAGGTTTCCATTGTTTTATTATCTAGGTTCATTAATAATGCCACATACTTATTGCTCCCTTTACCCTTAGTGTTGTTATTTTGTTTTGGAGTAGCTCGACCCCTTTTTTCATTATTTCCCTTCGTGATAACTTGCTAAAATCCATCATCTTGGGGTTCATCAGGTTTGGGTGGGGTGGTGTCGTGTTTGGTCTTAGAGGCTTCATGTGTTTTCCATTCAGGACAGTTCCTAATGAAGTGTCTAGTTTTTAGGCACTTAAAACAAGCATTTGGGAGGTTTTTGCAGATTACCATTTGGTCCTTAATGAATTTGCCATTCGAGTATGAGATGATCAATGATTCAATTAATTTCTTGCTTAGATCCACCTCAATAAGTAATTGAAGGTGCCATCTTGGATTAATGTTTGTGTATGGCCTTTGACCTAACAATTTTCCTATGGAGGGAGCAAGCAATTTGAGAAATGGGTATAAATTTGGGGGTGAAATGGGAAATTCAACCCACATAGGAACACATGTTGGTTTAGGGCCCGAGGGATGAAATTCTACAGTCCATTTAATAAGTGATAATGGGGACCTTCTTTACATCCATTGCCCATAGCTTCTTTCTAAGATTTGAAGACCAGGAAGAATTAATTATTAGGCAAGTAGTGCATGATGGTCTTGCACGCGAGAGGCTCTCGATTATTCTTAACCTAGGACCTCGACTATTCCACAGGGGGTCAAGCCCCATGGTAGAGACCAATAAGAGCTCTAGATTGATAGGAATTATTGCAAATTTTCAAATCCAAAAGCAGAAAGAGGAAATTTGTTACTTGGGGAGCTTAGTGCAAGGATTTTTGAGTGATTTCTTTATTGGGTCACTTTGGGGGGCAGGGATGGCATGGGGTTGGCCAATTTGTGGTCCTTTTTTATTTGTATGTTGGCCTCATTGAGTAGGGTTCTGTTGATGCTTAGCAATTCCAACATTGTGAGCTCGTGAAGCTTCTTTGAGACCCTCCCTATAAGACCCCCCTTTTTGCATTAGTACTTTGTTTCATGCCGTAGAAGTATCAAGGGCCCAGTTGCACCTGGGAGCAACTGGGCCCCACTGCTCCCAGTTGCACCTGGGAGCAGTGGGGTTAATGGGTGCTTATGTAATGTAAGAGTTGGGTCGCACCGAGGGTTAGTAGGTTCACACCCATGGTTTGCAGAGTGAGTAGGGTGATCTTAACCCCACACTCACCCTGCTAGCATTTGTGAAAAACATGGTCCTAGCACAAGGCTAGTAGGGTGAACTCGGTTCTTGTTTTCTAATTGGATGATTTGATGAGGTGTAGAGACAATAAGCCTTATGGTTCATATTACCCCTTGCTTTAACCCTATGGTGTGACCTTAAGGTGAGTGGGGCTAGTATTTTAGCCATTTACCCCCACTCACCCTGGGGCAACACAACTCTAAAATTCATTGTGGTTGAACCCACTTGCTCTAAAAAAGTTTTTAAAACAAGTGACAAACCCTCTTGACAATGTGTTAGGATTACCTTTGTTGTAAGGGCTAGTTGGGGATTGGAGGGGGTAAGGAGATTAGACTCACCTCATTTGCATTTGTTATGGTTGTGTGATAGTGGGGTCTCCCTGCCCCATTGCAATTGGGCATGACCAGTCTTATCAATTATATTGATATTCCATAATTGTAGGCTCTCTTCTTTCAAGTTTCCTTTTCCCTTGAACAAGTTGGTCATCATCCTAATATCGACATCAATGTAAGCTTGTTACAACCACACCTTAACTCTATCTAGTCCACAAAGCCCTAGCCGTGCTATAGTGCCATGTTAGGTGGAGGATAATCTCCTTTTCTCTATGACAAAGAGGGCAGAAATTGGGTGCATTTTTTACTTTTAGCTATCCTATCATTAATGGAGATTTTTGGCTATGATCTTTCAGAGTAGGAGGTCCAACTTGGGTGTTAGAGTCGTCTTCTAGATAGATGTTCTTCAATGCTCTTTCACTTTCAAGAACACAACCTTAGGTTGAGCGTAAGAGTCTCCATTTTTCATATTACATACAAGTTTACCTCTTAAAAACATGAAGCTTCTCATTGTGTTGTTTGTCCCCATTATTGAAGAACCAATTGAACTAGTTTGATTCCTTGTCTGTCATATTAAATTTGTTTCCTTATAATGTCAGTTAAAGCCATAAGCAATTGTTTTCTAGTATCATAGGACTAGATGCCATCCTTCTTGCCACTGCTTTTTCAAAAAGAGACTTAAATAGCATTTTCTCTTTGTGTGACAGAGCAAGGGGGTCATTGAATGCTCTTGACGATAACCAAGCAACTTGATATAGTGCCATTTCACTCAAGTGGCTTCTCTCCCATGTCAAGTTGAGGCCTTAACACACTCTTCCATTACTCTACAATGACCTAGGCCATCTTGATACTAGGTATCTCAAGTCTAATCCCAAAGGACAACAACTTATCCTCCCAAGAGTGAGTCCCTACTACCCCTTGGGATTATGTCTTTCGTATTGCTAGCCTTAACTATTATTACCCATGGTTGGGGAGAATAAATCACCATAAGCAATCCAAAGGCCATTTTATTAGACTTGGAGGCCAATTTCTCCAACTTAGGACTACCAATATCCTTGGGGGTGTTATTAACTCTCATGAGACCGAGTGCCACTTGGTAGGACTGCCAATGTTCTTGGGGGTGGTTATTAACTCACATGCGATTGAGTGCCAATTAGAGTTTACCCCATAGATCAACATGAAATTCCTTAATGTTTTCTCAATCTTTTTGTTTTTGAGTCTCGGAGGAAGTTTATATAGTAGCCATGAAGGCAATGTAGGTTAGGACTATTCATTCTACTGCCATCGATTTACCTCTAAATGGGTGAGTGAGATCAAAAGTTCAATATTTCCTTCAATTTTTGTATAGAGCCATTGAAATTTCTACTTTGAGGTGAACCTAATTGGGCACCCCAACTACTTCAATAGTATCCCCATTTTGAGTTATTTGAAACAAATCAATGCACCTCCTAAGGGGGATTATCTAACCCCAAAGATGTAATCTTAGTCTTGGCATTATTGACTATTAATCATGAAAGTTTGGCAAGTTGATCATAGGTGCTAAGTAGGTTCTCCACACTTTTCTTTCCTTTCACCACGTTAGAACTGTTATCAACAAATATTTGAAGGGAAAAGTGGGACCCCACATGGAGTGGTAAGCCCTAAATATCTCCATTTTGCATCATATCAATTGCTATAGCAAATAGTGGGGGGCCAACAGGCAGCCCTGCCTAGCTCATCCATTCTATGGAAGGGATTGGTAGAGCATTCCATTCATCCCAACCATTGTGGAGACATTTGCAAATAGTGTCCCCAACATTTTGCAAAGTGGAGTCCCAAATCCTAGGCTCTGTTACGCATGACAATAAATTACAAAATCCCATTAGATGTGATCTTAGGTTCTATTTAAATCCATGTTGATCAAGACAAACTAGCCCCTTCTTTCCATAGCATGCCACATAGACAACCTTAAGGTTAGGATGGCATCATGTATCTTATGTTCATGGATGAAGCTATATTGCAAGGGTTGAAGGAGGGTAGGAAGGAGAAATTCGATTGAGCTTCAAGGTCTTCACCACAATTTTGCAACACTGTTGAGCATAGTTAGTGGTCTCTATTTTCTTGTCTTGCTCTATTTAGGGTATTTGAAAAGAGTTTTATGAAATTCTCATTTGCAAAGCCTAGGAGGGTACTTGGCTCCTGCTTACATTAGGATATCACATAAATCTTGTCCATGGACATCACAAATTGTTTCGTGGGGAAGGGCAAGAAGTGAGCTTTTTGAGTGTTTTTTTTTTTTTTTTTTTTTGCAAACCCCCTATTCATTTTCCACATAATTCCTTGTAGTGCCACCTCCATTTTCACTTCCACCACCACCACCATCACTAGCTCTACTGCCACCATCAGCACCTCTACCTCCTTCATTGCCACCACCTTCTCTCTTTCTCTCTCTCTCTCTCTCTCTCTCTCTCTCTCTCTCTCTCTCTCTCTCTCGCGTGTGTGCCCCATAAATAATTCTCTTCATGTACATACATTTGTACATAGACACAGATAACTAAATAAATCAATCAAATAATTCTACTCCTCCACCACCACCACCACCACCACCACCACCACCACCACCACCTTCTCGTTCTTTCTCTTTCTCTCTCTTTGAAACAACTTATGTCTCTCATTTTGTCCATTTCACACACACACACACACACACACACACACACACACACACACACACACACGCACGCACGCACGCACGCACGCACGCACGCACATAATACAAAAGCATTCGTAGAAGCTCTCTAGATCTATAAGATTTGTATTCCACTATCTTAGGAGGAGTATTGAAAAACAAACATTATTGAAATTTTTGCCTCCCTATTATAAAAGATGATTTCAATATTGGTAAACTTCTAATTATACTATTGTACCATAGATAAAGAGAGACAAAGAAAAAGATTGTCAAACTTGGGATTATGGCTAACCATATGAGTTGTGACATATATGTCCTTAATAAAATAAAATAAAATATTTCTAAGAACTAGAATAAATCATATTTTTCTCTTGCTCCCACCATGGGTGACATTGGCAAGTTCTTTGCTTCATAAGTATGGGTTGGCGTATAAACATGTTTACATTTGTATCCATTTCAAACACTTGAAGGTACACATAGTACAAGTGCTTGCATACCAAATATACCTTCCCTTTTGTTGCAGGATCCATGAAATCTCAACAATTACATGTTAGGTTATTTGTAATGCACACAATGTAACACTCTTTGAGTTGGGTATCTCTAGTTTGAAAAGCTCACATTTCAAAGCTTTCACCAGTGTGTGTCCCTTAACAGTTGCATCTAAGCCAATACTAAATCTATCCTTTTCTATACAACCTATGAGATACCTTTTCGATATTTGTGTGAGCCTGATTAGTATTCCTTAGTTAAGGTCTACCTTGGCTATGTGAAGCTATGAGTTACATGATGTGATGATTGTTATTGCATCATTGTTGATATATGTTTGAAAGGATTGTTTGTGTTTGCTAGAATCTAGATATCTAATTACAAACATTAACAAACAAGATAAAAGGAAAGATCATGCTAGGCTACTTCCAAGCTAGTTGCAAGACCCTACTCCAAGAGGGTCATGGGGTTATTGCTTCAAGAGGCTTAGACTGGCCAGCAAAAAGGTCTATTCATAGGGATAGTCTTTGGCAATAAGAAATATGGATGCTAGGGGGGGCTCTGGCTGTAAATTTCACATTACTCCTAGAATCTGATGAGCCGCTTCGTGACCTAGGATGGGATCCTCGAACCCTAATACTAGTTACAAGGGTGGAATATTGGTGGGTAGAATACCCTCGTGAAATTCTATATATCTTTCATAGGGTCAACAAGATGGAAATTGTAATAAACTTCCAATATAATAAAGGAATTTGTTTTACTCTCGGTTTATTTGAATTGTATGAGTGTCCGTGAGATAAAGTACGTGAAGAAACATGTGATTTAATGGACTAATTAAGGAAGATGGCTATATATGTTTCAATAAATGCGTTGTAGGTAATTAAAAAACTAAAGGTGATACCGTCATTGAAGGAAAGCGGGTGGGTGTCAGGTCCATCCAACAATAGGGTGGTCCTGGTTAGCTAGGATCTTTTCTAAATCGGCGATAGAAATAGGGAAATGACAAATTGATCGAATAGTTGCAAGGTAGGACCAACTTGCATTATTTTAGGGGGCCAAAATGGGATTTTGCCTTATGGGCAGGCGGGTTGACATACCGCACTCCCCTTCGTCTCGTATTCTCTTTGAACCAAGTGCAATGGCAAGTCTGATTTAGTTCGAGTAATCCTGTAAGAAGTGGAAACTCGAGTTACTGATACTAGCTACTTGTTAGGAGACTCGACTGATTTTAGGAACCTTGAATTCAGGTCGATCCTAGTGGGTTCGATCGAAACTCTTCTGTTGCGATGTAGACTTAATAGGGTCTAAGTGACAAACCTCGTACTCCAAGCGAGTGCCAGGTGGCATCATTTGGAAAACCTACTGATGGACTACTAAAGGTGCACCTTGGAATGAGCTTGGTGGGCACCTTACAAGAAAGGTTAAAGAACGGATAGGCAAAGTAGGATTCGATGATGGTTTAGGCTGCAAGCTTGGACTTTTTGATGAGAAAGGTAAGATTGATAAGATCACCATTAAGCTTTGGGATACTTCATGGTCTATCATTATGGTTGCGATTTCAAAATTTAGAAATGACAAAGTGTTTGGGAGGACCTCTCAATTCTTTGTCGTAAGTGATTGACAAGTGGATGCTCCTTCATAGTGATGTTATAGCCTTTCTTAAAGCCTTTGCAATTAAGGATAAAGCCTTCAAAATCTTCTATAAGGCCATGAAGAAGCTCTAAGGTTCCCTTGAAAATTTCCCTTTGTGGCTTTTTTTGTAACATACAATTTTTTTTTTGTTTATAATATAGAGTCATCACATTGTCTTTTTTTAAAAGAATCACTATACAATAAAATTAAGTAAAATAAAACTTTAAAATAAATTAATGATATCATTAAATATAGATGAAAAATTTAAAAACTACTAATAAATAAGTATTCAAAATCCATTAACAATAAAAATTGACTAAATCTTATTAGGCAAAATCTCATGTAGCCCAATTTACAAGATGTACCTAAAAAGAGAAAGTCAATATAGAGAGATCTCAAAAAAGAGGTGTGCTAATTTGCAATGTGTGTGGATGTTGAGAACATAGCTACCTTACCAAATCTTATATGCTACCATTAGAAGCTCAAAACATGCTTTTAATCTAGTAATACCTTAACTCTATTGATCTTGGTGATGTATTTCTTTCACATTGCATGGTGCTTAAACAAAATGACCCTATCAATATATCGAGAAATCTTAATCAAACTATGTGTCTATGCAATGGGCTTGAATAATATGCAAATAATTCCATAAGAAAATCATAAAGATAGAGATTGGTATTGCATCCAATATTAGGGATACTATTTTCATTCCTTGAATCACATTTACTTTATTGTTGGCTAGTTTTCGTTTCATCATGAGAAGAAGTTTTCCATTTGTTTGGCTTTCTCTATGACTATCAACAAGTCTCAAGGTCATACATTGGGCTATTCGGGGTAATCTATTACATTCTCTCATTTGAAGTCTCCCAATTGTCTAAAACTTTTGTTGGTAAACAAAAATGTGGACACACCTACCACCATAAATGTTGTATTTGATGGAATTTTACGTAAAGTAAGATGAATTTGTTCTTCAATTGTTATGTAAAAAAACTAATGATTCCTCTTTATAATGGCTTTGATTAAGTAATGCTAGCCTCAACATCTCCAGCAAACTGGATTGGCAAGTAGCTATTAGTGCCATTTGAGAACCTCACATGCCCATGCGTGACCTACCCTTCAATAGAAGCCTATTTGCAGGCTTTTTCTACCTCAAGCTACTACTCCACTTCATAAAGAGGGGAAATTTGGAACATAGATACACATGTGTGAGTGTGGATGAAAATAAATTTTATACTATTATCATAGTAAATGTTCTTATAATAAATGTATAAAACATTTACTATAATAAACATTTCATTATAAATTTCTTTATAAAACATTTACTATAATAAACATTTCATTATAAATTTCTTTAAAAATGTTGATTATAAAAAATATTTTATAACAAAAATAATAATTGTTAAACATTTTATTGTAGATGTTTTATAGTAACCTTTTAAAATAAATAATTAATAATCAATTAATTAAAATACTTTTTATTAGTTTACAATAAACTTAATCTTAATTGATGTCTATTATCATGAGAGAAATGTGCTCCTCTTACCACCCATGAGCTATGCAAGCCTACAAACTCCCTTAGCTATTCAAGAATTGGTGCAAAGTACTAGCATGATGCCATAGTTTGTGTGGTCTAAATACTCCATGCCTAGTTGTAGTTATAAAATGGCTAGAAAATCTATAAAATATAAGAAAAACCTATAAACAGTCGAGGATAATGGTATTCATATTGGCTTTGGAAAAAATTTTCTCTGGACATCATAAATCTAGTCAAATGAAGGAGATGATGATAGAGAGATTGGGAGTTTGAACCTATAATTGTGTGATGTGTGACAATTTCTCTATGGTGCACTATACCCTATGGTCTTATTTCCCCCCTAGCGGCATGTAGGGGAAGCATCCTCTTAAGACCTTGGGAGAATTTGAAGAAGCTTAGAAGGTCCCATGAGCAAAGAGTGATTTCGAAATGAAGCAAACTTCTTATGTTGGCCATGTGAAGAGAGTCTCTTATGATTCTAATATAATGTTTAAAGCTATGGAAGATGATCTTCAAAACATTACCACTAAGCATAAGGAAATTTGAGGGAAGGAACTAAGCATGTGCACATGGCAAAGGTTATTTTAAAAGTCAATGCAATCAATGGGTTTTTTGATTACACTATTTCTGGGCTATTTATGTTTTTTTATTGAGCAATAAGACCATAGGGTAAACTCCCATTAGTGACAGCCCCTCCCACAAGCACCAAGAACAGCAAGAAAACCAGAGAACACTCCCACAAAGTCTATGTGGAAATCTTGGCTTTCAATCTCAAGCCTCTCTTCCTTCCACAAACATGGTACACAAAAGATCAACACTCTCCTCATCCTCACTCTCTCCCTCCTCCATAGATTCAGCATGAAACACACAGAGAGAAAGAAGCAAGAGTTGTGCCCCAAAAAGAGAGAGAGAAAGATACGTGAGAGAGAGCAAGTGGTTGCAACTCCCCTAACCAACCATCACACGACTCTTCCATATTCATATTTCTTTATAAAAAACATTTGAGTACATGAAAAATTAGGACTTTAGAACCTTAGCATTTTTGTCCTCCTTGTCCACATATTAGACCATACAACATGGTACATTTTGTATTTGGGAATACATAAAAGGATGGCTCTCATGACACTTTGATATAAAAGTTTCACTTTGCATGACAAACATTTTCCGCATATTTGAGCTCCATCAATTAGATGTCAAGTTTCTAAGATGGTTTGCAAAAGGACTTTAGGCTAGGCACAATCTGGTGCAAGATATATGTTTATTGGTAGGGGATTTTACCAAGTCATGGTTGATTCAGTGAGAGAATGAGACTCGATGCTTGCCTATGTTATGGGCTTTGATGGAGACTTGGTTCACAGTCTCCCATGGTCCAATAAGCTTTTCTCTTGAGGGATTTTTGCAACCTAAATGCCATGTCTAGGCCTATTTCCCTTATCTTCATACAATTTTAGAACATAAAGTCAAAGGCATTATAGTGTCCCTAGATAAGATGTTTCATGTAACTTCTTTGCCAGTCAATCCAAGAGGTGAAAGAAAAGTTTGCATTTCATGGGATGCAGGAGTCGAACCCCGAAAGGTTCTTGAGCTTGTGGAGGCCATAAGAATCAAAATTACGTGTGCTATTAGCTTTTCAAAATCCCCAAATCCATATTTTCTATGTAAGTTTTGTAAAAAACTACCCCAAGAAAGATGGAAAGGTTCTTGAGTTTGATAATCATAAGAAGAAATATTCTAAGGTTGCTAAGTCCTAAGAAAACCCTAAGAAGTTTGTTCGCATGCAATTGTATAGCTTTACTGTGAGTCTAAATTCAACAATGTTATTCAAGATAAAGGACAAAAGAAAACACCTCTTGTGGGTTAGAAAAAATATAATATATAGGTAGGAAATAAGGATAATATATCACATTCCAAGGAGCCCTCAACTTCTCAAGTAGTAAGGCTTCATTCCAAATGTTGGAAAGAGTGAAAGGAAATCTCTTTAGACATTGGCAATGATGTAAAGGACAAACCTTTGCAATGTATATGCCCCTTTGGGCAACTTGATCTTAATGTGTAATTTTTAATGAGAGGGCTACCAATGATGACTTCAAAGGAAAGGGGGTTTGGATTGAATCCCAATAAGTATGATATTTTGGATCGTCTAAAAAATATGAAGGTGGGTATCTTAGCCCTACAAGAAATAAAGTGTGGGCCGGACTTTCCCCTTAAGTTTGGAGATTTCGAGGTATTTCTTGATGCCCATGATAGAGCCTCGAGTGATACTACCATTGTATGCAAGCATTATTTGAACCCGATGCTTATTGCTTCAAGTGGTCGTGGAAACTTCATTCCCACTAGAAGTCAACTTTTAGTTGTGGAAGTCGGCATCACTTCTATTAATGCCCCCAATCTTTCTAATGATAGAAGAAAAGTGTGGGAGATATTGGGATAGGTAGATATTGGTCCTTTTGCCATTTTCTTGGGTGATTTGAACATGGGAGTTGCCTTTTGATAAGCCATATAAGTAAAAAACAAGATCGTGGGAAGAAATTTAAGCATGGGAAAGACTTATTATCATATATAACTTGATTGATGTTGCAAATATTGATAGTAGGTTGAATAATTTTACATGGAGAAATAAGCTTGTTGAGCCAAAAGATTGGACTAGATATATTGCTCTAGTTGCACTCATCTTCAACATTTGGCATTTGATTTGAGATCTCTCTATTTAATCACTTTCCCTTATGGGATTTTGTTAAGGCCATGCATGAAAAGAAAATCAATTTAGGACCCCCACCATTCTAATTGAATACATTCTTTCTGAAAAATAACAAATTCATGGTTTGCATTAGAGCTTTCTTGAGAAGGAATGGAAGAATTTGACCCACCAATGAAGACTTGGGATACTAGAATAAAGGTTTATGTTGCTTGATAAAAACTTGGGATACTAGAATAAAGGATTCTATTGTTGTTGTCAAATAATTTGGGAGGCACAATGCTATGTATTTTAGGACAGTTGATCCTCTGCCTTTGGCTGATAGGGATGCTTTGATTAGCATTTCCTCTGCTTGCACTAGTGATCAAATTATTTGGTCATTGCTTGCTACGATTGAAGCCATGAGAGACTCAGAAGTTGGAAGGTACTTGAGTTCAAGCTCAAGTTAGATAGCTACAAACCTCTGCACCAAGGTTGTCCCTTAGATCCAATGCGATTTGCAATAATTTGTGACCCACTTCTTAGGAATATGGATTTGTTGGTTGCTTCAAGGAGGATTAAGGGGCTTCCTCTCCCTAGGAGATATATTTTGCAAGATAAATGTTTGATAATGTCAATACAAACATTATGGAAGAAGATTCAAAAGTATCAAAACATTACTTGGGTTTTATGATTCATTTGTTGCAGAAGTTTAAGTTCAAAGGTCTATGCCGATAAGACTAAACTTGTAAGGTTGTCCTCACATGATGACCCTACTATTCTACATGCTATAGGCTCAAAAGATATTGGCATGGGCAAGATTTTCACCTACTTAGGATCCCCCTTAGGTGTTGGAATTACAACAAAATAGAAATTTCTTTGGATTATACAAAGGCTTAAAAAAAAAAAAATCCATCATTGGTTGATATGCCTGTAAGTTTGTCTAGCAAGTTTGTTATTTAAGGTAGGTATTGCAATCCTTTATAGTTTTTACAATAATGGTTTTCTCATTCTCTAAATCATTGTGGGATCAAATTGAGAAAATTTTTAGAAGCTTGTTATGGAATACTTATTGGAGGATTCAATATTATATTATGTATAAAACTTGCAAACCATTGAGCTTTTAAGTGGAAAGATACAAAAGAGGCAATGTGTTGGTAAGCCATAATATAGTCCTCAAGAGACCATAGCGCCATAAGCATACATTTCAAGGTTATTCTTGAAAGGTAGCATCTTCACCCTGGATGTAAAGTGACTAATTTGGAAGTCATGATCATCTTTGTACTCTTGATTAATGATAACATGCGTTAGAGTTTTCTCAATATCATGTGCTATGTGCACAATGATAATTTCTTACGTAAAATTTTTAGAAGTTTATTTAGTGTTATTTAATGTTGTAATCACATTTTGAGCTAATGGCAACTTTTTAAAGAATTCATCATAAGAAGTTTGTATTATGCACTTGGTAATATGTGAACAAAGATACAACAATATCTCCCACAAAAAGATGAAAGATGCAAATCTCGGAGCAACTCTCACATACAAAAGGATGTAAAGTGTTTCTATTGTGGAGAGAAAGATCGGACCAAGATGGATTTCTTCAAATGGAAGAACAAAGTTAAAGGCAAGTAGAAGAGTAATGATGATGGCAAAAGGGAAGAGAAATCCATGACAAAGATAGAGGAGATGAATATTATTGCAATAACAGTGAAAATTTTGATGTCTTGTACATTGCTACATTTGTTGATGTTATACCATGTTATACGATTGGATCATTGACTCAAATGTACATTTTCATGTTCCTTCACGTTGGAAGTTATTAATGTCATATGATCCAAGTAGGGAAGGTTGTGTTTAGTTGGATAATGATTATGTGTGTGCCATTTTTGGAGTGGGAGATATGCATTTGTCTCTTGCAAATGGTTCTTTCTTTGTGCTTAGGAATGCATGGCATGCACTAGATCTTAAGGATAGCTTAATCAATGTTGGACTACTGGATAGTTGTAGCTATTGCATTATTTTTAGCAATCATTCATGGAATATTTGCAAAGGGTCTCCTCTTATTATAAGAGAGATCAAGTTTGGTACTTTGTATTCTTTGCATCTTTGCATGTGTTTAGTGCAAGAGATCTCAAGTTTGGTACTTTGTATTCTTTGAAAGAGAGCTCAAGTTTGGCACTTTATATTCTTTGCATGTATTTGGTGTCAAAGAGAGCTCAAGTGGTACTTTGTATTCTTTGCATATGTCTAGTGTCAAAGATCATGCCATAGATGTTATGGAGCAGCCATTTGAATCTCTTTGGAATCATAGCTAGGTCACATGCCTATGACAAGAATGAATATCCTTTCTCATTTTCAGTATGTTCCTTTGCTTCAATTTTCAGATTTCACTATATGTGAATATTACATATATGGCAAGTAGACTAGGTTTTCACATCAGAGACTAACTAGGCTCGCTTGAGTCTACCCCGCAGTGGATGTTTTGTTCGTTCCCACGAAGATCGAACTGAGTCCTTTTTGTCAAATCAACTACTAATAATTGATTAGTGTCAATGGTTCAAGTTTCCACTCCTTATAAAATTTTTTGATTGAAACGGGCTTGCATTGTGCTAGGTTCAAAGAAAACGAGAGACAAAGGGGAGTGTGACACTTTGATTCCTTCTGCCCATGGTTCTAAAGTGATGCAAGTCACGCTTTTTGACCTCTAATGGTCTATCAAAAATGTGATTTTTACATTAGGATAAATATGGACTCTCTTTTTTGCCCCTTAAGGAGTGAATAAACAAATATAGGCCTAACCAATGAGAGAGCTAGGATTCTAGATTCATGTAACATGAATCTTCTAGCCATATCTTGGCCCAAATCTTCCCTCAGCAATAAAATAAGGGGAAATGTGGAGAATACAATGCTGACAATTCCTCGAAGTTTGTGACTCAAATTTTCATTTTCTTAATTTTTATGTTTACCTTTTCATTTCTCCCCTTTTCAATTTTCCCCTCTTTCTTAGGTGGAACTCAAATTTATCATATCTCTTACCTCGCTTCTTCTTTCTTGATGAAATTTTACAGCTTCATTGTTGCTTGCCCTATCTGTAACCCTGTGAAATTTCATTTCCTATACAAAAACATAGAGTGAGTTTCACATGTTTTATGAGAGCAGAGCTTGTTCTACCAAAGCCCTAAGATTTTCTTCACAAAACTTTACAAAAATATTGTTCTCTTCCATGGATGTTCTATGGTAAAGTTTTATCTCATTTGGACAAAACCTATGCAAGTTATGTGCATTCTTTGACATGTAATTTCTATTGTTTTGGTACTCTAAGAGTCTCTTACAGTCAAGAACAATGATCTTTTGAACACTCAACTTCTTATTCAACATCTTACGATTTCTTTGTAAACAAAGTTACATGTATGTTGTCTTGTTTTTTTGCTGCTCCATAGTTAAATTTTATCTCGTTTGGACAAAATGCATGCAAGCTATATGCATTCTGTTGCTCCATGGTTAAGTTTCAACTCATTTGGACAAAGCCTATGTAAGTTATATGTATGCTTTGACTCGATATTTCTTTTGTTTTGATACTAGTCTAGGAATTTTTCAGTGAAGGAACAATGGTCTTGTTATAAGTAAACTTCTTGTTCAACATCTCTGGGCTTCTTTGTGAAAAGAATTATAGGTACAATGTTTTTTTTTAATTGCTCCATTTAAACTTCATTTCATTTGGAGAGAGCATTTGCAAATTATACACATGCCGATAGGTAATTTTTCTATTTGGTTATCATAGATGTCTTCATGGAGAAAAAACATCAGTAATATACTTGTACTGGAGGTCTTCAATAGAAAAGATAGTGGCGGTAATTAGATTTGTGATAAGTACTATAAGTTGGATTAGATTTTGATGCACCCAAGTACTCGAGGGAGTTTCAAGGTCAGGTGTAAGGATGTTGCAAACCCTAGCAAACATTGGAAAGGTAGAATTTTAGAGTTCAAAAAAGTGTTTAATGGAACAAGTACAGTAATAGAAGTGTTGATCCGACATGTTTATATGCATAAACAAATCTATGTACATGACCATAACTACATTGAAATTTATAAACAAAAAAGTAAGTTTTTAAATTTTATCATTGTTTATTTTTTTACATCAGAGTTTTTAAAAAAAGTCTTTGAAGTGTTCTAATTCGATCTTGTTTTACTGACTACTCTATATCCATCAACTTTGCTTGAATAGCAGAATATGGAATGTTTGAGTGGCAAGATACATGTTTGGCATGAAGACATAGGTTCTTTGATCTATGATAATAACTCTGCAAGTCAACTTGCAACTCAGGGGAAGGGCAAGAAGCGAGTTTTTGAGCGAGCATTTGAGCGATTTTTTTTGGCAACCCCTCTATTCTTAGTCCACATAGTTCACTTATTCCAACCTTAGATGTATCCACCGCCACTTTCACTTCTACCACCACCACCACCCCCACCATTGTCGCTGCCACCGCCACTACCACCGTCACCACCACCATTGTCGTCGCTAGCTCTACCACCATCACTACCTTTGCCACCACCTTCACTCACTCACTCATACACACACACACACACTCTCTCTCTCTAACTCTACATGTAAGTAGTTCATTCTCTTTCTCTTCTCTCACACAACACATATTCTCTCTCTCT